>NC_090276.1:48485000-48812500 GCF_040414725.1 Anabrus simplex | reverse complement strand
GGTCTGTGGCGGGAATGCATTGCAGTATAGGATGATTGCAGATAGGTCAAGGAGTTTCCTGCGGTTCGGAATTAGACTGAGGATTTGCACCGGACAGGCCTGCCGTCCATTCCTCAAGATCGGATTGACGTTATTTACGGCCCTCGTACATAATTTAATGTTTAAAGTATTTGAAATATTCTCATTAGGAAAGAACTGTGGGAGAAAAATATTATTAAAATATGATTTGGGAAGCACATGTGAGTACGACCAGTACCCTACTATTTACTTCCAATAACAGTTAGAGCCTATTATTATTATTATTATTATTATTATTATTATTATTATTATTATTATTATTATTATTATTATTATTATTATTATTACACTGACTGACAGAGCAAATGCAACACCAAGGAGGAGTGGTTCGAAAGGGATGAAAGTTGGGGAAAAAACAGAGTCGGCACGGAAGAATAATTGATGTTTATTTCAAACCGATATGCAGGTTACACAGTGCGCACGGCATCGACTCAGTAGGATGTAGGACCACCGCGAGCGGCGATGCACGCAGAAACACGTCGAGGTACAGAGTCAATAAGAGTGCGGATGGTGTCCTGAGGGATGGTTCTCCATTCTCTGTCAACCATTTGCCACAGTTGGTCGTCCGTACGAGGCTGGGGCAGAGTTTGCAAACGGCGTCCAATGAGATCCCACACGTGTTCGATTGGTGAGAAATCCGGAGAGTACGCTGGCCACGGAAGCATCTGTACACCTCGTAGAGCCTGTTGGCAGATGCGAGCAGTGTGTGGGCGGGCATTTTCCTGCTGAAACAGAGCATTGGGCAGCCCCTGAAGGTACGGGAGTGCCACCGGCCGCAGCACATGCTGCACGTGGGCATTTAACGTGCCTTGAATACGCACTAGAGGTGACGTGGAATCATACGCAATAGCGCCCCAAACCATGATGCCGCGTTGTCTACCGGTAGGGCGCTCCACAATTACTGCCGGATTTGACCTTTCTCCACGCCGACGCCACACTCGTCTGCGGTGACTATCACTGACAGAACAGAAGCGTGACTCATCGGAGAACACGACGTTCCGCCATTCCCTCATCCAAGTCGCTCTAGCCCGGCACCATGCCAGGCGTGCACGTCTATGCTGTGGAGTCAATGGTAGTCTTCTGAGCGGACGCCGGGAGAGCAGGCCTCCTTCAACCAATCGACGGGAAATTGTTCTGGTCGATATTGGAACAGCCAGGGTGTCTTGCACATGCTGAAGAATGGCGGTTGACGTGGCGTGCGGGGCTGCCACCGCTTGGCGGCGGATGCGCCGATCCTCGCGTGCTGACGTCACTCGGGCTGCGTCTGGACCCCTCGCACGTGCCACACGTCCCTGCGCCAACCATCTTCGCCACAGGCGCTGCACCGTGGACACATCCCTATGGGTATCGGCTGCGATTTGACGAAGCGACCAACCTGCCCTTCTCAGCCCCATCACCATACCCCTCGTAAAGTCGTCTGTCTGCTGGAAATGCCTCCGTTGACGGCGGCCTGGCATTCTTAGCTATACACGTGTCCTGTGGCACACGACAACACGTTCTACAATGACTGTCGGCTGAGAAATCACGGTACGAAGTGGGCCATTCGCCAACGCCGTGTCCCATTTATCGTTCGCTACGTGCGCAGCACAGCGGCGCATTTCACATCATGAGCATACCTCCTTGACGTCAGTCTACCCTGCAATTGGCATAAAGTTCTGACCACTCCTTCTTGGTGTTGCATTTGCTCTGTCAGTCAGTGTATTATTATTATTATTATTATTATTATTATTATTATTATTATTATTATTATTATTATTATTATTATGCATTATCCATTTTTTATGAAAAATGAGTTCTTAGCTTACCTCTATAACTCGTATCATATAGCATCTTTTACAACAAGAAAACTGTTCTTAAACCCGCTTTGTCGCCATGAAAATGTAACACAAATTCAGGTGACGTTTCCAAAACCCCCCTTATCCTAAGATGGGGCACCGTAATTGGAAAGTAAGCATTTGTACGATGTTTATGAAGTTCCAGGATCACGATGTGTGTTTTGAAACTGTTGGTAATACAATTCCCGATAATTTCGTGCCAGATTATCACAGTATGATTGACATTGAGTTTAATCACTCACATTCATATCCTTCTACATCATCATCATCATCATCATCATCATCTGTTTACCCTCCAGGTTCGGTTTTCCCCCCGGACTTAGCGAGGGATCCCACCTCTACCGCCGCAAGGGCAGTGTCCTGGAGCTTCAGACTCTTGGTCGGGGGATACAACTGGGGAGTATGACCAGTACCTCGCCCAGGCGGCCTCACCTGCTATGCTGAACAGGGGCCTTGTGGAGGGATGGGAAGATTGGAAGGGGTAGGCAAGGAGGAGGGAAGGAGGAGGGAAGGAAGCGGCCGTGGCCTTAACTTAGGTACCATCCCGGCATTCGCCTGGAGGAGAAGTGGGAAACCACGGAAAACCACTTCCAGGATGGCTGAGGTGGGAATCGAACCCACCTCTACTCAGTTGACCTCCCGAGGCTGAGTGGACCCCGTTCCAGCCCTCGTACCACTTTTCAAATTTCGTGGCAGAGCCGGGAATCGAACCCGGACCTCCGGGGGTGGCAGCTAATCACGCTAACCACTACACCACAGAGGCGGACTCCTTCTACATTTTTACATAATACGATTGAAATATATTTATGATTCCAAAGAGCATAACTAATAAAACAATGTCGATTATAATATCAATTAATGACGAAAATTATCATTATAAAGTTTTAGCTGCGTTTGCAAACCCCGCCCTTATCACCATCACAGCTCTTTTTTTTTTTTTTTTTTGCTAGGGGCTTTACGTCGCACCGACACAGATAGGTCTTATGGCGACGATGGGATAGGAAAGGCCTAGGAGTTGGAAGGAAACGGCCGTGGCCTTAATTAAGGTACAGCCCCAGCATTTGCCTGGTGTGAAAATGGGAAACCACGGAAAACCATCTTCAGGGCTGCCGATAGTGGGATTCGAACCTACTATCTCCCGGATGCAAGCTCACAGCCGCGCGCCTCTACGCGCACGGCCAACTCGCCCGGTAATCACAGCTCTAAAACCCTCCTTACTCAGAGTTGAATTCCAAAACACGCCTTATCCAATCTTAATTCGTAAATATCTTCCTTATATATCACGAATTGTGTGTAATTCTTCAATTATATAAATACACGTTAGTACGTTCATATAATAAACATGAATAAATACTTTTATTCTACTGAGGATGAGCAAGAAACGTTTTTTTCGTCTCCTGAAAAATTTGCTAAAATGGATAAGGCGCATTTTGGAACTGTGTGCCTCAAATGTAGTCCTATAGCCTCTTATTTTTGTTTTATTTGACCAGTATAGCCCGAATTTTTAGGCAGCAATAGCCTAGAATGGAATTTTATTGACAGGAGTAACATGTATACTCTAGCCCGTACAACCGTGCTGCCATGAGGTTTTCATAAACATCAGGGGTACAGCCTATTAGAAACAATAAAATTTATGTTACCCTCAGTACACAACGGAAGAGCAGGCTATACGACACTTCCTTCTAACCAAATTAATAATAATGTTATTTGTTTTACGTCCCGCTAACTACTTTTTACGGCTTTCAGAGACGCCGAGGTGCCGGAATTTTGTCCCTCAGGAGTTTTTTTACGAGCTAGTAAATCTACCGACACGAGGCAGACGTTTTAGAGCACCTTCAAATAAACACTGGACTGAGCCAGGATCGAACCTACTAATTTGGGGTCAGAAAGTGAGCGCTTCAACCCACTGAGCCAACTCAGTCCAGCACTAGCCAAATTAGTTTTGCATTCTAACGTATTACTGCTTAAAATCCCAGCTCTTGTATTGATTGAAATACAACATCTTACAATAAAACTAAATATGGACATTTTAATGCTCAGGATTTACTGCGAAGTGTCATACAATATATATATATAGACCGTATAGCATAATAAATTATGGTGTGAAATATTGAAATTCAGCATCATTGATATATCAATCATAGAATAATTAAAATTACATACAATTTTCTTATTTTCAAAGTGCTCCATAAGATTCGTTGTGTGTAAAAGTCAAGCAAATGTTTCTTCTACAGCTACAATTGCAGGAGTGTGCCAAAGATTTCTCAGTTTTTCTCCAAACCAAGTTAAACGTCACTTGGTTCTCCTTAGAGTAAGAACATCCATTAAGTTCTGCGATAAACTTCCTTCCCTCCTTTCTTACAAAAGGTTTTGTAGTTGTGTAAGCACTCCCTAAGGTCAGTCAGCTGGGAGTTTCAAATTCCTTACCTTGTTCACTAAGTTGCAACATCAGCCCAACAAGTTCTAGTTCCAGAGTTTGGTTCAAACTTGGCCTTATCTCGAACAGCGTCTGCTCAGGGCTATTTCTAGCGTCTCGCTAGGATTAATACAGTCTCACGATCAGGTGAAGCCACGAATGGCAAAATGGTAGATATAGTTATTTCTTTTCAGTGTAGTGTCCAGCTAAATCAATAAATTGTAACCGTATAGGCCCAATCATATTAATACAAGAAACTTAAAATATCAGACTGAGGATTTTAGAACATACAAATTCTACTCTTCAGAAACTATGCACTATCCACAACGGTGCATTTCGTAAGAACAACTCATTGGAATTCGTCTCACCATTTGAAGCCACCATAATAGACTTTACTGCGTCTAAAAAGTCATACAAACATTTCGTCCACTCAAGATTTCCGAATTCCAAAGTATTCAATGGCTATACATTCCTCCACGTTTCTATAACTATGTAAGTTATATAGAATATAAATTATTATTATTATTATTATTATTATTATTATTATTATTATTATTATTATTATTATTATTATTATTATTATTGTTACGGAGTTATCCGTGGTAGTTAGAGGTGAAAGAAGGTGCTGGGATGAATAGGTCTCAATCTACGAAATTAAAGTTAATTTAAAATTTAACAAGGTTATACTTTCTTTTCAAGATCAAGAAATAACAAATATAACAGGTACTCAGTAGCCTAACAACAAATCGAGAATGTACAATTACAGAGTTACAGGATTTGGGCTCCGAGAGCCAGACACACAATTCTTGAGCAGTAAGCCCAACTTAACCTGTATACAAGATTCAACCAAGGGGCAGAAGGCCCCAATCATGCTCAAGAGCACTTGCTCCCAATTACATAGCAAAAGCCTCCTCGAGGCACACAGAAACAAATTTCTTTGGAAGAGCAACCCGCTCTCAAAGTTCCAGCCTATCAAAGGCCACACCAAACTCCACCTTCAAGTTGTCCTCTAAGGACATAAACACAGGGGTAAAAATACCCAACCTACTGAGGCCAGTACTCTACGACTTACTTCCAGTAACAGTTATTATTATTATTATTATTATTATTATTATTATTATTATTATTATTATTATTATTATTATTATTATTATTATTATTATTATTATTATTTCGAATGGGCCACCAGAGGACCACGTGCCAATGTCAATTCCTTCTTCTTTGTTCTTTCCTTTTCTTCCAGTACGCTTTCATCTGTTCACTATGTTTCTTCTTTCTGTCTTCAGACCACTTTGAACCAGTCTTTTTTACTTTCCTACCTTGGAATCCTTCTATTTTCAATACTTTTTCCCGAAAGCCTTCTCTATTATTTATTTCTTCTGTTGTTATATTTTTTTTTCTAAATCCTTTCTTACTTCATTGACCCAGCTTGTCGTTGATTTCTTACTCCACAAATATCTGAAAATCTTACTGGTTAATCTACTATCTTGCATTCGATATAAATGTCCAAAAAACATAAGTCTCCTTTTTCTCATTACATCTGATATATTTTCTATTTTTTTATATATTTCAGCATTAGTTCGTAATTTCCAACCTGCTGCTGTGCTTTGTGGGCCTAATATTTTCCTCATGATTCGCCTTTCTAATATTTCTAGTTTATCTAAATTGTAGTTTAATGCCAGACATTCGCTTGCATATAGGCATTCTGGCTTCACTACTGTGTTGTAATGCCTTATTTTTGCATTTTTGGACAGGCATCTTTTATTGTAGATATCTTTAGTGACACCATAAGCTCTCTCCATTTTATCTACCCTCTCCTCTACTCCCCTGTGGGTGGGGGCGGTAGAATCACACCCACGGTATCCTCTGCCTGTCGTAAGAGGCGACTAAAAGGGGCCCCAGAGGCTTTGAACTTTGGAGCGTTGGTTGGCGACCACGGGGCCCTCAGCTGAGTCCTGGCATTCCTTCCACTTACTTGTGCCAGGCTCCTCACTTTCATCTATCCTATCCGACCTCTCTTGGTCAACTCTTGTTCTTTTCCGACCCCGACGCTATTAGGTTTGCGAGGGCTAGGGAGTCTTTCATTTTCACGCCCTTCGTGGCCCTTGTATTCCTTTGGCCGATATCTTCATTTTTCGAAGTGTCGGATCCCTTCCATTTTTCCCTCTGATTAATGTTGTATAGAGGATGGTTGCCTAGTTGTACTTCCTCTTAAAACAATAATCACCACCACCACCACCTCTCCTCTACTGCAGATTTTTCTAAACCATTTTCTTGGATTATTTCCCCTAGATATTTGAATTTTGTTTATCCTCTCTATTTGGCCAATATCTGTTTTCAGAAATTTTGGTGCATCCCAAATATTTGTTTTTTCTGCAGAAATTCTTAAGCCAGTTCTGCTGGCGATTCTTTCCAAGATATTTACTTGGGTTATAGCAGATGTCACATTTTCAGAAAGTATTATTTATTATTATTATTATTATTATTATTATTATTATTATTATTATTATTATTATTATTATTATTATTATTATTATTATTATTATTATTATTATTATTATTATTATTATCATGGGCATGTAACACGAATGCACCCAACAAGACTGACCAACTGCGGCATTGCCCTCTTTCAGCAGAAGGAAACCAAAGAGGAGGAGGTTAGAGACCTTGAAGAAGTTGGAATCACACATAATTACATCCAGGAGCGTTTCCCATTCAAGAAGAAACTTCAGGCGTTCCAGGCTTTATGAGACAAGCCAAAATTAAAAACAGGAAAGGCAAGGACACAGGAAAAGGAAGAACGACACCGAGAACGCTTGCGGAAGTACTGGGCAGACATCAAAGTCAGAAATGACGTTGTCTGAAGTTGACCGATACGACATGAATGAATACGTTATTATTACTATTCATAATAATACTGAATTTCCGTGGCTCATGCGGCAGCGCGCGGGCCTTTCTCCGCTGGACTCCGAGGTTCAAATCCCGGTCACTCCACGTGAGATTTGTGCTGGACAAAGCGGAGGCGGAACGAGTTTTTCTCCGGGTACTCTGGTATTCCCTGTCATCTTTCATTCCAGCGACAATCTCCAATATAATTTCATTTCATCTGTAAGACATTAATTATTGCCCCAGAAGAGTGCGACAGGCTTCGGCACCCGGCACAATTCCTACCCTCGCCGCTAGATGGGGCTTCATTCATTCCATTCCTCATCCGATAGAATGACTGGAAACAGGATGTGGATTTTCATTATTATTATTATTATTATTATTATTATTATTATTATTATTATTATTATTATTGTACCGGGCGGTACACCTCCGCGCCGCTAATTCAAACATTGCGCCAGTTGAAACTCCTCTACTGGAGGAAGCCTGAACTTTAACAACCATGTTAATTCTAAAGTTTCTCAGAAGATGTCGCTATTGTAAATTTTGAAGACTTCTGAACTGTGTCTTTTTCGATTTATATTTGTTTGCTCTGTAGTAGGAAGTGTGAACATTCTCTTCTAGATGGCACTACTTAAGAACTACAATTGTGCACCCTAGTGCGAAGTGAAGAAACCTTTTTTGAAGAAATTTTGTAGTCATAAGTTTGTTCTTTGTTAAATTTCTTTCAGTTATTTTTTGGGTTGGCAGTATAACCCTTCTCTTTCCGCTTGTTTTGAATTTAGCCAATTCCGAATTTCTCTAATTAATTTTTGACCAATAACGTATGTCTTCTCCGATATGGATATGTTGCTTGATCCTAGCCAATAAAATTGAGGGGGTGTGGGTTCTTATTCTTGAAAGGTCTCGAATGTTCCACGAGGGTATTTAAACTGCTGATTTTCTGGTCTCCGGGCCACTTCAGTAACATCTATCCTAGTGTGATTATGTAGCAGGGGGCGGGAAGCGCCTCTTTCTCCGGGCGGCAGTTCATCCATCAGGTAATGGCCTTTTAATAACTTCTTTGCTCGCTAGCTCAGCAGTTTAACCCTCGGGGCAGGTTCGAAACTTTTATCATGTAACTTTCCTTTAAAATGTAAAAGACACTTGATATAAATTCTGTCTCTTTAACTACAAATTGGGATGGAGAGTGCCTAACCCTCTTGAGCTCCCATTCATTTTGTTTTGAGGTGACTACGTTTTCATAACAGTTTCTCTTCTCCTCGTAATGAAATAAAGTTTTTCTATCGTGTCACCTCCGTAGTATGGGATTAGCCCTTGCATATGCGGCCTAGTGCCAAGTAGGTTTTAAAAAGGTGTATTAGGAGTGCAAGTTACGCCTCCACTCATGTTGGTATTTTGAGGCCATGTAATTATCCTGTTTCTTTACTGAATAGGCCTCAGTAGGTTGGGTATTTTTACCCCTGTTCTTGTGTGCCTGGAGGGCAGCTTGAAGGTTGAGTTTGGTGTGGCCTTTGAATTGGCTTGAACTTTGAGAGCGGGTTGCTCTTTCTTAAATTTGGTTTCTGTGTGCCTCGAGCAGGCTTTACTGGGTAATTGGGAGCTAGTGCTCCTTGGCATGGTTGGGGTTTTCTGCCCCTTTGTTGAACGTTGTTCATATGTAAAGTTGGGCTCATTGCTCAAGGATTGCGTGTCTGGGGGCTCGAAGCCCAAATCCATTAACAAATTGCAATTGTACATTCTTAATTTGTTGATATGCTACTGAGTACCTGTCATACTTGTTATTTCTTGATCTTGAAAAGAAAATATAACCTTTGTTAAATTTTAAATTAACTTTTATTTCGTAAGTTGAGACCTATTCATCCCAGCACCTTCTTTCTCCTCTGCTGTTCCACAGATACCTCGGAACAATTATTATTATTATTATTATTATTATTATTATTATTATTATTATTATTATTATTATTAGTATTATTATTATTATTATTATTATTATTATTATTATTATTATTATTATTATTATTATTATTATTTCTTTGCTGGCGAGACTTATTGTTTAGAGTGCACTGTGTCTGCTGGTATGGGCTAGAGCAATTTTGTTACTTTCATTGTCCTATCTTAGTCTTATTCTTGGCTTTGACAATATGAAAGTGACTGAGGTATGAGCGATTCTATTAATGCCATTCCTTATGCAGCTAGTCCCTGTTATGAATGGTGTGAAAATATCTCTCATAGGGTCGGTCGGCGCATGCATTTCAGTGGGCTTGGCAGACTGATATGTAATAGCAACTTCTGGTTCAGTGAGGAAAGCCTTGCAAAACTACCTCACTCCTCATTACCCTAGTACGCCTCTTTATTGATACCTAGGCTGCCTGTGACAGCTAATAGCGGAGCTGTTTAGGATCCAACCAGCCTTCGGGATGAGCAATGAACATACTTATTGTGTACTAATATTATTATTAGTACATCACTGGAATTTAAAGGAAATTGAAGTGTAATTTCATAATTTATATCAAACGTATTCATAATCAATCATTTTTTGCTTAACTATTAGTATTACCTGCTTAGTATATTATCTAATATAGGATATCGTTAGTATAAGCCTCCGGTAAAATAAAATGCAAACGGCTCCTTAAGACTATGAAGTATATAGGACTGGACTGGAGGTACAGAAGACTCATTTTCCTGCTGTACAAAAATCAAAGCACAACCATAATAATGAATGGAAACGTAAAGACAGCGAGCAGCGGTGGCTAGTGACCAAATTTTCAGGTGGTTCACAACAACATTTGTGTTCACGTCTGATATACTGTATATAAAAGTAGAATGCAAAAAACTTCAAAATCACTTAAATCATTTCACTAAAAGTTTCTTGTACGGTGCTTCTCTACTCTACTCCCTTATAACCGAGGATGCATTTTCCCGAGACTAATCTGTGAGTGTACAAGAAAAGTAAAATTACGACTGCCCGGCTGAGACGCTCAGGCTTTGGCTGAGGCTGAGGCTCTGGCTTTCTGATCCCGTGATTACGAAAACCTCTTCAGAATTAGGTACTAGCGAAATCTTCCGGTGATGTAATGCAGTAGTAACTTCTGGGAGCTGTGGAGCAGGGGAGGTGGCGGGCCCTTGAGGTGAACTATAATACTACCTCTGGTTTGAGGGTGGTTATAGACGGAAAGGCACATTCCTTACCTTGCTCCTCGCTTATGGATATATCTGTGCATAAACCATGACGTCAACTCCATGCGCATGCGTATAGTCTTAAGGTTCGTAGCAAAATCTCCAGTGTGCTCTCTGGCATTCTCAGTTGAAACTAACAGCTGTCAGTGTAACGGAGCTTCGATATAAGTCGAATGCTTTCGATCGATTGACGAAATCAGGTCGAAAGAAGGAAACCATTTTGAATTACCGATATCCATGAATGCGTGAATATGCGTTCCAACTGGGTGTTCATGTGCTCATGTGCTCCTGAGAGCCCACCGCCATTGACAGCGAGAGTGAGACAAGGTTGCGCACTATCTCCATATTTGTTAAACATGTTCATTGAGGAGGTCGTATCAAAATTTAAGCAAAAGATCAACGAACGGACAACAAATGGTCTGTATAAATTTTGCCGATGACATTACCTTAATTTCAGATCCGGAGAGGAAACTATTTTCGTGGAAAAAAAAGTATAGATACCCGAATTAAAACGTTAATAAGAGTTTTATCCTTTGTCCCGCGTAGAAACAAATTAAATTTAATTATGTGGGGTACAAATTTGTTATCGCACCCAGTTAAAATTTTAAAGTATTGATCTGATCGTTACCAAACTTTAATAAGACTTAGAGGCACTTAATATTGATCTGTCTACCAAGTTTTTAATTTCATCTGATATTTGTGAAAAATGTTCTTGTAAATTTTTTGAAACAACTTTTCCTCATTATCGGATGATCATAGCCGTATCATTCTTTGCCTGCATGCAATTGTTGATTTTATATTGAATTGTATTTAATGCTGCAGTTTTTGACATTAACACTACAAGAATCAAAATTGCAAAGAGAACACTTCGAAAACAAAACTATTAGTTGTGAAGAAATCAAATGAGGAGATACCAACAAATGTTAAGATAGATGATGAAACCGTGCAACAAGTCGGTGAATTTTGCTACTTCGGAAGCATTATCACTAGGGCTCGGAAGTTAAAACCTATAAATTGTCTACGAGAGACCTATAACAACACTAAATTAAAGGAATATAACGTTTAAAAACACAAAATTCTGGTGGTATGCAACATGCAGTGCAATAATATGAGTGAAATACTTTTTCTTTCAGACATTAAATATTTTTAGATTAACATAATTAAATACAAGGAATTCCGTGTTTATTAAAAAAGTTCTTGCATAATTTAGAATGAAATGTCTTTTTTTTTCCTTCTAGAATGAATTCAGTGAACCCACAATGGTCATCCTGGACAAAGAAATTTAAATTAGTATAACTGGATTCATATTTTGGCTTAACCATTCCAGGGTTACAAGAATTGGAATTCAGAAACCTTACCTCAGTTGACTTTGTAGTATCTCACAATAGTCATCTCGAGGTTCTTAGGTGTAAAGGATGGTCGGTTTTCGGACAGTACGTTGCTAAACATCGAGAAACTTATCTCCTCATCAACGGACCTTAAGGGTTCACACTTGGAGCAAGTGAGAACTTCTTCAAAACCGCTCGCGTCAAAATTTTCTGCTTTCAACATTTCAGTATCTTGTACATAATTTGACACCCCTGTTTTTAAGTTTTTCATTTAATTTTTCATTTTACTTCCTCTATTTTCAGATACTGTTCCAATATATGTATTTACTAGAGAAAAATGTGTAAGAGGTGATGGATGAAGTGATGATTCGAACTGAGAATGGGCAGTAAAAACGTTGTCGAAAGAAGTTGCACAAAATCCTTAAGACCTAAAAAAGGACCAATAAACCAAAAACAGCGCCGAAAAGGAGACAAATAAAAAACCATGATGTGGCCTACAATAACCCAGAATGAACAAAAATATTATTTTGGGCCTCGTCTTCAAACACTCGAGAAAAAGAGGAATTTTCCTCAGCTTACGAGGGCTAATGACAATAGGAGGACTGCCCTAGCTAAACAGACCTTCAGTAACAGAAACACCTTCTGACAAACAGGAACATGAACATTATAATTAGGAAAGCATTCGTCAAAATGTTTGTGTGGAGTGTTTTGTTGTATGACTGCGAAACATGGCAAAACAGGTTATAAAACACCTGGAAGCAATGAAAACATGGATATGGAGGAGGATGCTGAAAATAAGCTGGACAGATAAAAAGTCAAACGAAAGGGTACTTATAGGAAGAAGATGAAACAAGGGAGTTGATCACCTCTATAGAAAAGAGGAGAACAAAATTCGTTGACCACACCCCAAGTCGTACTTTCCTCACAAACATGGTGGAAGGAAAAGTTCTGGGGAAGAGGAAGACCAAGGAGGAAGTATCGGGATTGCGTGATGGACAGACTGAGTTTTAAGAAACGTGCTGATTTGAAACGCTCAGCAAAGGAGAGACAAATGTGGTTGCAGTGACAAGGTCTTAACATATGGAAACGAATGAATGAATTATTAGTATGTAAGCTGGGTGCAACTTCTGTATCGCAATTCCACTAGTATTGTCCGGAGTCCTGCTGGAATCTCTCCGCCTTTCGATATCACTGTGGGTGTTCATCAAGGTTCTGCCCTTTCACCATTGCTATTCATCCTCTGCATGGATACGGCAACAGCTGACATACAGACTTCACATCCCTGGACCCTTCTTTATGCCGATGATGTGGTACTTGCACAAGAAACCCGTCCTGAACTCCAGCATCAGGTTCAAACGTGGAAGGACAGACTGGCTGAAAATGGACTGCACCTCAATATCCAGAAAACAGAATACCTGGAATGTGGCCCCCAAACCAGAGGTACCATAAGTATCAGTGAAGAAGACCTGCAGAAGACCATGCAATTTAAGTACTTAGGATCCGTCGTCACCTCAAACTGTGACACCACTCCTGATACTCGGATGAGGGTAAATGCAGCTTGGCTCAAGTGGAGACAGGTCACTGGAGTCCTCTGTGATAAAAAGATGCCTCAATATCTAAAGGCAAAAGTTTATAAGAGTGTGGTACGGCCAGCAGCGATCTATGGGACGAAACAACAGGAGCAAATGTTGACAACCATGGAGATGAAGATGCTTCGATGGTCCATGGGGCTGACCCGATGTGACCACATAAGGAACACGGACGTCCGGCAAAGGTTTGGTGTCGAGCCCATCATAGACAAAGTGAGGGAAGCCCGTCTCCGCTGGTACGGCCACGTCATGAGAAAACAGGACGACTCAGTTGCCAAAACAGCGCTCCACATCAACCCAGAGGGAACAAGACCACGAGGAAGACCGGCAAAGAGATGGACTGACAACATCAGGGCAGACATGCACAGTGTTGGCTTAACACCAGAAGATGTCAACGACAGACAGAAATGGAGGAGATGTGGCAAAGCAGCAGACCCTGCAAGTCGGGATTAATGCTAAGAAAGAGAGAGAGTATTATTATTTTAAAATGTTATCACAAAGCAGAATATTCCATGAACAATATTAATCCTCCTCCAACCATAATCAATGACAATGCTGTACCGTACCTTAAAAATGTAACTAATCTTGGAATCTCCTTCAATGAGAATCTGACCTGGAATGAACACGTAACAAACGTATGTAGAAAGGTTCATGCAGCTCTATATCCCCTGAAACGTCACAATAATTCTTTTCCTCAAAAACTTAAATTAAAATTAATCCAAGCACTACTATTCTCAATTTTAGACTACTGTGATACGGTACTAGTCAATCTAAATGCTGAACAAGCTTTGAAACTTCAGCGAGCACAAAACTCATGCATACGATACGCCTTCCAACTGCGACATAACGCTCATGTCACACCATATTTCAAAACATTGGGATGGCTACGCATAAATGAACCAAGGAATTTTCACCTAATGACACTTGTTTACCAAGTGCTCTCGACGAACACTCCTACTTACCTCTCTTCTAATTTTCGTTTCCTTTCCTCATTCCATGAAATGAGTACACGTTCTGGTTCCCTACTTGAAATTCCACTAAGTCGAACGAATTCCTACAATCATTCCTTTTTAGTTACTGCATCGAGACTCTGGAATACGCTCCCAATGGACATTCGGCACCTTATTCCTCTCATAAATTCAAATCTGCCTGCCGAAAGTTTTTCCTGGGAACATAAAACCGAGTTGTGTGAATCATTGTGTGTTTGTTGTATGAATGGGTTTTCTTCATTTATTATTATTATTAGTATTAGTATTAGTATTAGTATTAGTATTAGTATTAGTATTAGTATTAGTATTAGTATTAGTATTAGTATTAGTATTAGTATTAGTATTGTCACACTAACTGCCGCACTGATATGTAGGCCTAACTTAGTCTTAGAATTATCTGTCCGTAGTTTTATTTCCTTTTAGAATTTCTATGTCTTACTTTTATGTTTACATTTTTAAATTTTACTGTTTATAGTGGTTAAGTGTAAGAGAGAGATGGAGCTTGGTAGCTGCAGTCGCTTAATTGCGGCCAGTATCCAGTATTCGGGAGATAGTAGGTTCGAACCCCACTATCGGCAGCCCTGAAAATGGTTTTCCGTGGTTTCCCATTTTCGCACAGGCAAATGCTGGGGCTGTACCTTAATTAAGGCCACGGCCGCTTCCTTCCCACTCCTAGCCCTTTCCTATCCCATCGTCGCCATAAGACCTATCTGTGTCGGTGCGGCGTAAATCAAACAGCATAATACTTTTGATAACAACTGTGAGTTCACAGCATCAACTTCAATCAATCGACCAATCAATCATCATCGATATGCATTTAGGGCAGTCACCTAGATGGCAGATTCCCTATCTGTTGTTCACCTAGTATTTTCTTAAATCATTTCGAAGAACTTGGAAATTTGTCCATATCATAAATTATTCCAATCCCTAAATCCTTTTCCTGTAAATGAATACTTGTCCCAGTTTGTCTTCTCGAATTCTAATTTCATCATCATATTATGATATTTGCTACTTCTAAAATCTCCACTCAGTCTTATTCGTCGCCCAATGTCATTGCACGCCATCTCTCCACTGACAACCCGAAACACACCTCTTAATCGGAAATCTCGTCTCCTTACTCCCAAGTCTTCCCAGTCCAAAGTTTGCAACATTTTCCTTACGCTACTCTTTTGTCGGAAATCACCCAGAACAAATCGAGCTGCTTTCCTTTACATCCTTCCCAGTTCTCGAATTAATTAATCCTGGTGTGGGTCCCATACACTGGAACCATACTCTAGTTGGGGTCTTACCACAGACCTACACGCCCTCTCCTTTACATCCTTACTACAACATTTATATGCAACCTCTTCCCTTATAAAAACAACTAGGTACTTTCAGTATTGCACGTGACGTACTTTCACTCCGTCAATACACTGCCATTGGTTGTTTTGTTTGGTTTAAGCGTAACAACCATGTTTCAAACCAGTAAATAAAAAAATTCGTGAGCCTGGATTTTTAAAGAAAAGCACATTTTAAACGAGAAATAATCTCTATATAATTTCCATTTATTTTGGAAAGACCTCCTGTATTTACAGGCTGCCGCTAAGAACAAGGTAAAACATATCCATTTTCTGTACATATCTAATTAAAGAAAATTCAAACCTAGCTGCAGAGGTGGTGCCTCATGATCTTGATGGAGGCTCGGAGGACGAGGGTCGCGATTTCGGGGATGAGCTTCATTGGGAGTTGGAAGCGCTTCCATGTGGCGACGAAGTGACGAGGTATGGTACCGCGAGCTCCGACCATTATCCCTATTATTTCAATTTCTTGAAGGTGGTATTTTGATTTGTAGTAAGGGATAGTGGGTTTGTATTTGTTAATCTTTTCTAGATTAACCTCCTCCTGGCTGACCGCTATGGTGCTCGAACCTGAGAGTCGGATCTAATATGAATCCTTGAGAGCTGTTGTCTTTAAAGGCTATGATGTCAATTCTCTGCGAACTACCATTTACGGCCAGTCCGTGTACCTCCTCATGTACACTGAATCCCTTCTTTGTCAGTTCTACGGCAATGAAGGATCTGATCTGGTGGTGCCGCGTGTTTCTTAGGAGCTCCCCGCGTGTGCAGAATCCCAGGACATGACCAAGAGTTTCTTTCTCTCCGTGGCAATGCCGACAGAGGTTGTTGTCCAGGGATCTGCCTGGCACCGAGCGCACCGCAGAAACATTAGCAGTCATCTTTATAGCCTCTCTCCACTCACTACAAGACAGTCCGGTATGATCTCGCACCCAAGAGTTTGCTGGTGTATACTCTTTGTAAAGTTGTACTCCGAGTCCTTTTTGCGGTAGTGAACACCAGGAGGTGAATTCACGTTCTCGTAGCTCTTGACGGATCTTCTTAGTGTCGTACAAATTGTATTCATTTCTTAAATTGGACTATATCAACTTTCTTGATAAATTTAGTGTAAATCAGGCTAAAATTAACACAGGAGATTCAGTATGATCCTCCTTCAAGCCTATTACGGCAGAATACATTTCCCTAGCGTCTGTTTATACCCTGCACTTAGATATTCGAGGCGCGATACCGACCCTGATCTGGTCATTAACACTACAATCCTGTCCTGGAGCATTGGAAATTCCCCGTCTATACATATTAAGTAGCCGGCCCCGTGGTGTAGGGGTAGCGTGCCTGCCTCTCACCCGGAGGCCCCGGGTTCGATTCCCGGCCAGGTCAGGGATTTTTACTTGGACCTGAGGGCTGGTTCGAGGTCCACTCAGCCTACGTGATTAGAATTGAGGAGCTATCTGACGGTGAGATAGCGGCCCAGGTCTAGAAAGCCAAGAATAACGGCCGAGAGGATTCGTCGTGCTGACTACACGACACCTCGTAATCTGCAGGCCTTCGGGCTGAGCAGCGGTCGCTTGGTAGGCCAAGGCCCTTCAAGGGCTGTAGTGCCATGGGGTTTGGTTATACATATTAAGTACCCAGCTCTCAGGGTAAAGGTTGATAGACGCGTTGCATAATATTACTGTTCCAGGATATAATTCCTACCCCACGTTCCTTTTCATGTTGAATTTCACTGTCGACTTACATGGGGAATGTCAGTGCCAGTGTAAACGAACTTAGCTCCATACGTGTTTTATACTGTTCTTGGCAGGGACTGACTGGTATCTCTACACGTGACAAAACCTCAGCTATGGAACATATTAAATCAAAACTGGATTTTAATATCTCCGTGTTGTCAAAAGTCCGTGAACATTTGACGAGGCAATACTTTGCGAAATATTGGAGGTAGAAAAGTAATAATTTACACGCATGACTGGCATGGCATGGGGTTTTATTGAGACAAAAATTAAGTAAATAAAGCTTCACTAACAGTGCATTTTCTGCGCATCTGACATCCTCTCTAGGACGTAGGGAAGGTTTTCATTCCTCTCCCCGAAGGGGAGGGGCGGGCCAACTAGAAGGTAACGCCTTCTCTCTGGCCAGCAGATTCGACAGGTTTGGTGGTTTGATGGAGTTGTGAGAGAGGGGATGGAGGTTTGATTCGGGGAAGGAGCTGGGAGAGGGTCTCGATCTCTTGGCTAAGTGCTTTATTGAATGTTTCAAATTTGTACAATTGATTTTTCAGTTTACATCATTGTGTTTTCGTTTGTATAATTAGTTATGATGGTGTTTGTACATTTGTTTCTTTTCCTGAGCTGGATTCCATTGTAGATTTATGTTTACAAAAGGTTACAGTTCGAATATTTACAATGTTACAATTTGCAGATTCAATTTTACCCCCTTATTATTATTTTTTAAATACCTTATTGGGGTTTTTTGCAATATTTACCATTTTTATAATATACATGTGTGCATGTGTGATTACCGGCATTGTATAATTTTACAATATTTATATAATTTTACAGTTAGTTACATAGTATTTTACAATATTTACAAGGTTAAGGTTGGCAGGATACAATTGCTTGTGTGATGTCAGAGGATATTTACAATTTTATTTATAATTTTTATCTGGTATTCATTGCCATCTTTTTATGGATGTTTGCATGGTTGTCGTTAATAATACAATGCGAATCTTGGGCTGGTGAGGACAGGCTTCTGAAACAGATAAAGATATATTAGTACTATAGTTCTTTATGACATCCTCTATCACGAACGCTCCTTTTTTTTACCGTACACGGGTCTAATACGGTATCACTGACGTGTGGCTGTCCAGCGCCATCTGTTGACCTGCTTGTGCACTCGTTGTTGGTGTCAATAAAACCCCATGTCGTGTCAAGCATGTGTGGCCATTTGTACCTGACCTGTTGTTGTCCAGCGCCATCTGTTAGCCATTTTGTATACTTTATTTTGGTGTCACTAAAACCCCATGCCATGCCAATCATGTGTGTTAATTAATACCCACCTACCTCCAGTATTCAGTGAAGTATTGCCTCGTCAAGTGTTAACGCACTTTTGGTCATCCTGTATATTCAGATAGATAGGTAAGGGTTATTCTGCCCGAAGGCAGGACCGAACCTCCGCAGAGGTGTTCCTGAGCCGGAGTTTACGTGCGGTAGGGTGGCCAGTTCCTTTCCGCTCCTCCATTCCCTTACCCCCCACCAACAGCGCGTGGCAACCCATCCAACTCCTGACCACGCCCAATGTTGCTTAACTTCGGAGATCTCACGGGATCCGGTGTTTCAACACGGCTACGGCCGTTGGCTATATTCAGATAAGTGTTTTGCAAATCCACATTTTCAGGGCAGTCAGGATGTTTTCATACATTTTTGAAGGGGTGTAAAAAATGTTCGCCTCTCAAGCCCAGATAACAACAGCCAAGCCAACCAGTGAAACAGGAGAAGATAAAAGACATAAAAATGCTTCAAAATAAACTCGGCATTACGGAGGAGCAATCTGAAATGCCATTTTATCAACATGTGCTTGCTCTAGCTGGCCATATTCATAATGAGAGTGAAGTGATGACGATGATTGAACACGATGTAATTTATTCCATGTGTTGAACATTATCTTAAAATGTATCTTGTTCATGCAAGTTCTGTAATAACTTGTGTACTTTCTTTATGATCAATATTTGAAATGCAGGTAATCAATGTTGCGCTTAAGCCATTTTATGTCACTCGTAAAGTATGGTTGAGGATAGCCATTAACAAAACGGAGTTCATCACCAACATCAGAGATGCACCCAACTCAATCCCACACGGGGATGCAGTAATAAAGAAGTCTAACTCCTACAAATACGTCGTAGAATGGATAACCTCGAACCTTAGTGTGGATCAAATCAAATCAAATCAAATCATAATCACTTTATTTTCAAATGTCAAACTCGGTGTCAAATGATACACAAAATTGCATTGCTATCAAGCATTAAATTTTAAATTTAAAAAGAAGAAGAAATTTTCCTAAAATACAGAACTATATAATTTACACTAACAATTTTTCTATAAAACACACAGCTCATTCTTAAGAAATTTATCCTGTATTATAAACAACATTCTACTCAAAATATTTTCTTTACTTCAACACATAATCAACTCATATACAGTATGTAGAAAATGAAAATCCACAGCCTGTTTCCGGTCATTCGACCTGGTCAGGAATGGAATGGATGAAGCCTCCATCTAGCGGCGAGGATGGGAATTGTGCCGGCTGTCGAAGCTTGTCGCACTCCTCTGGGGCAATGATTAATGAATGACAGATGAAATGAAATGATGTTGTAGAATGTTGCTGGAATGAAATATGACAGGGAAAATAAACCTGTCCCGCCTCCGTTTTGCCCAGCACAAATCTCACATGGAGTGACCGGGATTTGAACTACGGAACCCAGCGGTGAGAGACACAGTATGTAGAATCACTTCAACTAATACTATACAACTGCTATAAGATTTAAATTCGCATTACTTTTTTAACCCATTTTGGTACCAAACATGCAAAACAACCTGCTGTTTCTGAACCTGAGCCCGTTTTGCCACCGCTTTTCAGAGTTCCTGAAGGGCTACCGTAGCGGTCCCGGTGCCCCAGAATTCCCCGCTGTACTTCACCACCACTGGCAGTTCCCTACTTCGGCTGTTCAGTCTCCATAGACAAGCGGATGAATTAATTTATTTACAAAAATTCGTTAATGGTTCATGGTGTGGGTTACTGTAGTCACGTCCTAGTTCGTGAACCATGGGCAACGGCTGAGTTGCCCAGCAAGTGGTCCTGAGAGTAGGGATACCAGTTGCTATGGAATGGGTGTAAGCATCTCGGACATATTCTGAGAGATGGCCCTCCTTGTTTTGAGGCTGCTAGGACTGTACAATCCACAAGTGGTTCCGAGCCCGTTAGAGGAGGAATTCTCACTTGGACTACATGCAAGTGGGGTAGCATCCTTCTTCATGAATTTACCGACCTAAAAACACTTTAAACAAGCCTCGGACCTATGGGAGTAACGGAGCCCCACTCCCATTTGACAGGCGAGGGACTCCTTGGAAACAACTTGGCGAACGAAATGGAATTCGTTGGGGAGCTATCAATATCAATGGGGCTTATGGAAGGAAGAAAGTAGAACTGGCAGAGTCAGCAAAGATGATGCATCTGGATGTGCTAGGAGTAAGTGATATTCGGGTACGGGGAGATAACGAGGAAGAGATAGGAGATTATAAAGTGTACTTAACGAGTATTAAAAAGGGAAGGGCAGAGTATGGGGTAGGACTGTTCATCAGGAATACTATTACCCACAACATAGTTTCTGTTAGGCACGTAAATGAGCGAATGATGTGGGTAGATTTGACAGTTGGAGGAATTAGGACGAGAACTGTCTCAGTGTATTCACACCTGAAGGTGCAGCTGAGGATGAAGATGACAAATTTTATGAAGCATTGAGTGACATCGTAGTCAGGGTCAACAGCAAGGATAGGATAGTGTTCATAGGCGATTTGTATGCGAGAGTTGGAAATAGAACTGAAGGATACGAAAGGGTGATTGGTAAATGTGGGAACGATATGGAAGCTAATATGAATGGGAAACGTTTGCTGGACTTCTGTGCTAGTATGGGTTTAGCAATTACGACTACATTCTTCAAGCATAAGGCTATTCACCGCTACACATCGGAGGGTAGGGGTATGAGATCCATTACAAACTATATCTTAACCGACTTCGAATTCAGGAAGTCTGTTAGGAATGTACGGGTTTTTCGGGGAATTTTCTATGATAGAGACCACTGCCTGATCTGTAGTGAACTAAGTATATCTAGGCTTAGGTTAGGGTAAGTGAAATCTTTCTGCAAACGAATAAGGGTAGAAAATCTCCAGAACGGGGAAATTAGACAGAAGTACATGGATATGATTAGTGAGAAGTTTCGAACAGTGCACAGTAAGCAGGTTCAGGATATAGAAAGAGAATGAGTAGCATACAGGGATTCTGTAGTGGAAACATCAAGGGAATGGCTAAGAAGAACTGTGTGTAAAGATGAGAAAAAGCGAACATCTTGGCGGAATGATGAAGTGAGAGCAGCTTGTAAACGTAAAGACAAGACTCATCAGAAATGGATCCAAGCAAGGGCTGATGCAGGCAGGGAATTGTACGTAGAATAATGAAAGAGAGCGAAACAAACAGTTGTTGAATACAATAAGAAGTCATTTCGGTAATAACCTGGAAATGCTACGTCGAGGAGCAGGGAAATCTTTCTGGACAGAAATAAATAATCTTAGGAAGGGAGAGAAAAAGGAAATTTACAGTATTTTAAGTAATTCAGGTGAACTCATAATAGATCCCAGGGAATCACTGGATAGGTGGAGGGAATATTTTGAAAATATTTTCAACCTGAAAGGAAATCTTCCTGGTGGTGTCGCGAACAACCAGGCTCATGGGCAGGAGGAAAATAATGCTGGTGAAATTACGCTTGTGGAAGTGGAAAGGATGGTAAATAAACTCCATTGTCATAAAGCAGCAGGAATAGATGAAATTTGACCTGAAATGGTGAACAATAGTGGGAAGGCAGGGATGAAATGGCTTCATAGAGAAATAGGGTTAGCATGGAGTGTTGGTAAGGTACCTTCAGACTGGACAAAAACAGTAATTGCACCTATTTATAAGCAAGGGAACAGGAAGGATTGCAACAACTAATGAGGTATCTCATTGATGAGTATACCAGGCAAAGTATTCACTGGCATCTTGGAAGGGAGGGTGCGATCAGTGGTTGAGAGGAAGTTGGATGATAATCGGTGTGGTTTCAGACCACATAGGGGCGTTCAGGATCAGATTTTCAGAAAGCACCAGGTAACTGAAAAATGGTACGAGAGAAATAGACAAACATGTTTATGTTCCGTAGATCTAAAGAAAGCATATGACAAGGTACCGAGGGAAAAGATGTTCGCCATACTGGGGGACTATGAAATTAAGGGTAGATTATTAAAATCAATCAGAGGCATTTATGTTGACAATTGGGATGCAGTGAGAATTGATGGTAGAATGAGTTCTTGGTTCAGGGTAATTACAGGGGTTAGACAAGGCTGTAATCTTTCACCTTTGTTGTTCGTAATTTATATAGGTCATCTGCTGAAAGGTATAAAGTGGCAGGGAGGGATTCAGTTAGGTTGAAATGTCGTGAGCAGTCTGGCGAATGCTGACGACTTGATTTTAATGGCAGATTGTGCTGAAAGCCGTGGGGTCATGTGAGGCAAATGTAGGAGGTCTGGCTACCTAGGAGAATGATGGACTCTGGTATTGAGGGTAAGAGAAGTAGAGGGAGACAAAGAAGAAGATGTTTAGACTCAGATTCTAACGATTTAAATATACGAGGTATAGAATTAAATGAGACTACACCACTAGTTGCAAATAGAGGATTGTGGCGACGTTTAGTAAATTCACAGAGGCTTGCAGACTGAACGCTGAAAGGCATAACGGTCTATAATGATGATACATGTATGTATGTAAATTCTTTATGTGCAATAACCTGCACAGATCCTGTGCCCTGTAGCATTTTTTTCTCTGTTACTAGAATCTAGCCATGAAAGCCAGGTGTACGAAGCTGGAGAGAACTTTCCATCTCTGTAAAACGTTTACAAGTCCAAATCCCTTTCCCTTCGGCTCAAACTTCGACACTATGAAATCATAGTAAGACGTTCGGTACGGTACGCGTCAGAATTCTTGAATGTGTCCAAAACAGGAACAACTCAGGAATTTGGACCTGAAAGAACGAAAGATCCTGAGAAATATCGTAGGCCCCATTAAAGAGGGAGGTGAATACAGAATCAGGCATAACATCAGCCATGAGAAAGAGGAGACTTATCTTCTACGGTCATATAGTCAGAATGAACAAGAGAATGACCTCCAGAATATTCAACACCATTTCCAGAGGGAAGGGAACACATGCTATGTGGACGAAACGGGTTCGAAAAGACCTGAATTTTTTAACATTTATTCCAAGGATATATTTAACAGGGATACATTTAGAATGCTGATCAGAACATCCGACACTCTCCAGTCACTGACAGCTAAGACATTGCGTCTTGCAATGGGAATGAAGCGGACTCAAGAAAGGAAAGCAACCCACAGCGCAAAGGTGAAGTAATACTGGGCTAAGAAGAAAAGGGCCTCAATGAAACAAGAAGAAATGTCACTCAAAACACATGAAAAGTGGTTTATTTCCAAACCGTCCTAACTCCTACGTACGCAAGATAATTACCACTATTTCCATTGATAAGACATTAATAAAACATAGTGTCAAGATGTATATAGAAGCAATGAATGAAACTACATTATGTTCATATTAAAAACTTAATTTAGTTATAATAAAATAAAAAAGCGTGAATTTTGAAGATTTGCATTTTATGGATTTACGTCACTTTGAAAATGAACTCTTCATTTTCTCTCAGACTGAAAAATCCCTCGATCTGGCAAAATTGACTGAGCTCATCCAACCACACAGTGTATCAAATGGAAACGCGATTATTAAAATTTGAAATGTGTTCCTCCGTTAAGGGATTCGCACGACCGAAGCCAATTCTTAGTTATGGAGTTCTAGCACGATAAAACTCGATGAATCATTTGTAATAACCCTGTTCTTCTTTTAATCAAAATTCCACCCGCGCACTCTCGTGTCAATATTTCGGTTAAAGAGAACGGTCTGACCTAGTGTGAAAGAGCCAGATCCCAGATAAGTGCTAAGTGGCGAATTACGAGACTCGGTTAATTAAAAACTAACATGCTAGCTCCCTTTTTTAATACTGCGGCCGCTAGATTGTATCGCCTCGCACTCTCTTCGAGGGATATCAAATGATATGCCATTGTCTGGTGCTAACTCGATCTCTCAGTTTGATTGATGTTGACAGGAAAACAAGTGCATTCTAGCCTGTGTTTGTGTTACCTGACTCTGTATGAATGTTGGGGAATTACCCGACCTAATTTCCAGGTCATTCTAAACCAAACCAGAGAATAAATCTCTGCTATGTTCAGAAGAATATACGAGGCAATGAAGCATAAAAAGACTCACAAAATTTCGACATTATGTTATAAACCAGGTAGGAGTGCACCAAGTTTCCGGTATGGGTCCTTTCATATTCATTATTTGTCTTAGACGTTTTATGCCAGACCTTCGCAATAAAGGTGCTTTGATCCAAGATATATTGAATGCAGACCTGAGGAAAAAGCCGGAGAAGAGCATCATCATGAAGGTGATAATAAGAAATATCGTGATGGTGGTGGTGGTGGTGGTGGTGGTGGTGGGGGTGGGGGTGGTGGTGGTGGTGGTGGTGGTGGTGGTGGTGGGGGTGGTGGTGGTGGTGGTCATCGCCTCAGGGATGCATAAGCTCTCTTGAACATCTCGTGATGGATATGTTTAGCGTCCAGCCAGTCTCCAGGCTGAGGTCTAAACATACACTGACTGACAGATCAAATGCAACACCAAGAAGGAGTGGTCAAAACTTTATGCCAATTGCAGGGTAGACTGACGTCACTGAGGTATGCTCATGATGTGAAATGCGCCGCTGTGCTGCGCACGTAGCGAACGATAAATGGGACACGGCGTTGGCGAATGGCCCACTTCGTACCGTGATTTCTCAGCCGACAGTCATTGTAGAACGTGTTGTCGTGTGCCACAGGACACGTGTATAGCTAAGAATGCCAGGCCGCCGTCAACGGAGACATTTCCAGCAGACAGACGACTTTACGAGGGGTATGGTGATCGGGCTGAGAAGGGCAGGTTGGTCGCTTCGTTAAATCGCAGCCGATACCCATAGGGATGTGTCCACGGTGCAGCGCCTGTGGCGAAGATGGTTGGCGCAGGGACATGTGGCACGTGCGAGGGGTCCAGGCGCAGCCCGAGTGACGTCAGCACGCGAGGATCGGCGCATCCGCCGCCAAGCGGTGGCAGCCCCGCACGCCACGTCAACCGCCATTCTTCAGCATGTGCAAGACACCCTGGCTGTTCCAATATCGACCAGAACAATTTCCCGTCGATTGGTTGAAGGAGGCCTGCACTCCCGGCGTCCGCTCAGAAGACTACCATTGACTCCACAGCATAGACGTGCACGCCTGGCATGGTGCCGGGCTAGAGCGACTTGGATGAGGGATTGGCGGAACGTCGTGTTCTCCGATGAGTCACGCTTCTGTTCTGTCAGTGATAGTCACCGCAGACGAGTGTGCCGTCGGCGTGGAGAAAGGTCAAATCCGGCAGTAATTGTGGAGCGCCCTGCCGCTAGACAACGCGGCATCATGGTTTGCGGCGCTATTGCGTATGATTCCACGTCACCTCTAGTGCGTATTCAAGGCACGTTAAATGCCCACCGCTACGTGCAGCATGTGCTGCGGCCGGTGGCACTCCCGTACCTTCAGGGGCTGCCCAATGCTCTGTTTCAGCAAGATAATGCCCGCCCACACACTGCTCGCATCTCCCAACAGGCTCTACGAGGTGTACAGATGCTTCCGTGGCCAGCGTACTCTCCGGATCTCTCACCAATCGAACACGTGTGGGATCTCATTGGACGCCGTTTGCAAACTCTGCCCCAGCCTCGTACGGACGACCAACTGTGGCAAATGGTTGACAGAGAATGGAGAACCATCCCTCAGGACACCATCCGCACTCTTATTGACTCTGTACCTCGACGTGTTTCTGCGTGCATCGCCGCTCGCGGTGGTCCTACATCCTACTGAGTCGATGCCGTGCGCATTGTGTAACCTGCATATCGGTTTGAAATAAACATCAATTATTCTTCCGTGCCGACTCTGATTTTTCCCCAACTTTCATCCCTTTCGAACCACTCCTCCTTGGTGTTGTATTTGCTCTGTCAGTCAGTGTATATAACACAGGGTGGACTGTGCTTCTCAGCTGCTTGTGGCGACACCACAACAGCGCTAGCTCAGCTTACCTTCAGGGCACATTCCAGTGGAAATAATACATTCACATGCCCACACAATAAACATTCTAATGGTGCTTGTGTACCGCGAGAGTTTCTCTTATTGAAAGTACCAGCAAAGAAGTAATCTTCTTGAATATTGAATTTTCACGACCGCATTGTAATCGAAACAGACTTTCAACGTATTAGGTCGTGTTACGTACATGTAGTACGTGTTGAAGAGATGTTAAGTACAGAACAAAAATGGACAGCCGGATACCAGTGGGATCCGAACCCACAACCTCCCGATTTCGCGTCGGTTGCTCTACCAATTGAGCTATGGTGGCCTAGGCCATCTTTGTTCTGTTTGAACTTAACATCTCTTCAACACGTACTAATACGTTGAAAGTCTGTTTCGATTACAATGCGGTCGTGAAAATTCAATATTCATTGACATGCCCCACAACGGGCGACTTGAACGCACTCTACAGTGTGCTAGCAGCAGTGCCAGACCTGTAGCTCAGATCCGTTCAAACAGAACAAAGATGGCCTAGGCCACCATAGCTCAATTGGTAGAGTAACCGACGCGAAATCGGGAGGTTGTGAGTTCGGATCCCACTGGTGTCCGGCTGGCCATTTTTGTTCTGTACTTAACATCTCTTCAACACGTACTAAATGTAAATAATCTTCTTCTTCTTTCTCCTAGTGTTTCCCCGCTGGTGCATAGTCCAATGTTTTAATCTTGACTCACCATTTCGCACGACGTTGTTATCCTGCGATCTTGAATTGAGAATCTTAATATCAGCATTTACTGTGTCATGCCAACGCTGCTTTGGACGTCCACGTGGATATTGCCTATTAATTTCGAAAGATTGCGTGAGATTGGCAGCTTTTCCAGGTGCAGCACGCAGGACGTGACCATACCATTGGCGACGTTTTTCCCGTGCATTCTCAGTGACGGATGCGATGCCAATTTACTGGCGAACGCTGTCGTATTTGAATGGATGCAGGTGTATGATGCACATTGACCAATGCATTTCCATGTTGTATAATTGGCGCTCCATCACATGACCATATTCAGCACCGTACAAAGCAACAGGACAGACATATTACTAGCAAGGAAGTAATGTTGTCTGTTATACAGGGTGTTTCAAAAATAGGGGGCATAATTTCAGGTATGTATTTGTTATATGTAGACAATCAAAATAGTTCATTACAGCATGTGTCCGGAAATACTTCATTACGGAGTTATGGCCTTCACAACACTGAACTTCACCAGAACGTTTTTCGTCCGCAGGTCATTGTCATTACAGAAGATGTTCAAAATGTCGTCCTGCTTGAATACAGACCTCACATCGATGTGTCATTGACCTGCGAATACGACCCCAAACTCCAGGAGTACTGCGTTTGTCCTCACACGATGCCACAATTCGATTCCGGAGGGTTTACACATCAAGCACCGGAGACGAATACACCAATGAATTTAAATGGTCCCGTAAGTAGAAATCGAGAGTGTTCAGATCAGGTGAGCGTGGAGGCCAAAGCAATCGGGCCACCTCTACCATTCCATCGATGAGGAAATATTCGATCCAAATACCGCCGAGCCGTACGACTGAAGTGTGCAGGAGCGCCATCATGCATGAAGTGAGCGTGTTGACGACAGGTCAGTGGAGTGTCGTCATAAACATGAGGTATTTTGCTTTCCAGAAAGTTTGTGTACGCCTGCCCCGTAAGTCTACTTACAAGTACATGGGGTCCAACTAATCGATCACCAATGATACCAGCCCACAAGTTAAGGGAGAACCGCACCTGGCGATGAGATTGGACAGTTGCATGTAGTTTTTCATGTACCCATACATTCTGATTGTGGAAATTAGTAATGCCATTTCGTACGAACTGTGCTTTATATGTAAATAATACTAAGGCAGGAAAGTCCGGATTTGTACCACACTGCTGCAAGAACCACTGACAGAATCAAATTCGTGCAGGATAATCTGCTGGTGACAGAGCCTGTACACATTGCAAATGATAAGGATACAACTGATACACTTCCAACAGTCTCCAGACAGTCGTATGAGGAACATTCACTTGCAACGCTATCCTTCGTGTGCTGATAGAAAGGTGTCGTGTCCACAACGTCCAGAATCTCATCTTCTACAGCTGAAGTAGTAGATCGTGATCGTCCCCTCCCCAAACCAGGAGAGTGAAATTTTCCATGGTCGCACAGACGGCGATGGAAACGCACGAATGTCTTCCGATCTGGACATCGTCGATGTAGGTACCTCTCCTGGTACAAACGACGAGCCAGCGCAGTATTGCCGTCCGCCTTACCGTACATGAAGTGCATCTCTGCCAGATGCTGAGTTGAGTAAATGACGCACAGACGAACTCTAAACACAACACTGAATGTAACCTGCTCCTCGGAATGAACCGTCAGAGTGTCCTCTTAATGTCTCCTTTCACTGCAACGACCTGCGGAAATAAAAACGTTCCGGTGAAGTTCAGTGTTGTGAAGACCGTAACTCGGAAATGAAGCATTTGCGGACACATGTTGTAATGAACTATTTTGATTGTCTACATATAACAAATACATACTTGGAATTATGCCCCCTATTTTTGAAACATCCTGTATAGTCGTAAAGGAAATTCGTTGCCATTCACTGATTGGTGCTGCACCCTACCTGCACGCTTGTGTTTGTGGAATGCGCCCTCAAGGTAATCCGAGCTAGCCCTATAGTGGTGTTGCCGCATGCTGAATATGCAGCACCTGTTTGGATTTCTGCTTCACATTCCAAACAGGTGGATAGAGCTTTGAATGAAACGTTCAAGATTGTGTCTTAGACCAACATCACTTCGGACGATCTACCCTCTTACTGGAATTTCTCCACCTCATATCCGAAAAATGGTAGCAACGGCATTTGAGAGTAAATTACAAGAAACTGAGTCAAGACATCCAATTTTGAACCATCAACCAGACCGACAGAGTCTAAAGTTTTGAAGCAGAATTTTGGGGAAACAGCAGTCCTCAAAAGTTCACGAGAATCTGCCCGTTCGAAGATGTGGAAGATAGCAGTCGAAATCTTGAAAATTGCCCCAAGTTACAGCTTGCTTGAAATTGGAAATCGTTTGAACATGTTGAGATCTGGAATTTTACGCTGCAAGACCAACCTGAAGAAGTAGAACATACTCTCACTGGCAAAATGATATTTGATTCGGATGCGGAAGTGAATGAATGTTAAGAAACATTGCTCTTTTCAAATTAAGTTCTTAATCCGTCCTGTCCAACGACCAGTTACATATCAGAACTGTAGTTCCTCTCATTCCGGTGGCGCTACGCGGTAAACTAACATGGTCGGTAATGCCGTTTTAGTATAAAAAGGATGTTTTCACTTTGTGCATAACGACAGCCAAGGTCCCTTTATAATACCATGTGTCTTCTTCATCGGGAGCCCGGTGGTAACTTAATCTTGCTGTAAGCCAGTGCTGGACAGGTGGTAGTCGCCACACCACAACACGGGCTGATCCACGGCCGATGATCGATCGCGTACGCTTGTAAACCCTCTCTAGGCCGCTGTCCGTTCTAATTGAGTTATAGCGCCAGTATGTGTGAATTATTGCCGCAACCACCATGTGCATAGAATTCTGGTGGTGTACCAGACTCTTTGGGCTGACTGTGTTGACGGGAAGGTGGGAGATCTAATAACTCCCTTATCACCACTGTTTTGTTCTATCTATTCAATTCCGGAATCTCCTCCACTCTCCTTAATAGAAAATACAGTTCTGCTCTTCCAAAAATTCTGTTACATTACACGGAATGCAATGCAAAGTCATCTTCGTACTGGCCATGAAGGCCCTTGGAGGGGTGTAAGGTAAAGGCATTCACCAGGCCTGGTGACAGGATTCTCTGCAACTGAGAGGTCCGGACTCCTAAATCCCGGTACACCCCACCCCACCCCAACTCACTTAATTTCGACCAGAACTGCGAACTTGCACGTTATTTTATAACTAAGACTTACCTGATTATCAGCCCCTGGTGGCAGAGATTGCACCAAAAATTTGTACAAATTTGTATCGGTGTAAACGTGATGTATTTGTGGTGCTGATTTGGTGCAAAAGCGGCAATGAATGCACCGCTTCAACACCAAAACTGCGTCATGTTTACACCACATATTTTTTCACATGAATTTATATATTTATACAAGAGACATTTTACACAATAGTTACAGCAAAAATGAAGTACATTAATCACACAATGTCTGCACCAAGTACCAAAGTTTTTCTTTCAAACTTCTTCATTGTAAACACCACTGTTGAACCAAATTAAATTGTTATTGTTAATGTATTTTTGATCCGCCCCTGGGCATTGGCCCTTCTGCTCCCTCTTGTCGCCGGCCCTTGCTTCCACTATCCGTAACCTCGGCGCTTAGTGTGGTAGAGTGGTTATCTCTACTCTCGGCTGCTTTTGCCCCCAAGGATTTAACCTGGGGCTCATGTCTGGTGTAGGCTAACTGAAACTTCCACCTCCAGAGAATTAATTAGACCCCCACTTGAACGGTACTGGTCGGAGGGTTTATTTGGATGGAAGGTGAATTTTTTTTCATGCACTCGATATGCAATGACTTCAAATTCAGGAACAGCACCTGTTAACTCGCTATGCTTTTAAATATTACAAGTTTCACAATTTACACGGAATTTTTACTCATTTCCGATTCGAAAAAATAACGCTATAAGCGGGAATTGTAAACGTTATGAAGGGGTAATATTATGCAGAACTGCATATGAAACTTCCACGGACCGTATAAAAAAGGTACCCACTATCCGTAACCTCGGCACTTCGCGGGGTAGAGTGGTTAACACTACGCCCGGCCGCCTTTGCCCTCAGGAATTAACCTGGTACTCATTTTTTGTGTAGGCTGAGTGAACCTCAGGGCCATGTGCACTTCTGGAAGTGGAAATCTCGTTTCTTAAATTTTTCAGCTTCCTGACGGGGATTCGAATCCATGCCCTTCCAGGTGAACCGAGCAGGTTTTTACCGCCTCGGCCAGGTAGCCTCTATTACACGGAATGAGTTTTGTAAAAAAGAGGAATTTTATCAGTTAATCCAAGTTTTTAAAATGGATTTTGGATGTAAAATTCCAGATATGTTGTAAAGGAAGTCACAAAAAAATTCGGCGCAGGAAATGCCATTTAAAGGTGTGAAAATGTCTAAAATACTTTTTTTATACAGCCAAAACCGTTTATTGCGAAATTGCTTTTCACGGATGTATTTTCCATGACTGTTATTTTCTCAAAAATTGTATAACAAGACATTATTATCTGCTACTCAAAAGACGCGAAACAGACACTCGAAGTAATAATAATAACAATTATTATACCTCGGATTTGTAGGTGGTAATACGTTAGAATGCAAAATAATTTGGTTTGCAGGATGTGTCATGCAACCCGTTGTACCATAATGTAGGACGAGTAGCATAAATTCAAGAAGTTCAATATGCTGTATCGCTAATATCTATGCAAATCTCATAGCATAACCGTTGTACAGTGTAGGGTATACTTCTTACTGGCTTAAGTAAGTTTGCATTCTAACCTATCAGTACCTAATAATCCGGACTCTAATAATAATAATAATCGTATGGCCTCAGCTACCGTGTGCAGACATTTCAAGTTGACGCCATCTGGCTGTCTGCTCGTCAATTTCGACGTTCCGTTTTACCCTAGGCCCACTAGATCCGAAACTCTCTTGAGCGTCTATGGCTAAGATTTAATGAATTTTGTCGGATAAACACCAAATATGTCACCAGAGATCTTTTACATGCCGACATCGTACGACATGGAGTGTGGAATGGACTTTTTTCCGCCCTTCAAAAATCCGACTACCTCTGCGGGGTTTGAACCCGCTATCTTGGGATCCACTGATCCACAGAGGCAGCTACACTTGAAGTGCGCCTGCGCAATGATTGGTTTACACTCAATGTCGTATCGAATGGCGGAGATAAAGAAGTTATTGCATTAGTATATAATATGGAGATAATAATAGATTGGAACAGAAGAGTCAAGTTGAATGTTCTTCTGAAGGCATGGTGTACACTGAAGGGAGCAGTGTTAAACACTGGTTTGGTTAATTCCCAGTCGTACGAAGTTGTTGATAAATCCCAACATGAGAAACTTCTCGTCTCTCTTTATTTTTTATTCCCCACTGCAGTGTACTGGCGAGCTGTCGCGCTCACATTTGGGATATTCAGCGAGCTTGATCCACGAGTCCATTCATGTCCTAACTGCGCCATGCTTCATGTCTAAATGTTTCAGGCTTTAATGATAAGCCGAGAGAGAAGGCAGTGCTTCCGTAAATCGCGCGACAGCCAGCTACTTTATCTCGTGGTCAATGTTGTCCTGCCTCTAGATTAGTTACAGAAATAAAATTGTTCAAGTCACGTTGAGTGTTGCGACAATATTTTAAGATGTTTATAGCATTTAGTTAAAAGTAGGATTACTTAATATACCTTTAGGTTTGGTAACTTTTAGTATCAATAATTGGGTAATTCCACCTTTACAATACCGTACAATATTGTAACTTTTTATTTTATTTTTAAAAAACGACATGTTTCGTCTCTTTCTTGTGAGATTTTTCAACCCGAAATTAAGTTTAATAAGAAACACATGATAGTCTTGGTATCGCTAAAAACAATTACTTATACTTTAAATTTTAAGAGTCAAAAGTAGGAATAATAAAATAGAGATAAAAGATAAATAATTTATACTTTTAGAACACTGTGACATCACATAGATTTTTTTATTTTATAAACCAAAATGTATTGGAATTTTTATCATCTAGTAATTTGTTTCTATGACAGAAATATTTCAACAACATGAACTGTTTTTTGAACTGTGTTCACACAAGATAGACTGACCCATTTTGACTCTTAAAAATTTAAGGATAAGTCATAGTTGTTAGTGATACAAAGAATATCAAGTGTTTGTTATTATACTTATTTTTTAGGTTGAAGATATCTCACAAGGCAGAGACGAAACATGCCCCTTTTCTAATAAAAGAAAAAGGGATAATATTGTATAGTATTGTAAAGGTGGAGTTAATTATTAAGACCCATCTATCTTGCTGATCCTGACTACACGGTTTCATTATGAAATTTACTTCTTTGGGGTACCTTTTAGAATGTTAATTTGTTTGCATATTTGTTAGTTTACTTCTGTAATATTCTTTAACTTGTTTATTTTTCATGCAGTTTTTGTACAATGTTTCCGTTTTTTATTTTGATTTGTATGCTTATTTATTCTTTTGTTTGCTGTACTTAGTTATTTCTTTTATGCCATTTATATTTTCGTTTCTTTGAATGTTTGTTTTTATTTGTTTGCTTGCTTACTTTTGTACTGTACGTTTGATCGATTATTTGGTTGTTTCTTTATTTGTTTATGCGCTTGTTCATGTGATGTAGCAAAGGCTACGTGATATAGTGTCCATTATTGTACCACGTGAACAGAATATGAGTTGCCCGTGCGCTCAGCTGCGGTTGCGGGGAAGTCCACGGCCGACAAGCCGGGAATCCCGAGCTTTATAGGAAATGTGAGTGTCTTATCAGTCTGAGTTGCACAGCTGCTGAAACTGCGCGCGTACAGTAGTGTGATAAGAAAGCTATGGCTAACAGTTTTTCGGCGGGAAACCGCACCCCCCGCGTGGCGATCAACACAAGGTGCATCACCTCCAACAAGTTTTTAATTCTAAGAAGAAAAAGTTGGGAAGATTAGAAAGCTACTACTTGCTACTTGTTTTAACGTCCTTCTAACGCATCGAGGGTTTACGGTGACGGAAGGATTGGGAGGGTAGTGGCCGTGGTCTTAATTAAGGTACACACCCAGCATTTGTCGGGTGTGAAAATGGGAAACCACAGAAAACCAACTTCAGGGCTGCCGACGGTGGGATTCCAACCCACTATCACTCGAAGGAAATCTCACAGCAGCACGATCCTAACCGCGCGTTCAACTGGCTCGGTGATTGGAAAGAACTGATACTGAAAGATGTATCTGCCTTTCCCGATGCCAAACATGCTACCAGGCGAGATGAGGTGATGAGTTATCACAGCGGTGTAATCAGGTAGTAAGAACCAGGACAAAACCACATAGTCAGAAATAGAATTGTGCCTACATGCAAAACTTAACTAATTACAAATAGCACGTGCAAGGATGTGGGCTGGAAAAGTCCAGGTAAAGCCGGTACGGTTGTTCAGCAGATCAGTCCTTCCAGGCGCTGCTGTGGCTAGAGCGGGCGTTGCTGGCTACCAATCCATGCCACGTGAGATCTTTCTACCTGCGGCACAACCTGGTTTCCTTGGGGTCACTCGTGCCTAGCCCCCGATCCCGGAAGCGGCGATTTGCTGGATCGGGCAGTTGCGGTCGTTCGTGGCTGATGACCTGGAAATTCAAGTAGTGTCAACTGAAACTCTTAAAAAGTCAATAAATATAAGATAGTTGATGACTGGTACAGAAGCACTGTGTCATCTCCAGCGCAAAACCAACGTACCTTTCCGGGTAACTGTTGCAAAATCATCGCCCCGTACTGGTTTGCTTTATGTAATCAAGATACCGTAAGTATGAAAATAACTATCTGAAATAAAATCCAGCCATGAACGAATACAAAGCACCCCTATTTCTAGACGTATAATACACAGTTGACATTCAAATCTAATAAACATTCAACATTTTTCATTATATCTATTTCTCTACGAACGAAATAAAACGTACTACGATATTCTTAACGTAACGTCATATTCTAATTCTTCAAAATGTCATACCAGATCCCCCTGACGTTGGCGCAACTGTCGCGAATGTTGCGCGATCCCTCGCTAGATGAGAATGTCTTTCAACACTGAATTCCACTCAATTCTTTGATGTTTCCAAGCCATGATGTTAGCTTTCTTCCCACACCTCTTGGACACTGTATTTTGCCTTGTACAATCCGTTGCAAGATCAGCCAACGGTCATATCTGCGGATGTGGCCAAGGTGAGAAATCTTACGGCACTTTATTGTTAGAATGAGTTCCCGATTTGCCCTTGCCCTTTGCCCTTCCGAGTACTTCTTGATTCGTTACTTGAGCAAACCATGAAATCCTGAGCCTCCTCCCGTTGATCCACATTTTAAAGGGTTCCAATCTTTTCACTGATATGTTCTTCAGGGTCAATGTTTCCACACCACATAGCACTAGACCATCCATTGTCTAAGTTTTAAATTTGTGTAGTCATTACAAAAGAAAGATTTAATTTGTGTAAATATTTTTCGTGCTATTGCCATCCTCTGTTTCACTTCTTTATCAGGATGAAGTTTTTCAGTGACAGTGGCTCCCAAATATTTGAAACTGGTTGCTCTCTCAATCTGTCGGTTGTTGAGTTGTAAGATTGCCAACGCACGGGCATAGCAGCTCAAGATCATCAACTTTGTCTTGTTTGCATTTATTTTAGTCCCATTTAATCAATTAAATCAGTCAGTCAGCCACCAATGATCTGTATTTAGGGCTGCCCCCAGGTGGCGGATTCCCTATCAGTTGTTTACGTAGTTCTTCCTCAAAAGTTTAAAAAGAACCTTGAATTTATGGAACATTTCCCTTGATAATTTATTCCAATCCCTCACTCCTCGTCCTATAAATGAACATTTGCCTCTATTTGTCCTCTTGATTTCCAACTTTATCTTCAGATTGTGTCCTTTCTTACTTTTAAAGACACCACTCAAACATATTCGTCTACTGATGTCATTCCACGCCATTTCTCCACTGACATCTCGGAACATACCACTTAGTCGAACAGCTCGCCTCCTTTCTCCCAAGTCTTCCGAGCCCAAACAATGCAACAAATTTGTAACCTTACTATTTTGTCGGAAATCACCCAGAACAAATCGAGCTGTTTTTCTTTGGATTTTTTCTAGTTCTTGAATCAAATAATCCTGGTGAGGGTCCCATACACTGGAACCATACTCTAGTTGTGGTCTTCAGAGACTTATATGCCCTCTCCTTTACAACCTTACTACAACCCCTAAATACCCTCATAACCATGTGCAGAGATCTGTACCCTTCGTTTACAATCATATTTATGTGATTACCCCAATGAAGATCTCTCCTTATATTAACACCTAGGTACTTACAATGATCTCCAAAAGGAATTTTCACCCCCATCAACGCAGTAATTAAAACTGAAAGGACTGTTCCTGTTTGTGAAATTCACAACCAGACTTTTAACCCCATTTATCATCATACCATTTGCCTACTGTCCATCTTGCAACACCATCGAGGTCATTTTGCAGTTGCTCACAATCTTGTAACTTATTTATTACTCTGTACAGAATAATATCATCCGCAAAAAGCCTTATCTCTGATTCAACGTCTTTACTCATATCATTGATATACATAAGGCCTAGGGAGTCTTTCATTTTTACGCCCTTCGTGGCCCTTGTCTTTCTTTGGTCGATATCTTCATTTTTTGAAGTGTCGGATCCCTTCCATTTTTCCCTCTGATTAGTGTTGTATAGAGGATGGTTTCCTAATTGTACTTCCTCTTAAAACACCATCACCACCACCATCGCGCACACACATTAAACCAACAGAGGTAATCAATAAACAATACTGTAGACACGGGGGAGTTAACAATCTGTTGTTCCCCAAGTGGTGAATACAGATCAGCAGATACAGAAGTTTTACCGATGTGAAAAGTGCTAGTTATGATAGTATTGCTCTGAACCGTCGAACTGCCATGTTGCAATAACCAATGAGCTACGAAACTTGGTCTAAAGCAGGGGTTTCAAATTTGTAAGGGCACGAGGGCCATATTGGAAACCTCAGTCATATTCGCGGGCCGCACTTGAATAATAGGCCAATTTTCGTAAAATTCTGCATATAGTAGGTCTACAGAAGTACCATTATGAAAAAATAACATGCATAATTCCATTGAAATAAAGGTCTGATAATTGTAATTACTTAGGTAAAACATTATTTTACAATTTCTTAAAAGAGTGAAATTTGGAGTCAGGCTGAGTGGCTCAGAGGGTTGAGGCGCTGGCCTTCTGAAGCCAGCTTGGCAGGTTCGATGTTATATCATTCCGAAGGTGCTCAAATACGCCAGTCTCGTGTCGATTGATTTACTGCCACGTAAAAGAACTCCTGCGCGACAAAATTCCGGCACCTCGGCGTCCTCAAAAAACATCAAAAGTAGTTAGTGGCACATAAAAACCAATCTTTATCATCTGAAGTTTGGAAATTAAATTTTTAAAAATTAAAAATAATCTATCCACATCAAGTGCAATTTTTGAAAAGAGAAAATAATATTAATGAATGAACTAGTTCGGACGTGGGTCTATAACGAATGTAAAAATTAATACTTTTTTGAACGACCTATAAAATATTATTTTGTTACTATTCTTCACATTATTTATTAAAATGCTCTGGCGGGCCGCATTATATAACTTCGCGGGCCACATGCGGCCCGTGGGCCGCCATTTGGAAACCCCTGGTCTACAGCAACCAATCAAAACGCATAACGTCCACGTCTGGACAAAATTGAGTTTGATGCAGTATCATGGAGTATTTTTGTGCTCTGCGTGTTACCGTATTCAGATGTTATCTTTTCTATTTTTTATTTTATTTTTTAATAAATCACATATTGTCCACGCGGGTGATAGAATCACAACGTATTATGTCCACCAATGACATATTTTTATTTTATTTTCCTTTCATAAAATGCATCAACTGTAATAAATTTAGCTTATTCGAGACAATAATATTCTGCATATAACAAATGTTTTTACTGAACCATTTTTTACAAAGTAGGTTTAGTCTTTGTTGAATTCCTTCAATCTGATATTCATTTTATACTTCATTAAGTAAGTACTGTAAATTTAAAGAGGATGAAAGTCTAATTTTGTAAGTTATAATTTTCAGGTATTACAATTAATGTGAACTAATGATGATAAAAGTACAGTAAAGTCATCAAACATACAAGGTCCTATAAAATAGATCAAAACGTATCTTGTCCAAAATGTAAATTAACTCTCTAGCATCCCTAATAAATTACTGATCTCTTGCAACATGACATCTAATTCAGTCTTTCCCAATAAGAAACTAACTGTAAAAACTGCATTATATTTTATTGAATACTTTAGGAGTTATCAGTTTTTCCACTTCTCCTCAAAAATTTGTATTAATGGACATTACACGTCTGGACTGGTTGCTCCTCCCAGCCTCCTTCCACTTTTCCATCTCCTATTGTAAATAATACGTTCGTATTTTCGTGTCGTAAAGAATTATTACGATGTTTAACCAGAGGCTTGATGTTTGTCACTCTATTTCAAGACGTTAAACCTCTGACCTCACGACTTTACATTCCGTTCACGGCATAGCCTGAACACGTCCTGCTGACACCGTAACAAGCACAACAATATAGCAGATACAATATTTCATTGTGTATCACACGTCTCTTTTTGCTCATTGCGCTCCTAGCACCGGTTTATTTCATCGCAATTGAAGCAATAAATTTCCTTTGTGTTTTCAAATGCGTTTGCATGTGGAAATGTAAATAACGTTATTTTTTTGTTTGCTTGTGGGATTTTTTGACTTCTAAAATATAAACCCAATTGAGAGATGACTAGTAATTTTTTATTACTTTTGCAGCCAAAACGCACCATACATATATCAGTATTATCGATGGACCATGTAATCAAATCGTTTGCTGTGATAACAGCATACCTCACCACAGTTCAATGAGCACAACCAATACACAATGTGTTAATGTGCCTCAATTATTGTTATTTATAAGTATCAATCCTGCCTTGAAAAAAACAATAGATGGATTATTAACTTCTTGACTGTTTGGTGATGTTTCTGGCAATAATGTTTTATTTTCTTAAGCGTCTACAGACGGACTGTCAGGATCAGATTTTCAGCATGCATCAAGCAATTGAAAAATGCTACGGAATGAATAAACGGTTGAGTCGTCCAGTCGCAAAACTGCAAAATGACCTCGATAATGTTATGAGATGGACAGCAGGCAATGGTATGATGATAAACGGGGTTAAAAGTCAGGTTGTGAGTTTCACAAATATGAAAAGTCCTCTCAGTTTTAATTACTGCGTCGATGGGGTGAAAGTTCCTTTTGGGTAAATATCTGAGTGTTAATATAAGGAAAGATCTTCATTGGGGTAATCACATAAATGGGACTGAAAATAAAGGAGACAGATCTCTGCACGTGGTTGTAAGGGTGTTTAGGGGTTGTAGTAAGGATTTAAAGGAGAGGGCTTGTAAGTCTCTGGTAAGAGCCCAACTAGAGTATGGTTCCAGTGTATGGGACCCTCACCAGGATTACTGGATTCAAGAACTGGAAAAATCCAAAGAAAAGCAGCTCGATTTGTTCTGGGTGATTTCCGACAAAAGAGTAGTGTTTTAAAAATGTTGCAAAGTTTGGGCTGGGAAAAACTGGGAGAAAGGAGACGAGCTGCACGACTGAGTGGTATGTTCCGAGCTGTCAGTGGAGAAATGGCGTGGAATGACATTAGTAGACGAATAAGTTTGAATGGCGTCTTTAAATGTAGGAAAGATCTCAATATGAAGACAAAGTTGGAATACAAGAGGACCAATTGGGGCAAATATTCTTGAGAGGCGATATTTTAACAATTTATATTTTTTTATGTGACCTTGTTAGCTTTTACGTATTTGAGTTCGTGGGACGCTACCACGGTTTCGGTATAAGTTGATATACTTGGCGTGAAGGGCTTATTTACCGTTGTCATTTAAGTTGTTGTAATTCTTTCCCTGTTTATAGATACTTTTCCATTGTCCGATATTGATGCTGGATGAGTAGTGAGTTCCTTAGCCGAGACATGATTAAACCTGGATCTTTGAACAAGGATTCTTTTAGCAGGGGCAACATTGAAATGCCACTTTCCTGGAGGTTTGATTATTTGTGAAAGTGCCTCTTTCCAATTTGCATTGTCAAAATCGTGATCCTAATGGAATACCCCGTGATGATAGCTGAAAATAACAAAGTACTCTTGTGAATCGTAATAGCGTCTTTCTTCCTTATAACCTGGTTTTGAAATAGTATTTTGTTACCTTACCATAATTTACTAATGTTTATCCTCAGTTTTGATTTTGTGCTGGATATGTCAAGTTTTGCATCAGTAATGCACATGGACATGGATATAATAACTTTTGCAGCAGTATGACATTTAAATTGGATAAGCCGTGTTTTTCGTCGGATTCTTTCTGCCATTCGATTTAGAAAATATTTTTAGGTAAAGAAATGGCGCCATGAACAGAAATGTTGTTGTCTGTGGACTTACTCAATTTTTCAACTGGACGACTCGGTTATGCTTATGTTTCGCAAATCGAGAGAAGTTCCTATCCTTGACTACTATGATGTTATCCTGGTAGACGCTAGAGTAGAACGCCTCCCGGAAGGCGGTTTCGTTGCGCAGAGAGAGACATAAGTATGAGGTGCGGTGATGCCAATTTGGCTACTCATAACAGCAAGTATGTGTTAACATTTTTTCATCCAGTTATATCTTTAATTTCAAAGCGATGACCTATATTTTTGTGCGCTTAAAAGTTTCCCGAAAGTGCAAATTAATTTTTAACATCAAACCCCGAGAAAGTGTTGAGGGAAATTTTCGAGATATTAAAGAAATTAAATGGAAGTTGAGAGAAATGAAGGCGAAGTGCAGAGAGCATAACAGCATGAATGTGTAAACATTTTTTCATCCAGTTATATCTTGAATTCCAAAGCGATGACCTATATTTTTTGTGGGCTTAAACGTTTCCTAAAATTCCAAATTAATTTTTAACATCAAACCCCGCGAATGTGTTGGGGAAAATTTTCGAGATATTAGGGAAGGTAAATGGACGGTCCAGTTTCAATGCCGTAGGATATTCGCCGTTTTTATACATATCAAATATTGTTGTACGCAGAACATTTTTATTGAAATCATCGAGGACCGTCACTGGCTTCTTCCTCTAAGGGTTCTTCTCTGGCGACCTGCACACTGCATTATTTTTATTTCCGAAGCTTGTTTTATCCTCTGTACTGTTCGCAGGCCGATACCACACGGGAATGCTGTCTTCCTTTGAGGCGTGGCAACATCGCGTTCTTCGCCTTCCCCGCCTCTGAACGCCTGCGGCTGCATGCTTGCAAAATACAAATACACTCTAAATACTATTTCCCTCGCCTGTCGATGCAATACTTGTCTTTTTGCTCTTCCTGCATATATCCTACACACGCAAATAATTCCCTAAATTCGTTGATTATGATATTTACAAATAAAACTCGAAACATTCACTCGTGACCCGCACAAACAGGCACCTCTTACTGAAATGATTCTATTGGCTCAGCGGAAAACACGTCACACTACAAAGCGCGCGAATGTTACTGCGCAACTCTCTTCAAACCGCCTTCCGGGCTGCGTTCTACTCTAGTAAAGAACAAACTAGGAAACTGCAGCGTATTATGAATTGTTGCCTTAGATTCATTTTTAACCTAAGGTATGATGTGCATATTACTCCTTGTTATCAAGCACTGCACTGGTTAAAACCTGATAAGAGACGTGAATATCATATACTTGTCTTAATACAGAAACTCCTGCATAGTAACTCCCCTCCAGTATATTTCATCTAAACTTCACTTCCTCTCTTCCTTCCATAACCGTAACACTCGCTCGAGCTCCACTTTAGCTATTCCTCTTCACCACTCTTCTGTGTATAATAAATCTTTTATTGTAACCGGTTCCAGGCTTTGGAATTCCCTGCCAGTAGGTCTCAGGGGCATTGACTCTTTCCCCAAATTTAAAATATCTTGCCGAGACTTCCTGTTGAGAGTTACCGATTGAAGTGTGTATTGGTGTGTGTTGTGTGCGTGTGATTGGGAATTGTAAAATTAAAAATTGTTTCTGTTACTTTTATATAATGTAAACGTAAGGGTAGTTGATAAGTGTGTACATTGTAAGTGTGTGTGCAAGTGTCTGTGTGAGACAGAAAAGAGGACTGAAGTAACGAGCTAATAAGCGGCATATTGTGTGGGTGTGTAACTTAAGCTTAATTTAGGAAATAGTATAAGTAGTATAATTAGTAATAGGCAACCTTAATATTATTTGTTGTATTGTGGTTAAGTGTAATAGAGGGCCCAACTTCGCCACATGAAAGAAGCCATAATAAATAAATAAAATAAATAAATATACACGTCCTACTAAACGTTTAAGGACAGCTGCTTATTACATTAACGTAGTTCCTTCCCTAAACTTTTGGTCTCAGGCATACGATTTTTTGTAGGGAACTAGTACATAATTTAACACTTGCTGAAATGTTCATTAAAATAACATTAATTAACTAATTTCTAATTTCTTGTTTATCATAGTTGGAAAGAAAATAGCTATTTTCTAATACTTGAGGAGATCTGGACAGTACAAGATGAGGATTACATCAATATATTTTGTTGTGGAGAAACACATTTACCTGTAAAATATTTATAACGGTAATAGAGCGACAGGATGTTTCCATTTTTTTTAAATCTCCCGTTTTATAGCTAGCAATAAAAACGTAGAAAGAGGTCATTAAACAAACATTCCTTGACCATAGCTGGAAAGGAGTTCCCTCAAACTACTGAGATCGTTTGTGTGTTATGTTATAGCGTGAACATCGCACTGCAACGTAACACACAAACGATCGCGATTGCTTAAAGGGTCTCCTGTCCAGCCATGATCCAGGAATATTTGTTTAATGACCTCTTTCTGTGGTTCTATTTCGAGCTACAAAACGATGGGAATTTTTTAATTGAAACATATTCTGATGCTCTGTTACAATTTTAAATATTCTGCAGATATCTTTGTTTTTCCATAACAAAATTATTTATTGTAATCCCCATATTGCTCTGCCCGGATCTCCTCAAGTATAAAAAAAGGGGCTACTTTCTCTCCAATTATTGTAAACAAAAAATATAATAACTTCAAAACATTGACTGATATTTTAATTAAATTTGCAGAAAATATTCCTCAAATTATGTACTACTTCCATGTGAAGAAATCGTATGCCTGAGACCAAACGTGTAAGAACAGGATTCATACTCATGAAATAGGAGGTGTCGTTAAACTTTTGGTAGGACCTGTACGTGTTACTAAAAGAAAACATTTAGCCGTACTTGGGGATTTGGGGATTAGAGATTAAGGATAGCAGATTACCCGCAGTTAAAGGCATTTATGTTGACGATCAGACCACAGTCCAAATTAAATCTAGAATGAGTTCTTAGTTCAAACTGTTACAGAAGTTAGGCTGGGCTATAATCCTTCAGCCTTAATGTTAATACTTCATATGGATCATTTACTGAAAGGTCTGGTAGGCAGGGATCTGCCTCCAGTGGTCGAAGTTTTTGATGCGTATAATGCTTCAGGCTTAATTACAGTCTTATAGTGTTTTAATTTAGCGTTCCGAGATACTGATTTCTGTTCTACCTGTTCCATGTGATTCTATAGGCTTTTTGTAAATTAGAAATTCTCTCTCCGTTTGCTTCGCGATTTTATCCGGATGTTTGAATGATTTCCTGTAAGAATTTGAATTTATTGTATTTTTCTTTCTTTCTTTCTTTCTTTCTTCCTTTCTTTCTTTCTTTCTTTCTTTCTTTCTTTCTCCGTTAGGGTCTTTTAGGTATCAAGTGACAATTTCAATGATTCATCCTTTGTTGTTCCTTCTTCTTCCAATACGCCATGTGCTCATTATGTCTCATTTTCCTCTCTTCGGACCATTTTGACCCTGTTTTCTTTCCCTTCTGTCCTTGGAATCCTTCCAATTTTAACATTTTCTTTCTAAAAATCTCTCTCACTCTCTCTGGTGCTGCTTCTTCTCTTGTATTGTTTCTTTCCAAATCTTTCTTGACTTCACGAATCCAGGTTGTTGTTGACTTCTTGTTCCAAAGATATTAGAAGATCTGTTTGGTTAACCTGTTGTCATCCATTCTGTATAAATGTCCAAAAAATATCAGTCGCTTCTTCTGTTTTGTTTTTTGCTATCTTCCGGTTCTCTAGTTCTTAGCGGACCGAGTATTTTCCATATAATTTTTCTTTCTTGAACTTCTAATTTATTCAGCTTGTAATTCAGTACTAGACATTCACTCACTTATAGCCATTCCGATATGACTACTGTGTTGTAGTGTTGTATTTCGAGGTTTTAGATAAACACTTTTTGTTGTAGATATGCCTAGTAATACCGTATGCTCTTTCCATCTTGTGAATCCTTCCCACTACAGCGGACTTTTCCATACCATTTTCTTAAATTGTTTCTCCCAACTATCTGAAGTTATTTACTTTCTTTATTCGTCCAATTTCTGTTGTTAGAAATTCAAAAGCAATTTTTGTATTTGTCATAATTTTTTTTGTTTTTTTTTGTTTTTTTTTTTTTACAGAAATTCCTAAACCTGTTCTGTTGGCTATTTCTTCCAAGAGATTAATATTTTCACTATTATTATTATTATTATTATTATTATTATTATTATTATTATTATTATCGTTGTTTCGTTATGCCCATTTACAGAGCGCGTTGGAACTTGTTCATTGTCTTGATGACTTTCGCCTTCCTATTCTTCTATAATCTCTTCATGAACTCACTATGTTGTCCCTTCCGTTCTTCTGACCTTTTTGACCAGTCCTGCTGCTAGTATATGTGTTTATTTACTGTGGTCCTGAAGAATTTACGATTTTTTATGATGTCTTCCCCGATGTTCAATTCATTCAGGTCTCCTCTTGTTTCCTCTAGCCAATTTCTTCTCCTGTTTTGGGAATTTATTACATTGAATAACCTTTTCGTGAGTCAATTTTCATCCATCCTAAAAATTTCAAACATCTCTGTACAGTATTGATGAAACTATCTGTGCAACTTCTGCAGTTCGCCTCTTGATCTAAATTTAATTTTCTTGTATGAGGCCGAAAATCTTTCAAGAATGTTACGTTCTTGTTTTCAATATCTGGATTTTTAGAATGACCTCCTAAAGTTAAGGTTTCTGACGCATAAAGTGCTTCCGGTAGAATAAATGTTTTGTGGTGTTTCAATTTATTATTATTATTATTATTATTATTATTATTATTATTATTATTATTATTATTATTATTATTATTATTATTATTATTATTATTATTATTATTATTATTATTCATACACTTCTCCACAGGAAATATGGGTAATAACGGGGCACGGGATGCACCAAGTGCCTTACAATAATTGAAATATTTACACATTATAACACAAATATTGATGTTCAGGTATATACAAAACTCTAGATCACGGGATCTTCATTGTTGCGAGAGGAACGATCCCACGCATGTTGCATGTTGACAGAAGGACAGAATGTTGTATAATTATGTAGATGTTCGGTGAAAGACCCATTTCTTGCAGACTCTTGTCAAGTGTGTGTGGAATGAGGCCGTTGACTGACAGAATTACAGGGACTATCCATACCAGTTTCATCTTCCAGAACCTCTTGATCTCTTCTGCAAGTTCTTTGTACTTGGAGATTTTTTCACGGTACTTCCTGTCAATGTTGTGTCATTGGTGATTGCGATGTCAATAATGAAAATTGTCCAAGTTTTCTTGTTTACCAGTATGATGTCAGGTCTGTTATGGTTGACTGTTTTGTCTGTCACTACAGCAGTGTCCCAATAAAGCTTAATCGACTCTTCTCCAGGAGTGGTGCTGGATGGTACTTGTAATAAGGGATACGCTCCTGAGTTAATTGGTTTTCCTGAGCAAGTGCCTGGTGTATAATTCCCGAGACATGATTGTGCCGTCTCGTGTATTCTACGGAGGCAAGTACTGGGTAGCCCGCAGTGATATGGTCGATGGTCTCGAGATGAACGGGGCATCGTCTGCATTTGTCGGAGAGTACGCTGGTGTCTTTGATGATGTACTTTTTGTAATTGTTTGTAGCTATTACTTGGTCTTGTATAGCAACTGAAAATCCCTGTCTCCCCACATAAGCGTCCACTTTGTAACCACATGCACGACGCATTCTTGTCTATGCTCTGTTGGTTGCTGTAGTACTTTCCGTGAAAGGTCTTCTTAGAAGCTATCCGCTAAGACTGGAGCAGTTCAATAAGTGAACACAAGGTTGCCAGATTGAGGACTTTCTCCTAAATATGGAGGAATATTCAGTCGCCGGAGGGAATATGAGGACTTTATTATTATTATTACTATTATTATTATTATTATTATTATTATTATTATTATTATTATTATTATTATTATTATTATTATTATTATTATTATTATTATTATTATTATTATTATTATTATTATTATTATTATTATGACCTTGCCGCGGTGGGGAGGCTTGCGTGTCCCAATGATGCAGATAGCCGAGCCGCAGGTGCAACCATATCGGATGGGTATCTGTTGAGAGACCAGACTAACGAATGGTTCATCGAAAGGGGGGTAGCAGCCTTTCGGTTGTTGCAAGGGCGGCAGTCTAGATGATTGACTGATACGGCCTTGTAATAATACTCAACATGGCTTAGCTGTGTTGATACTGCTACACGGCTGAAAGCAACGGGAAACTACAGTCGTAACCACCTCCCGAGGACATGCAGCTCTCTCTGTATGAAAGATGTACTGATGATGGCTTCCTCCCGGGTAAAATATTCCGGAGGTAAACTAGTCCCCCATTCGGATCTCCGGGTGGGGACTACACGAGAGGGGGCGATCATCAGGAAGATGGATACTGACATTCTGCGAGTCGGAGCGTGGAATGTTAGGAGTTTGAATCGTTGTGGTAGGTTAGAGAATCTGAAAAGGGAGATGGATAGGCTAAAGTTAGATGTAGTTGGTATAAGTGAAGTACGTTGGCAGGAAGAACAGGATTTTTGGTCAGGCGACTACCGAATCATCAACACGAAATCAAACAGGGGTAATGCAGGAGTTGGTTTAATAATGAATAAGAAAATAGGGCAGCGGATAAGCTACTACGACCAGCATAGTGAAAGAATTATTGTCGCCAAGATAGACACCAAACCAATGCCCACCACAATAGTGCAGGTCTATATGCCTACTAGTTCAGCGGATGATGAAGAAATTGAAAGAATATATGAGGAGATAGAAGATTTAATACAATATGTCAAAGGTGACGAGAATCTAATTGTGATGGGAGACTGGAACGCAGTGGTAGGCCAAGGAAGAGAAGGTAGCACAGTAGGAGAATTTGGATTGGGACAAAGGAACGAAAGAGGAAGTCGGCTGGTTGAATTCTGCACTGACCATAATTTAGTCCTCGCCAATACTTGGTTCAAACACCACAAACGACGGCTGTATACGTGGACGAGACCTGGAGACACTGGAAGGTATCAAATAGACTTCATTATGATTAGGCAGAGATTCAGAAACCAGGTGTTGGATTGCAAAACTTTCCCAGGAGCAGACGTGGACTCTGACCACAACTTGTTGGTCATGAAATGCCATCTGAAGTTGAAGAAATTGAAGAAAGGAAAGAATGCAAAAAGATGGGATCTAGACAAGTTGAAAGAAAAGAGTGTGATGGATCGTTTCAAGGAACATGTTGCACAAGGACTAAATGAAAAGGCTGAAAGAAACACAGTAGAGGAAGAGTGGAGAGTCATGAAAAATGAAGTCAGTAGGGCTGCTGAAGAACTGTTAGGAAGGAAGAAAAGATCAACTAAGAATCAGTGGATAACTCAGGAGATACTAGACCTGATTGATGAACGACGAAAATACAAGAATGCTAGAAATGAAGAGGGCAGAAAAGAATACAGGCGATTAAAGAATCAAGTGGATAGAAAGTGCAAGGTAACTAAGGAAGAATGGCTGAAGGAGAAGTGCAAGGATGTCGAAGGCTGTATGGTCCTGGGAAAGGTAGATGCTGCATACAGGAAAATCAAGGAAACCTTTGGAGAAAGGAAATCTAGGTGCATGAATATTAAGAGCTCAGATGGAAAGCCACTTCTAGGGAAAGAAGACAAAGCAGAAAGATGGCAGGAGCATATCCAACAGTTGTATCAAGGTAACGATGTAGATAATTTCGTTCTGGAACATGAAGAGGCTGTTGATGCTGATGAAATGGGAGACCCAATTTTGAGGTCAGAGTTTGACAGAGCTGTGAGTGACCTAAATAGGAACAAGGCACCTGGAATTGATGATATTCCCTCTGAATTACTGACTGCCTTAGGAGAAACCAGCATGGTAAGGTTATTTCATTTAGTGTGCAAGATGTATGAGACAGGAGAAGTCCCATCCGATTTTCGGTAGAATGTTGTTATACCTATTCCCAAGAAAGCCGGTGCTGACAGGTGTGAAAACTACCGCACTATTAGTTTAGTATCTCATGCCTGCAAAATTTTAACACGTATTATTTACAGAAGAATGGAAAAACAAGTTGAAGCTGAGTTGGGAGAAGATCAATTTGGCTTCAGAAGAAATGTAGGAACACGTGAAGCAATCCTGACTTTACGTCTGATCTTAGAGGATCGAATCAAGAAGGACAAGCCCACGTACATGGCATTCGTAGATCTAGAAAAGGCATTCGATAATGTTGATTGGACCAGGCTATTTATGATTCTGAAGATGATAGGGATCAGATACCGAGAACGAAGAATTATCTACAACCTGTATAAAAATCAGTCTGCAGTGATAAGAATCGAGGGCTTTGAAAAAGAAGCAGCAATCCAGAAAGGAGTGAGGCAAGGCTGCAGTTTGTCCCCTCTCCTTTTCAATGTTTACATAGAACAGGCAGTAAAGGAAATCAATGAGAAATTTGGAAATGGAATCACAGTCCAAGGAGAGGAAATAAAAACCTTGAGATTTGCCGATGATATTGTTATTTTATCTGAGACTGCAGCAGATCTTGAGAAGTTGCTGAATGGTATGGATGAAGTCTTAGGTAAGGAGTACAAGATGAAAATAAATAAGTCCAAAACAAAAGTAATGGAGTGCAGTCGAACGAAGGCAGGTGATATAGGAAATATTAGATTAGGAAACGAAGTCTTAAAGGAAGTAGATGAATATTGTTACTTGGGTAGTAAAATAACCAACGATGGCAGAAGTAAGGAGGACATAAAATGCAGACTAGCACAAGCAAGGAAGAGCTTTCTTAAGAAAAGAAATTTGCTCACTTCAAACATTGATATCGGAATTAGAAAGATGTTTTTGAAGACTTTTGTGTGGAGCGTGGCATTGTATGGAAGTGAAACATGGACGATAACTAGCTCAGAAAGAAAGAGAATAGAAGCTTTTGAAATGTGGTGTTATAGAAGAATGCTGAAGGTGAGATGGATAGATCGAATCACGAATGAAGAGATACTGAAACGAATTGGTGAGAGGAGATCGATTTGGCTAAATTTGACGAGAAGAAGAGATAGAATGATAGGACACATCTTAAGACACCCAGGACTTGTTCAGTTGGTTTTTGAAGGAAGTGTAGGTGGCAAGAACGGTAGGGGTAGACCAAGGTATGAATATGACAAACAGATTAGAGCAGATGTAGGATGCAATAGTTACGTAGAAATGAAAAGGTTAGCACAGGATAGGGTGGCATGGAGGGCTGCATCAAACCAGTCTATGGACTGATGACTCAAACAACAACATTATTATTATTATTATTATTATTATTATTATTATTATTATTATTATTATTATTATTATTATTATTATTATTATTATTAGATGCGAAAAAGACCAGAAAACTGATCACGCAAAGCTCACTTAGAAGTTGTGCATTTCCTTCTTTGCCAGGCAGCCTTCAGTTTTTCTCTCATCGTGGTTCTTCGTTCTTCTGTCCACTTAGCTCCTGTCTTCTTCTTGTGGTTTCTCTCTGACTCTACTTCCCACTTGTTGATTTTCGTTCTGTAGCAGGTTCGGTTAGCGATGTCGGTCACTTTGATTCCTGATTTTTCCAGGTCTTGGCGGATTTCCGTTGTCCACCTATTTGTTTTGATGTTTTCTGTTGCCTCAAGTAAGATTCTTGTCAGTCTGTTTTCTGGAAGGCGTTTGATGTGTCCGTAAAATTTCAGGCGTCTTTTTCTGATGTCGGCCGCAAGGTTTGAGAGCTCCTCGGTTTTTGTACGAGATTGCAGTCTATATCCTTTGTCAGTCAGTTTTGGGCCGAGAATTTTTCTGATGATTTTACGTTCCTCTTTCAGGATGTCTTCGAGTACTGTTTTCCTGTGGAGATCCAGTGTTTCACTCGCGTATAGTATTTCAGGTTTGATCACAGTGTTGTAATGTCGAATTTTGGTGAAGATTGAAAGGCATGTTTTGTTGTAAATGTTTTGCGTTCGGCCGAGGGCTCTCTTCATTTTCTGGATGCGGTCCTCGAGGGCCTTCTGTTCTTTTCCTGTTGGTACTATAATTTCTCCGAGATATCGGAACTCAGTTACTTTTTCGATTGTGCCAAATTTCGTGTTCAAATTCTGGAGGCTGCAGTGGTTGCACATGACCTTGGTTTTTGAGAAGGAGATTTGTAGGCCGAATTTTTCTGAGCATTTCTTGAGAGTTTCGATTTGGCTGATTGCCTGTTGTTCGTTTGTTGCAAGGACCGCGAGATCATCTGCGAAAGCGAGACAGGAGATTTTTACATGTCTTTTTGTCATACTTAATGGTTGCCAATTTCCTTGAGCTTTTAGAGCTTGTTCCCATTCTCTCATTATTATTATTATTATTATTATTATTATTATTATTATTATTATTATTATTATTATTATTATTCGTAGTAGTAGTGGTAGTAAGTGACGCAGTAGATGTCCCTCTAGCCGAATACTTACTATTCCGTACAAGAGCTGCTAACGCTATTAGTTGACGTCTAGACGCACGCAGGTGAAGAGAAGCGGGGAGAAAGCTCTTTTAAAGGTGACGGAAGAGGGAGAAGGCGGGTGGTACGAGCACAAGGAAATTTAATTCCCTCAGCAAGCTAGAGGAATGGTGTGCAGTCCATTATGACCTGGCTGGAAGCAATTACTGTGAGTACGGAGACTTATTATATCTAACACCTGCTTGCCAACACCTTTGATTTGCATTCGTTTCAAAATTGAGCTTTCTAACATACTATGTGCTAAATTCTACTAGTCACTCTTAACCCCTTACCAGACCTGTGGCGTCACGTGGCATCACGATCTCTCTTCAGTTTTTAGACATTGAGAAGTTACCACGTAACATCGCGATAATTTATCTTTCCGTGTTGGCAGCTTCCTGCTAAGACTGGAGCAGTTCAACAAGTGAACACAAGGTTGCCAGATTGAGGACTTCCTCCTAAATATGAAGGAATATTCAGTCGCTGGGACCGTGGTTACGCAACAGCGTGACCTAGGTGTAATATTCGATACAAAATTACAATTTAAGACCCATATAGAAACATATACAACCAAGGCTATGAAATTACTAGGTATTCTCTATCGCTTCACAGAAATTTCTGACCCCATTGCTCTTCGTCACTTCTTCCTCACGATCGTTCAACCTCTCTTAAACTACTGCTCTCCGATTTGGACAACAGCCGCCCCCTCCAATACTAAGCAGTTAGACAGAGCAGTGTCCTTCTTTGCTGCAATTGTAAGGAACAGAAACCCCAAGCTCAGAAATCTGTCTACGCAGCAGGTATTAATGGCAATTAATGTGTCACCGCTGCACATCAGGCGACAGGTAGCTGACCTGAGTTTCCTCCACGAGATCTTAAATGGACATTACCGCTCGGAACACCTTGTTTCTCTCTTCTCTCTCCGCGTTCCTTCCCGTTCCACCAGAACCAAAGACCTTCTCCACATTCCCCACACTCAGCACTCAATACTTCAACGATCTTTCCTAATCCGCCTCCCAACACTCTTTAACAATATTAATAGGAAACAGGAGCTTGATACAGCATCAAATAAAAGTGAATTCGAGAGGTGTGTAAATAGTATCTTAAAGATAAGTTGATGTGAAGGGATTATACCGCCATCTTGACCCACGACGACTTGGTTATGAACATGGACATTCTATGGTTTTCGATTTGGACAGTTATTAGTAGGATGTGTACCTGATCTTGGTATATTTTGTTATGTTTATTATATTTTATTATGAAAGTTTACGTTTGTTAAATAGTCTGTTGACAGTGCAAGTGAAATTTGCTCAGTGTAGCTGTATCTTGTGCTTCGTGAATAAATAAATAAATAAATAAATAAGTTTTAATGTAAAATAAATAATTCGTCGTAGACTCCAAGGACATACCTGTGGCATTTGTGGATTTTGAAAAGGCCTTTGATTCTGTTGACAGAGAACCCTTAGATAAAGCAATTCGAGAATTCGGAGTGAAATCTAAATTAACCAACATTTCAGACGCAGTTTCAAGAGTAAAATATATGGGCAAAATACGAAAACCTATCAAGGTAGGCCTATATGGCAAGGTGATAAATTATCGCCGATTCTATTCAACTGTATCCTAAAAACATTTTGTAAGAATTTGGAATTAAACATTAAAAGAACATAAAATTTCACCAATAAATTTGCAGAGAAAAAACAAAGGTGTTGAAATTAATTGCCAGATATTTGCATATGATTTTGCTATATTTTCAGAGTGTCGGACAGATGCAACAACAACATAAATCAACCTCTTGGAAGAAATAGCCAACAAAATAGGCTTGAGAATCTCTGCAGATTTTTTTTTTTGCATTTGCAATTGCATTTGCCTTTATCGCACCGACACACCGTCTTATCATAATGATGGGATTAGAAATGACTAGGAGTGGGAAGGAAGTGGCCATGGCGTTAATGAAGGTACATCCCCAGAATGTTCCTGGTGTGAAAATGGGAAACCGCGGAAAACCATCTTCAGGACTGACGACAGTGGGGTTCGAACCCACTATCTCGCGAATGCAAGCTCACAGCTGCGTGCTCCTAATCGCACTCCGAACATTTTGACGACAATTATTGGTCGAATAAAGAAAGCAAAGAAATTCAACTACCTGGGAGAAATAATTCAAGAAAATTGCATTAGAAAAATCCGCTGTAGAAGAAGTTTACACAAGATGGAAAGAGCGTATGGCATCGCTAAGAACGTTTACAACAAGAAATGCGAATCTAAAAATCTTAAGACTCTACAATACAGTGGTGAAACCAGAATGTCTTTACGCAAGTAAATGCCTAGTTTGTAACTATAGCTTAGATAAACTTGAAGTACTAGAAAGAAGAATCATGAGAAAAATGAAAACAGCAGATCAATGAAAATTAAGAAATACATCAGAACATAGAAAATAAAATAGAAACAATAAGGAAATGCAGAGTGCTATTTTTTGACATACCTATAGAATGGATGATAACAGATTGACAACACAGATATTCAAGTACCTTTGGCACAAAACAACAAGCTGAATATCAGAGGTCAAGAAAGATTTAGAAAGAAAAACAAATTAGAGAATTGGAAACTATAGAGCAGGGCCTCTCAGGGTGCATGCACTGTGCACGGTGCAAAAGACGACTTCACTTGGTTGCCCAGAGTGCAGACCCCCACTCCTCGATTTGGAGCAATAGCGCTGTCTCTCTCTTCCTCACGCCTGTCTCGCTCGCTCCCCCTCTGTCTTTCTCTTCCTCACTTGCTCCGTAGCGCTCCAAATCCGAGTCGAGTTGAGCCGAGCTTAGCCGAGTAGCCCAGAGACGAAGCGTGGAACCGATGCACAGTGCACGGAACTCTTGCGCCTCGATTTGCACGCGTGAGATTTTGGGCGTTTGAGAGGCCCTGCTATAGAGTTTAAGAATGGAAGGATTCCAAGGAAGAATGGAAAGGAAACACGGTACAAAGTGGTCTGTGGAGAGAAGAATAAAGCAATGATGAAAGAATACCGGAAAGAACGGAAGAGGAATAACAAGGAAGGATGAATTCAAATTGGCATGTTGTCCCTAGCAAGCCTCATCGTAAATAATAATAATAATAATAATAATATAGCACCAAAGACAGGCCTCCAGTTATCATGCGAAGAAAACCAGTACATGGAATATCGACATCAACATAGCAAAAAAACTCCGCTAGGGATGGAAAATGGCACAATATTCACAGATCACCTCCTTCAAGTACCTTGGAGAAATCATACTGCCATCGGGAATAGACAATAGGACCAACTTAGAAAGAGACATGGAGAGCTGCATCAAACCGGTCTGTTGACTGATGACCCAAATAAAAAGGATTTGGGTGCATTTGTGGGGTTACGTGAAACGAATCGTATCCATACAATTTCATTGTCCTAACTGGAGAATAATAATTGTTTTCACACAAATCAAATAGGCTACCATTATTATTGGAGAAATATAGAGACGTATCTATGGCGATTATTTCGCTCTCGACTCTCTTATGTGGTATTCCGCTTCATCGTGCGTCTTTTGTTTCTTTCTCGAGGTCCAAAGCTAAGACTGACGAAAGGAAGTGCTATGTCTGTGAATTCTTAATATCTGTATCCGTCATGAGTAGCGCAGGCAGTCCAAACACGAAAATGCAGGTGAAAAGTAAGGATAGCAAGTAACACGAAAATCATTTTTGTTAAAATAAAAAATAGCATTATCCCAGTAATTATATTAATTAATGAGTTATGGGCACAATTCAACTACTTGTCCCACCAAGTAATATCAATCAAAGCAAAGCAAAGAACTTGAGAGAAGTTAAGTGAGCAGAGACTTCAAACACAAAAGTGTCGCATGAACGAAAGACATACTGAAGCGGTGTGACGTAGTAGAATACATAGTCGTAATGTAGCAAAATATGTATATGTATAATTTCTCTAGTATTAATGGCATTTATTAATTTATCGCTAATTTGACTCTTAATTTGAGTAAAAGCAATTATTATCTTCCATTTAGGATAAAATTTATAATGAAATTTCATGGATGCGATTCGTTCACGTATCCCGTTTGTGGAATCAGCTTCGTGTCATTTTAGTTTAAAATTTGTGCAACTTTCTTCGTATTTACTCCACGAATATATTGGTTCAAAATTGGTATAATCTTGATGTAAAGTTGTTGCATGTTTCTAAGCAAGCATTGTGGTACATTTGTGGAGTAACCTTTGTGCCACTTTGCTGCAATAAAATAATAATAATAATAATAATAATAATAATAATAATAATAATAATAATAATAATAATAATAATAATAATAATAATAATAATAATAATAATAACTACAGACAAATTATGGAATAATAACACAGGTCCCTTCCTTCAAATATCTAGAAGAAATCATTGTACCATTCGGATTGGACAGGAAAGCTAATTTAGAAAGAGCCATCAAACTCCTGAAAGCATACCGAATAACATGGAACCACTACAATAAAAGAGTGATGTCACGAAATGCAAAACTTCGGCATTACAAGACTGTTGTTCTTCCGGAAGCCTTGTATGCCTCAGAAACCACATCTCTAGGAGGCCACTCTAAAATTGATTAAATTGAAAAACAAGAACGAAAAATTCTGAGGAAAATATATGGCCCCGTTCATGTAAATGGTATATGGATCAAAAGGAAAACTGTAGATTTGTACAAAGCAATCGACAAGTTCACCGATACCGTACGCAGGAGACGATTGAAATTCTATGGCCGCATCTGTAGAATGGACGACACTAGATATGCAAAAAGATTGCTTGGTATAATTAATTCAAAGAAGGTCAAAATAAGCTGGTTTGAGGAAATAAAGCAGGACTTAAAAGAAATGAACATCACAGAAGATATCATCAGGGATCGCAAGGCTTTTGGGAATCTGGTTGCAAAGCACACGTCACGGAAAAGGCTAAAAGAACCACAGGGAAACAATGGACGGAAGAACGCAAGAAATAGCATAGCGAGTTCATGAAGAGATTTTGGGAGGAGAAGAAGAAAGGAAAACCATCATCAAGCTAACAAGTTCCAACGCGCTCTGTAAACGGGCATAACGAAGAAATAATAATAATAATAATAATAATAATAATAATAATAATAATAATAATAATAATAATAATAATGGTATGGCCTCAGCTACCGTGTGCAGACATTTCAATGTGACGCCATCTAGCTGTCTGCTCGTCAATTTCGACGTTCCGTTTTACTCTAGGCCCTCTGGATGGTGGACCGAGTAAATTGAAACTCTCTTGGGCGTCTATGGCTGAGATTTAATGAATTTTGTCGGGTAAACACCAAATGTGTCACCAGAGATCTTTTACATGCCGACATCGTACGACATAGAGTGTCGAATGGACTTTTTTCCGCCCTTCAAAAATCCGACTACTTCTGCCGGGTTTGAACCCGCTATCTTGGGATCCGGAGGCCGACACTCTACCACTGACCCACAGAGGCAGCTACTTTGCTGCAAAATGAGTGCATATTATTTCGCATTTATCCCACAATTATAGTACAAAATTGGTATAAAATTGCTAAACAACAAGAACGCTAACATCATACTCCTCAGCTGCACACTGACACACGCTCTACCTTGTTTTGTTTTTGTACTTTTTGGACAACAAAAGTTTGTATTCTTATTGGCATTTAAATTTATTCAAACTATATTTTCCACGAACCTGCTACGCTGGCGTACCATGGGGAGATGTGATACTCCCATATTTCGCGTCCCAGTTGGCGGATAGCGGGGTCCTAACACCATGGGTCGCCTTTACTTGCGAGTAGTACCACAATGTTAGGTACACAATAGGTTTGTGATTAGAAGCAACAGATGGTGAATCAGTATGGGTTTTACAGTATCCGTGTTTAGTACCACTATATGAGCGACACCGTAGGTCTGCGTTGCCTGTGATTAGTACCCACTATATGAGCAACACCGTGGGTCTGCGTTGCCTGTGATTAGTACCCACTATATGAGCAACACCGTGGGTCTGCGTTGCCTGTGATTAGTACCACTATATGAGCAACACCGTGGGTCTGCGTTGCCTGTGATTAGTACCCACTATATGAGCAACACCGTGGGTCTGCGTTGCCTGTGATTAGTACCACTATATGAGCAACACCGTGGGTCTGCGTTGCCTGTGATTAGTACCACTATATGAGCAACACCGTGGGTCTGCGTTGCCTGTGATTAGTACCACTATATGAGCAACACCGTGGGTCTGCGTTGCCTGTGATTAGTACCACTATATGAGCAACACCGTGGGTCTGCGTTGCCTGTGATTAGTACCACTATATGAGCGACACCGTGGGTCTGCGTTGCCTGTGATTAGTACCCCTATGTGAGGAACACCACAGGATAGTACGAGTCTTTGTGATTAGTACACCTATGTGAGGAACACCATGGGTTTGCGTTGCCTATGAGTGGAGCCGTTATGTGAGAAACATCATAGGTCTGCGTTACCTGTGCGTGTAACAATACCTGTGAGTAGTACCACAATTCTGGAACAGCGTAAGTCTACGTTACTCGTGATTAGTACCATTATGAGAGGCCGTTGACCTGGAATTTGGACCCCTTTAGACAATAAGCATCATCGATTCAGGACAACGCTTTGGAAGCAGCCCCTTGGTCAGTATATACCATTGTTTTAAGATAGTTTCTGGGAGGGTGGGGCATTGCGGATCGAATCCACTGATTGTTTTAAGTTCATAATCATTGTTCGTCTTTTTTTAAATTCTAGTCAGTGGATTAATATTGGAATTATTTTTAACTTTCAATATTGTGAGCTGGATCCGCTGATTATTTTAAATTCCCGCATTAGGGGCCGATGACGTAGGCGTTAGGCCCATTTAAACAACAAGCATCATCATCATCATCATCATCATCATCATCATCAAACTTTTTAAATTCATTTGTTTTGTCCCGGATCTCTGGGCATTTGTTTCATCTCCCCCCCCCCCCCCCCGTCTCTGGTCCTGGTTGTGGTCATACACTTCTGAGTGTTCTTGTTGAAATATAATAGTATCTCCTCTATGGTAGGACGCAAGTTTTTGGTAGTGGTGATGGTTTGAAACGGGGAGAACTACGATATTGATTCCCTCTCACATGCTCCGTGACGTGGTTTGCGCTCTTCAGGATGTTACGCTGCTAATGGCTGGAGTGTGTACATAAAGTTATGCTTTAATTCAATGGAAATATTCATCTCCATGCTGGGTACGAAATAATGAATTATTACTTAACGCTGCTTGAATTGCGTGGCCCGCGAGATGCTGGCAGCTGTGTGTTCTCCCAGAGCTGTAATGTGTGTTCCCCCGAGGCACCTCGCCGCGGGCACATAGATACAAATTGACTACCCGTGTCGGGGCTCGAGGACAGACCGACTCCATCACGTTTGCTGTCCGTATTCCTCCCTAAGACTAGCTACAGTCTTCAGGAGGTCGCCCATGCAAATACTAGCCTAAGATTTGGAGAATTTTCGTGGAACGGTGTGAAATGAGATATATCAATAACCAGCATTTGTACCCGTTCTTCGCACGGGAATTTGCAGTGGATCACATATTTCCTTCAGGAATTTATGACTGTGAAGTAATATGGTTCTATTCACAAGTTTAATGTGACATGTTAACATGGTATTTCCCTACGAAAGCGCGTGGCAGTAACGTGAAATATGATGGAGCTAAATAAAGTCGAGAAAGAATTAGGACTATTTCCGAACTGATTGTACAGTGTCTCGTCCGAAGTAAAGTATGGGTCCCCCATACTACGAAAAACGTCAAATTAAGCAATTTCCTCAATTGTGGCGACAGGAAGGGCTAAATGGCCCAGAAAGGTTTCAAATCGTGAGTCTTCTATACATCTATCAAACTTTAAAAAAAATCGAAAAATCACTTCCGACCTAAATGCATTTCCGGGAAAACGACCTAAAATAGCTTCTTTCTTTCTTTCTTTCTTTCTTTCTTTCTTAATCTGTTTACCCTCCAGGGTTGGCTTTTCCCTCGGACTCAGCGAGGAATCACAGCTCTACCGCCTCAAGGGCAGTGTCCTCGAGCTTCAGACTCTGAGTCAGGGGATACAACGGGGGAGAATGACCAGTACCTCGCCCAGGCGGCCTCACCTGCTATGCTGAACAGAGGCCTTGTGGGGGGATGGGAAGATTGGAAGGGATAGACAAGGAAGAGGGAAGGAAGCGACCGTGGCCTGATGTTAGGTACCATCCCGGCATTTGCCTGGAGGAGAAGTGGGAAACCACGGAAAACCACTTCCAGGGTGTCTGAGATGGGAATCGAACCCACCTCTACTCAGTTGACCTCCCGAGGCTGAGTGGACCCCGTTCCAGCCCTCGTACCACTTTTCAAATTTCGTGGCAGAGCCAGGAATCGAACCCGGGCCTCCAGGGGTGGCAGCTAATCACACTAACCACTGCACCACAGAGGCGTACCTTGCATAGCTCTATCAAACTAAAAAAACAAATTTCGAAAAATAGTTTCCGGCCTAAAATACCTTCTTTCATTACTCGATTCCTTTTTTTATTTAAATCCTAGCCAAATGCACTTATTTACATAATTATTTCTGTAACGTGTCCTTGTCCGGCCCCGCGGTGTAGGGGGCAACGCGTCCGCCTGTCACCCGGCGGCCGCGCGTTCGATTCCCGGCCGGGTCAGGGGTTTTTAATTGTAAATGATTAATATCCCTGGCCTGGGGACTGGGTGTTTGTGTCGTCCTTAACGTTCCTTTCCTCACATTTAACACTTAAAACTTCCGCAATTACAATTACACGCAGGTTCATAATATATGGTGCAAGTAGTGGCAAAAGATCTTTAGAGGTCGACGCCACGAACAAATAGCAGTTTTTAAAATAACGTGTTCCTTGGTTCAATACCCACAGGCATTTTTTGAAAAATGTCCACGCCGAATGTTGTTATAAGGGCTAAAGTGAAACTCTGCACTGACTCACATTAGCGCTCGTAGTGGTGCTTAAGTGAAGCTCTGCATTGACTCACATTAGCGCTCATAGTGACTCTTAAGTGAAGCTCTGCATTGACTCACATCAGCGCTCGTAGTGCTCCGTAAGTGAAACTCTGCATGGACTCACATCAGCGCTTGTAGTGGTTCTTAAGTGAAACTCTGCATTGACTCACATCAGCGCTTCTAGTGGTTCTTAAGTGAAACTCTGCATTGACTCACATTAGCGCTCCTAGTGGTGCTTAAGTGAAACTCTGCATTGACTCACATCAGCGCTCGTAGTGGTGCTTAAGTGAAACAATGCACTGACTCTCATTAGCGCTCGTAGTGGTAGAAAAAAGCAAACTGCCAATCTAATCGACCGGACAATGATGATTAAGGAAAGGATTGTAATTTTTAAGAATAAATAAAGAATATACTCTCATACTTTATTATATTTCATTTTCTTAAAATTCGTAGCTCATATCTCTAGGATGTTTTCAACACTGAGTTGCTTCCCTGAAGGGAACTGTGGATTTTTTCCTTCCTGAGAGTCATCTGTGCTGTGATTAGTGATTAGAAATTGTATACTACCACCTCTCCTACCCTGTGGCCAACATTCTGAAAGTGAAAGTTTTCCACCAACGGGATTCGAACTGATGAACCAATGTGTCAGACCCTATAGAATTCACGCCTTAAAGATCATGGCCACCAGGCGGGCTAGATATACGATTAATGAAACCTTAAAAATATTACTTACGAAGACTAAAATTTCGTAAATATTATGGGTTAACATCCGATATGCCAAAGTGTAATAAAATGCTGATCTCACCTTGCACTTTCATATTGGCATTTTAGAGACCCTGAGTAGCTGAATGTCATTTAGTTGTTCGACAAATTGCAGGATGATAAAATTTATTAGAAACTAATCATCTGTCCTCCTGTGAGGATGACCGGAATACATACCAAACCAACCAAACCCCATGGCGCAACAGCCTCGAAGGCCTGCAGATTATGAGGTGCAATGTGGTCAGCACGACGAATCCTCTCGGCCGTTATGCTTGGCTTTCTAGACCGGGGTCGCCATCTCACCGTCAGATAGCTCAATTTTAATCACGTCGGCTGAGTGGAGATCGAATCAACCCTCAGATCTAGGTGAAAATCCCTGACCTGACCGAGAATCCAACCTGAGCCCCCCGGGTAAGAGGCAGACACACACTACACCGCGGGTCCGGAAAAATGTTAGTAGCCTGTATAATTACAGCAATGAAATTATACTTCCATTTTTTTCTGGAAAATTCATCGTCAGCCAGAGATTACGATCTCAGGTATAAATGAAACCGTATAATTTTCTGAGAATCTCTTACGATATGTAATAGGATTTTTTCCACGTCATAAAACAAAATTTTCAAATTTTGGAGGGTAGTGGCTGTGTTCTTCGGCAGGGTACCTCTGAATCCAAACAGGAGGCCTCTGACAACCCATTGAACAGGAGGAAGTCTATTATGTCATATCTGGATGATAGATATGGCAGAAATGGCGTATAAATTGCTTGTTTTTCCATATTAACACCCTGAGGTTGCAGGTCCCTTTCGAAGAGAATGGTAGGATCTAATATCTTCGATTTATTCTCTTTTTTATTGATGGTAATGATGTTAATAGCAACTTCTCAGACATCTTTCCTACTACTGTTGGAGTGCGACAAGGTTGCACTCTCTCCCCCATCCTATTCAATGTATACAGTGAGTACATTATGAGAGAGATTCTCGAAGATTGGAGTGACGGCATCACAGTTGGCGGCAGAAAAATTAACAGTCTCAGATATGCGGATGACACTGTGATAATTGCAACAGATAATCAAGAACTACAAACTATCATGCGGAGGTTAGACGAGCGAAGCAGAGAATATGGTCTTGAAATCAACTATAAAAACACCAAAGTGATGACTGTAGATCGTTTTAATAACAACAGACCTGCCAAAGAAGAATTGCTGATCATGAGGTTGTCAGTCGCTTCGAGTATCTGGGATCTATTGCCACAAATACCGGAAACTGTGAACCTGGGATCCGTAAGCGCACTGCCATTGCGAGAAATTCAACAGCAAAACCCACTCGCATCTGGAAGGACACCTCCATCACTTCCAAGACAAAGTTCACCCTTATTCGAACTTTGATCTTCCCTGTCGCGACCTATGCAGCAGAAACTTGGATGGTGAAGATGGCGGATCGCCGCAGGATTGATGCTGTAGAAATGTGGTGCTATAGGAGATTACTGCAAATACCGTGGTCAGCATATCGTACTAATGAATCGATCCTGCAACAGCTCGGCTTCAGAACAAGACTGTCGACCTTTATCAACCAAAAACAGCTCGGATATTTTGGTCATATTGCCAGGAGACAGGAGGCAATGGAAATACTTATCATAGAGGGAAAAGTCGACGACAGAAGACCTAGAGGACATGCACCGTTACGATGGATGGACCAGATTAAGAGCTTGACCAGGATGAGCTTATAGCAAGCAAGTCACCATGCCCAAAACAGAGACTCCTGGAGGCAGATCACCAAAAGACTTGTCATGTGATGCCATTATACCCGTACGAAGAGTTGGACTCAAAGAGAGATGATGTCCACTCTTCTTGTTGAGTCGTCGGTAGAGACGCACTTCTTCGTGCACCTCTCAGCCGCGCTGCCTCAGGCCTTCAGCAATTGATGCCCTTACTCGGTAGTGACGATTGTTATACAGTAATTCGGTTCTCCTTGTATTGGTCTGTGTTCATCGTACCCGAGAAGACGAATGGTCCCATCATTCGGTTTGCCGAAACTGCACACCAAACTCCGAACTTTTCAGTCAGATGGAAGCAGACTTCATCTGTGAACCACGTAATGTTCAGAACTCCCGGTAGCCGTACAGTAAAGTCCAATAATGATGCGCAATAACGAACTCCGTTTTCCTTATCCGGCTCCTGCAACTCGTGCCCGCAATCTCAGTCTGACTCAGTCTGGCCTCAGTCTTTACCTTGGTCGCTCTTTGATGTACGGAATACTAATACCCCGCCCCCTAAGACAAACGACGTTACGATTTCCTAGCAGACCGAAGCAAACGAGGCTCAACATCTGCCACGTCTGCCAAACAAGATGTGCGATGCTTGCCAGACTCTCAACAAAGACCCAATTGTTTCCAACTTTCTCACTATAGCCAGTATCGTGCCTCTGTTAGAAGGTCGTCACCGTAAGATATGTATGTGGCGGTGTGACGTAAAGCAACTTGGAAAAAAGAGCGTGCCTCTGTTAGGAGGTCCTGAACGCCCTTTGCGTGGCTGCGATGGACTTCGTAATCCAATAATTTTTCACTAAAATCACCCGTTGAGTCAATTTGTACTGCATCTTGAATGAATATACTATGAAACAACGAGCAAGCCAGCAACAAGCAAAATTTAGGAAACAATTGATACCTTACAAAGATTAACTTGCATATTGTTGGAAAGGGAATCTCCCAGAGTTTCCTCTAGAGATGGGCGAACTTGTTCTTTCTGTGGAACAGTTCCTTTTGTGCCTGTTACGGAAAAATACGATGTTCCAAATAACAGTTCCAAAATAACAGTTCTAGGTTTAGGAGGTGGGGAAATTAGAAAATATCAACAAACATCGTGTTCGTGTATGCTGATTCCAAAATTGTTTCCACACTGCAAGTATCATGCTTTGTTTTAATTGGATGCGCTTTAGGATAGTTGAGCCTAAACAAAGTAAACTGGTACCTATCTTTATCCAGAGGGCACTAGGAGTAATATGAGTAGGATCGCAGGAATTCAGAGGAAATAGTTAGTTGATGACGTGATGACAAAGAGACTTGCTAGACCAGCGGTCATGCTGGGCATCTCGTTCTCGGGGCGCAAATCACTGTAAGCGAGCGGGCAGGCAGGGGATGAGCGTGTGCTATTCAGCCACAGTGACGTTATGGTTACGTCACGGGAGTTTTTCCAGTCACTCTCGATCATTGTGGTGATACCGGAGTGCGAAATGAAAGAAAGAGGACCTTGCCGAATCTGATGGCAGAGAGCCAGTGGGAAGAAGTTTCTTTTTGTGCAAGCAGGAGACCGTGAAAAATGCCTACAATGTGAGCAGTCTCTTATTTCTGTTAGGTTATCAGCCCAGAGGCTGGTTGGATCCTCAAACAGCACCACCAAAGGCTATGCAGGTATAGGAAAACCATAAAAACCAATGGCAGCACCAAAATGAGACGTACTAGGCAAGATGAGTGAGGTAGTTTGCCATTGCTTTCCTCATTGGGCCATAAAGTGCTATCGTAGCACGACTAACCCTATGAGCAACACCTTTCATAACACTAGATACACTGGTCGTGCTCTGAATATCAATACTCAGTAGCACCCATACCCCAGACGCTTCCATATTGTCACAGCCATGGATGAGACTGGGACTTCAGTGGAAGCTACACTTTGCTCTGGCCCCTGGCCAAGAGTTGGATGAAAAAGTACTGTATCCATCAATAAATGACAGCAGGCATATATCAAAGAGGTTTAATGTAGAACGAAACATGTTCATTCGCATGAGAGTGTTCAACGTAATGATCGAATTAGAAAGGTTGAAGATCTGAAGAAACATTTGAACGACGTCCTACCGTACAGAAACAAAAGATAAATTAAATTATGAATTAAAAGGGGAAATTTGGTAACTACAATAAGAGAGAAGGGAGGTGACAGGAAGTACAGAAGTAGTGAAGGATAATAAGCGTTATTTTAAGTATTCATTTTCTGAAGTGCTGAATTTATTTTATTTCCAATGGACAGAAATCCACTTCATTTTCAAATTTTATGTTTATGTATTTTGACCGGATGCAATAAAGTGTTACAACCTCAAATATTTTTGTACTACACAGAATGAATTACAGCTTTCACTTTTCATATTTTAAGAGGTGCTTCAGAAATATTTCTAATATGATATGGATTTAAAATGATAAGCTGTGGCTTGTGTTTGGTAGGTCGAGTGCAGTATAAATCAAACCGCAATATCTTGAAAAGGTCGGTTTTCTTGCCATTACAGTGTCTTTCTCTTTTTAATTAATTAATCAACATTTCGCTAAGTAGTGGAGAAGAGCTTCGTAATTAGAATCGAACGTCATCGCTCCACTTCCCTGCCATATGTGTTCGCTACTTAAACTATGTAAGCTGCCCGCCCGGCCGCACTGGGCTAGCCTCAGCGGGCGTCCAACTGAGCATCTCTCTGCTAGACCAAGCCGAATCTGTGAACCAAGAAATCTGCATTGAATGACATAAGTTTTTCACTTAATTACATTTACTCATCTGACGGTGTTTATACATTTGAAATAATTGTTAGGATATATTCTGATACCTCTAATTTACAAATTGCTCAAGATAGCCGTAAACAGTGATAAATGACGATGCACGTGGTTAAACGCAGTGCGAACTAAAAGGAAAAAAAAGATTAATTATCTGTGTCATGTCATGGATACTTACCGCGAATTCACTGTCTGTCGAATGAAACGAAATGGCGTATGGCTTTTAGTGCCGGGAGTGTCGGAAGACAAGTTCGGCTCGCCAGATGCAGGTCTCTTGATTTGACTTCCGTAGGCGACCTGCGCGTCATGATGAGGATGAAATGGAGTGTCCGAGGACATGTTCTCCCATGGGTGACTGACGCGTTTGAGATGATAATGAGGTAGGAAGAGGGTGAAACCCGATGTCGGCACATAGCCTACTCCTGTCGAATAACACCAAAGTGTTTGCTGAAAGCTTTACGTCCCCATCCGACGGGCGAATCACCATCAACAGCGCCATGTGCCCTCACTCCATACGAGCACTGCGGAGAGGTTTGGCACTGGATCAAAACTTTTGGCACGCAAAATAGAGATTATAAATTGTATACCACCACCTGCGAACCTGCGAACCATGTGACCTTGCCGCGGTGGGGAGGCTTGCGTGTCCCAATGATGTAGATAGCCGAGCCGCAGGTGCAACCATATCGGATGGGTATCTGTTGAGAGACCAGACTAACGAATGGTTCATCGAAAGGGGGGTAGCAGCCTTTCGGTAGTTGCAAGGGTGGCAGTCTAGATGATTGACTGATACGGCCTTGTAATAATACTCAACATGGCTTAGCTGTGTTGATACTGCTACACGGCTGAAAGCAACGGGAAACTACAGCCGTAACCACCTCCCGAGGACATGCAGCTCTCTCTGTATGAAAGATGTACTGATGATGGCTTCCTCCCGGGTAAAATATTCCGGAGGTAAACTAGTCCCCCATTCGGATCTCCGGGTGGGGACTACACGAGAGGGGGCGATCATCAGGAAGATGGATACTGACATTCTGCGAGTCGGAGCGTGGAATGTTAGAACTATGAATCGTTGTGGTAGGTTAGAGAATCTGAAAAGGGAGATGGATAGGCTAAAGTTAGATGTAGTTGGTATAAGTGAAGTACGTTGGCAGGAAGAAAAGGATTTTTGGTCAGGCGACTACCGAATTATCAACACGAAATCAAACAGGGGTAATGCAGGAGTTGGTTTAATAATGAATAAAAAAATAGGGCAGCGGATAAGCTACTACGACCAGCATAGTGAAAGAATTATTGTCGCCAAGATAGACACCAAACCAATGCCCACCACAATAGTGCAGGTCTATATGCCTACTAGTTCAGCGGATGATGCAGAAATTGAAAGAATATATGAGGAGATAGAAGATTTAATACAATATGTCAAAGGTGACGAGAATCTAATTGTGATGGGAGACTGGAACGCAGTGGTAGGCCAAGGAAGAGAAGGTAGCACAGTAGGAGAATTTGGATTGGGACAAAGGAACGAAAGAGGAAGTCGGCTGGTTGAATTCTGCACTGACCATAATTTAGTCCTCGCCAATACTTGGTTCAAACACCACAAACGACGGCTGTATACGTGGACGAGACCTGGAGACACTGGAAGGTATCAAATAGACTTCATTATGATTAGGCAGAGATTCAGAAACCAGGTGTTGGATTGCAAAACTTTCCCAGGAGCAGACGTGGACTCTGACCACAACTTGTTGGTCATGAAATGCCATCTGAAGTTGAAGAAATTGAAGAAAGGAAAGAATGCAAAAAGATGGGATCTAGACAAGTTGAAAGAAAAGAGTGTGATGGATCGTTTCAAGGAACATGTTGCACAAGGACTAAATGAAAAGGCCGAAAGAAACACAGTAGAGGAAGCGTGGAGAGTCATGAAAAATGAAGTCAGTAGGGCTGCTGAAGAAATGTTAGGAAGGAAGAAAAGATCAACTAAGAATCAGTGGATAACTCAGGAGATACTAGACCTGATTGATGAACGACGAAAATACAAGAATGCTAGAAATGAAGAGGGCAGAAAAGAATACAGGCGATTAAAGAATCAAGTGGATAGAAAGTGCAAGGTAGCTAAGGAAGAATGGCTGAAGGAGAAGTGCAAGGATGTCGAAGGCTGTATGGTCCTGGGAAAGGTAGATGCTGCATACAGGAAAATCAAGGAAACCTTTGGAGAAAGGAAATCTAGGTGCATGAATATTAAGAGCTTAGATGGAAAGCCACTTCTAGGGAAAGAAGACAAAGCAGAAAGATGGCAGGAGCATATCCAACAGTTGTATCAAGGTAACGATGTAGATAATTTAGTTCTGGAACATGAAGAGGCTGTTGATGCTGATGAAATGGGAGACCCAATTTTGAGGTCAGAATTTGACAGAGCTGTGAGTGACCTAAATAGGAACAAGGCACCTGGAATTGATAATATTCCCTCTGAATTACTGGATGCCTTAGGAGAAACCAGCATGGTAAGGTTATTTCATTTAGTGTGCAAGATGTATGAGACAGGAGAAGTCCCATCCGATTTTCGGCAGAATGTTGTTATACCTATTCCCAAGAAAGCCGGTGCTGACAGGTGTGAAAACTACCGCACTATTAGTTTAGTATCTCATGCCTGCAAAATTTTAACACGTATTATTTACAGAAGAATGGAAAAACAAGTTGAAGCTGAGTTGGGGGAAAATCAATTTGGCTTCAGAAGAAATGTAGGAACACGTGAAGCAATCCTGACTTTACGTCTGATCTTAGAGGATCGAATCAAGAAGGACAAACCCACGTACATGGCATTCGTAGATCTAGAAAAGGCATTCGATAAAGTTGATTGGACCAGGCTGTTTATGATTCTGAAGATGATAGGGATCAGATACCGAGAACGAAGAATTATCTACAACCTGTATAAAAATCAGTCTGCAGTGATAAGAATCGAGGGCTTTGAAAAAGAAGCAGCAATCCAGAAAGGAGTGAGGCAAGGCTGCAGTTTGTCCCCTCTCCTTTTCAATGTTTACATAGAACAGGCAGTAAAGGAAATCAAAGAGAAATTTGGAAAGGGAATCACAGTCCAAGGAGAGGAAATCAAAACCTTGAGATTTGCCGATGATATTGTTATTTTATCTGAGACTGCAGAAGATCTCGAGAAGTTGCTGAATGGTATGGATGAAGTCTTAGGTAAGGAGTACAAGATGAAAATAAATAAGTCCAAAACAAAAGTAATGGAGTGCAGTCGAACGAAGGCAGGTGATGTAGGAAATATTAGATTAGGAAATGAAGTCTTAAAGGAAGTAGATGAATATTGTTACTTGGGTAGTAAAATAACCAACGATGGCAGAAGTAAGGAGGACATAAAATGCAGACTAGCACAAGCAAGGAAGAGCTTTCTTAAGAAAAGAAATTTGCTCACTTCAAACATTGATATCGGAATTAGAAAGATGTTTTTGAAGACTTTTGTGTGGAGCGTGGCATTGTATGGAAGTGAAACATGGACGATAACTAGCTCAGAAAGAAAGAGAATAGAAGCTTTTGAAATGTGGTGTTATAGAAGAATGCTGAAGGTGAGATGGATAGATCGAATCACGAATGAAGAGATACTGAATCGAATTGGTGAGAGGAGAGCGATTTGGCTAAATTTGACGAGAAGAAGAGATAGAATGATAGGACACATCTTAAGACACCCAGGACTTGTTCGGTTGGTTTTTGAAGGAAGTGTAGGTGGCAAGAACGGTAGGGGTAGACCAATGTATGAATATGACAAACAGATTAGAGCAGATGTAGGATGCAATAGTTACGTAGAAATGAAAAGGTTAGCACAGGATAGGGTGGCATGGAGAGCTGCATCAAACCAGTCTATGGACTGATGACTCAAACAACAACCACCACCTCTCCTATACTGCTGACCATCGTTCTGATCGTGAACATTTTATTCAGCCAAAGGGACTCGAACTGTCTAACCACAGTGTCGTGGCCACCAAGCGAGCTGAGGTCGCAGACTCTTTTGCAAATACTGCAGAGGATTGCGAAGACGCTTAAAATTCACAGAGGCATGCAGATTGAACGCCGAAAGGCATCATCATCATCATCAATGTTCCAATCCAGTCACCCGGGTGTGATTTACAAGCCTCCTCCACTCCTTTCTGTCCTTCCACTTTTCCTGCTCCAATACTTCTGCCACATCCAATCCAGCTTCTCTAATGCCCTTCCAAATCTGATCCATCTACCTTCTTCTCGGTCTTCCAACTGGTCTCTTTCCCTTAACTTCTCTTTCCAATTCTCTTCTTGCTACCCGTTCCTTTCCCATTCTTTTTCCATGTCCGAACCATCTCAGTCTTGCTTTCTGTATCTTCTGTACTAACGGTTCTATATTTAGCTCTTCTCTGATTTTAATATTTTGAATTATATCTCTTCTTGCCTTTTTGACCGATGTTCTGTCCGGCTCCATGTCTAAATGGTTAGCGTGCTGGCCTTTGGTCACAGCGGTCCCGGCTTCGATTCCCGGCAGCGTCGGGAATTTTAACCATCATTGGTTAATTTCGCTGGCACGGGGGCTGGGTGTATGTGTCGTCTTCATCATAATTTCATCCTCATCACGGCGCGCAGGTCGCCTACAGGAGTCAAATCAAACGACCTTCACCTGGCGAGCCGAACATGTCTTCCGACACTCCCGGCACTAAAATCCATACGCCATTTCAACCCATGTTCTTAAAAACTTCTTTTCTACTGCTTGGATCTTACTATCTTGTCTCTTATTAGTTACCAGCGTTTGTAGTCCGTATGTTACAACTGATATGAATGAAATACCGTTTATATCACGTTAATTTCGTTCCCTTGGGTACTTTGTCATCCCATAAAAGCTCTCTGACTTGATGACAAAATGTTGTACCTTTACATAGTTTGTTATTAATTTCAGGGTTGATTTCATTACTTCCATCAATAATTCTACCCAGATATGTAAACTGTTCTACATTCCCTAACCGTTCTCCGTCTATGTTCACTTCGCTTCTCTTTTTCTCTTTTCCACAGTGCATAACTACAGTTTTCTTTTTACTAATTACCATTCCAAACTCCTTCAGATTTTCATTCCAGATGTCCAGTCTCCTTTGTACTTCCTTTTCTCCCTTTCCACAAATCACCACATCATCTGCAAATACCAAAGCATTCACTTCATCATTACTGATACTCTGGTTTACACGTGTTATGATTTCATCCATCAATATAATAAACAATAATGGCGACAGTGCACTTCCTTGCCTGAGACCTTTTTACTAACAGTCCGTAATGAAGATGTATGTACCTCGTACAGTACATAATTGCGTATATATGTATGTATGTATGTGTGTATGTATGTATGTATGTATGTATGTATGTATGTATGTATGTATGTATGTATGTATGTATGTATGTATGTATGTATGTATGTATGTATGTATGTATGTATGTATGTATGTATGTATGTATGTATGTATGTATGTATGTATGTATGTATGTATGTATGATTTGAACTAAATGCTCTTGATTCACTGTCAGGTTGGTGTACTACATGGCGTCTTAAACCTCATCCTTCCAAGTGTTCCACCATTTCGTTCACACTTCGTAAATCCCCTGTTCTACAAGAATATCACCTACTGAACCAACCGATTGCTCTTGTTGACAATCAAAAAGACTTAGGAGTGCATTTTGACAGTAAATTGTTGTTTGTCTCGCACATAAACAGGGTTACCTCACGTGCTATGTCACTCCTTGGTTTACTCTACAGGTTTTCTGATATCGCAGATGTAAATGCCCTCCGAGCATTCTACGTTTCCTGTATCTTACCTATTGTTGAATACGCCTCTCCAGTCTGGTCCATTTCTGCTTCCTCAAACCTCTGCCGCCTTGACCGTGTACAATCTTTTTTCTGCGCTATCGTCAGAGCCAGGGTCCCTGCATGTCGGAACCTAAACACTATCCAAGTGCTTGGGAAACTGAACCTCAAGACTCTTTCTGCTCGGAAAAAAGTAGCCGACCTAAAGCTGCTATACAAAGCAGCTAATGGTCTATTTAGGTCTCCAGATTTAGCTTCCTTATTCCCCCTCCACGTCCCATCGCGTAGTACCAGAATGAAGACCCTATTCCATATTCCTTACTCCCGGCTTTCTCTCACCCCAAGGTCCCTTTCTGTACGTATTCCAGCAATGTTTAATACCTTCTCTATCAACAAGAACCTAGACATCTTCGTAACGTTTCCTTTCTTCTGTCATGATATTTCTAATATAACTTAATTTTCCTTCTTGTTCTGCTCCTGTTTTTACTGTAAATGTATTTTTCTTTGTTAATATCGTTGTTTATGTAAATATGTATTATAAATGATTGTACAGTTTTTATTGTGTATATTTGTGTCCTTTGTAAATAGATATCTTTCATTTCGGATTCATATCTATTGTACACAGTTCGGATCTTTGTAATTCGGTGTTATGCTGTTGCTGATCCTGAATAAATAAAAAAAATTGCAATAAGTTTATTATAGTACTGTACTCATAATTTTGTGTGAAGGTAGATATAATGCTGTAAGGGAAAGATAAGTGACTTCGATAGTGTGAGGTAAAGATCTCTTGGTTAAGTTGTTTTTACTTACTTTGATAGTTATTCTCATCTTCGATGGCTGCTTGTTAAACTAATTTCACGTATAATTACTTTCAGGTATTTTTTTCTACCCTATAAGCATTATCATATCAGTCATGGCTATCAATTTATACAGTAAATGAAACAACGTCATCTCCATACAGGCCATAAACGCCCTTGGAGGGGTGGAAGGTTAAAGGCTTCCACTATCCGTAACCTCGGCACTTGTTGGGGGAGAGTGGTTATCTCTGCGCCCGGCCGCCTTTGTCCCCAGGAATTAACCTGGTACTAATTTTAGGTGTAGGCTGAGTGAACCTCAGGGCGATTTTACTCCACAGCTGAAGAACTCTGTTGTTCTATAATTAACACTAGGTTATTAATACATTTGTGCCGGGCTGAGTGGCTCAGACGGTTAAGGCGCTGGCCTTCTAACCCCAACTTGGCAGGTTCGATCCTGGCTCAGTCCGGTAGTATTTGAAGGTGCTCAAATACGACAGCCCCGTGTCGGTAGATTTACTGGCACGTAAAAGAACTCCTGTGGGACTAAATTCCGGCACCTCGGCGTCTCCGAAGACCTTAAAAAGTAGTTAGTGGGACGTAAAACAAATAACATTATTATTATTATTAATACATTTGTGTTGTTACAGCGTAAATGTACGTAATATTTAGACTTAATTCATTTACATAGATCACGGTATATTGCCACGCGTGTATTTCCGTTACTTTATACTTTATTATGTTCTGTTTATGCACTGCTTATGTTTTTCAGTTAGTAAGTAACTTTTTTGTTATGACTTTTTCTCGTTCCTTTTTACTTTTAAGCTCCGGATTTCTTTTTATCTTGTTTGTGTTATTTGTTGAGCTTTGCTATCATTCTTCTTTATATGTTCTCTACATGTGTTATTTAGGTTAGTTATCCTTGATTTTATAATAGAACAGTACATCTCTTTTATATATGTATAAAATTGCAATTTACTGGTTAAGTGTAAGAGAGGGACACGAGCCCAACTTCACCACTGCTAAGGTCAAATAAATAAAATAAGTAAATAAATAAATGTGCAGCTTCGAAAATGGAAGTCTCATTTCTTAGATTTTTCGACTTGCTAACAGGGAATCGAACCCACATCCTTCCGGAATGTAACCAGTCCTTCTTTATTTATTCCTTTCTTAATCCGTTTACCCTCCAGGGTTGGTTTCTCCCTCGGACACAGCGAGGGATGCCACCTCTACCGCCTCAAGGGAAGTGTCCTGGAGCTGCAGATGGTGGTGTTGATTATTGTTTTAAGAGGAAGTTCAACTGGGCAACCATCCTCTATATAACACTAATCAGAGAGAAAAAAATGGAAGAGATCCGACACTTCGAAAACTGAAGGTATCGGCCAAAGGAAGACAAGGGCCACGAAGGGCGTGAAAATGAAGGACCCCCGAGGCCTCGAATCTAATACCGTCGGTGTTAGAAAAGAACAAGAGTTGACCAAGGGAGGTCGGATAGGATAGATGAAAGTGAGGAGCCTGGCACAAGTAAGTGGAAGCAGTGCCAGGACTCAGCTAAGGGCCCCATGGTCACCAACCCACGCTCCAAAGTTCAGACCCCATGGGGCCCCTTTTAGTCGCCTCCTACGATAGGCTGGGAATACCGCAGGTGTTATTCTACCGCCCCCACAGGCAGGGGGATCCTGAAGCGTGAAACTTTGGGTCGGGGAATACAACTGGGAAGGAGAATCACTACCTCGCTCAGGCGGCCTCACCGCCTATGCTGAACAGAGAACTTTTGGGACGATGAGGAAGATTGGAAGAGGTAGACAAGGAAGAGGGAATGAAGGGACTGTGGTTTTAAGTTAGGAGAACTGGAAAACCACGGAAAACCACTTCAAGGATGGCTAAGGTGGGAATCAAACCTTCCTCTAATCAGTTGACCTCCCGATGCTTAGCGGACCCAATTCCAGCCCTCGTACCACCACTTTGAAAATTTCGTGGCAGGACCGGGAATCGAATCCGGGCCTCCAGGGGTGGCAGCTAATCACACTAACCACTGAGGCGGACAATTTATACAGTACAAATAGAAGATGTAATAACAAATATTTTTATTGGTCATGGAGACAAGCATTTAGTATGCTGCGAAAGTGTGTTTATATTATACCGCTGCGTGAAAATCACGGATAAAAGTCACAGATAGTTGTCACAGGAACGGAAAGCGAGGAATGGCGGGAAAATAATACAATAACTGGACCCGCAAATGCTCGGAGAGGAGGTAATATGAAGGCAGATTACAAGATTTAAGAAACTTAATTGTGTAAACACATGTAGGAATTTTGCTCATCGGTCCTTTTTACTACGGTATTTTATAATGAATAATTTATTTACTGTAAACTGCTCCACAAAATGACCTCCATCTTGCCTGAGCTGGGCGCATGCGTACAGCAGCCAAAGACAATGGCCGGAGGTCCTCGCATATGAAGCATGGCCGTCTAAAATGACTTCAAAATACTGCCATGACTTTAAGTAACACATTAGGTCTTCCGAGATTGGAAATAGTTTCAATCTCTATTTCCAATCTCTTTGCTTTGCTGTCCATTGAATTAACAATGCATCGTTCATCGTAATCAGTTTCAGACATCAGCTTGAAAGTTTGTGTTTTGTGTTGCAATCATTGGTGTGTAAGTGTGGGGATTTGTTCGAGAAATTGTAGCTGTGATATCCAGGGGAGTTGTAGCCTGTATCAAAAGGTAGGATCAAGATTCAATATATTACAGTACTTTCTTTTTGAGGGAAATATATTTCTTGCATGCACGCTGTTTATGCCTGAGTATTTGAAGATGGCTTCATCATATTTCCATGTTTACAGGTAGTACATGTCCATATAGGAGTCTACTTACTTACTTGAAACTGGTGAAATAACGCCATTATGAAACATAATAATATTTAAGTAATATCCGTTGTGCGGTAAAATGTAGAGATAGAATCATTCAGAGGTAAAACTGCTTTAATAATATCTGCCTTTCAACAATCGGTATTTCTTTTCCTTAGTTGCATTGTTTGCCATGTGTGCAATTATTCGACATAATATTCAGGGAAACATTATTGAATGTAGCTTGTGAATGTTATTGATGTATGGCTGTATTGTGATGGAGAGTATTAACTAATAGTTTGTTAAGATGGCTCTATAAACACTGAATATTGTCTGCAACTTGAGGCTAGATCACTAATGGAACGCACCTTCTACATAGTTCTGACCATAGTTTACACACATAAATATCTCTTCGGTCATGAAACTTTTTGGTCCATACGCAGCTTGTGGTAAAAACCATGCACCACCAACCCTATTGTGATACGTCGCATCTCGTAATTTGTTTGTGTCCATTCCGGCGTCCTCTTTAATTCTTCCAGTAATTTCTTGTAGCACTCTGTAGCTAGTAATAAGAATTTTAGCCACAGATCTTCCATAAAGTATGTTTCTCTTGCTAGAGGATAAACTAGTCTCGAAGGAGCGAACTTCGATAGTCTCCTGGTCCTTTTTAAGATATCTTGCTCAGTCTTTCTATTGATCTCAAATGCCTTTACAACGCACTAGGCTTATGTCTTCTGGTATGGGCTAGAACAATTTTATTAATTTCATTGATCTGTCTCAGTCTTATCCTTGGCTTTGACTGTAAAAGTGACTGAGGTATGAGTGATGATAGCAATGTCATTTCTTATTCAGCCCGTCAATGCTATGAATAATGTGAAGATGCTGCTCATTTTCAGTGGGCTTGGCAGACTGATATGTAATAGCATCTTCTGGCTCAGTGAGGAAAGCACAGCTAATGGTGGAGCTGTTGAGGATCCAATCAGCCTTCGGGCTGAGGACTGAACGAACAAACAAACAAACATACACATTGATCTCAACTGGCTTGTAGTGAGGTATTCCCATATAAACTCCAAATCATAACTCAGTGTTGGGCATACTTTTAGTTCGAATAATTTCCCTGTATTGCATTATGACTTCAACGCTGTGTTCTGAATTTGATGTATGGTGCGAATTGTTGTCAATAATCCCTCCTGTATGTGTTCTGCGAAAGATCTCCCTGTTATTTGGACCGTTACCCACAGATACTTACCGTATATTTTCATTATGTCTTTCCATTGCACGTCACTAAGTTTATAGCTCTCTTTCCATGTCTTACCCCTCCTACAAATTCTGTCTTCTCATTAATTTTGATTTCAGTTTCATCGGAAATGTTTATGCTTATAAGTTAAACCAATTTATATTAATTTTGTAAATATTTTCGAGAACTTTCTGGTTACGTGAACGAATCGTATCCATGAAATTTCTCTGTAATTTTTGTCCTAAATGAAGGATAATAATTGCTTTCACACAAATCAAAAGTAAAATTTGCTGTGAATTAATAAATACCATTATTACTAGAGAAATATATATACTTCACCCCGGTGATTTATTTCGCTGTAGACACGAGACTCTTCTGTGGCATTCCGCTTCAACATGCCGTCTTTGTTTCCTTCTCAAGAAGGTCCAGGGCTAGCACCGACGAGTGGAAGTGCTATGTCTGTGAACTCTCAATGGAAGGGGTCCGACACTTCGAAAAATGAAGATATCGGCCAAAGGAAGACAAGGGCCACGAAGGGCGTGAAAATGAAAGACTCCCTAGCCCTCACAAACCTAATAGTGTAGGGGTCGGAAAAGAACAAAGTTGACCAAGAGAGGTCGGATAGGATAGATGAAAGTGAGGAGTCTGGCACAAGTAAGTGGAAGCAATGCCAGGACTCAGCTGTGGGCCCTGTGGTCGCCAACCCACGCTCCAAAGTTCAGAGCCCCTGGGGCCCCTTTTAGTCGCCTCTTACGACAGGCAAGGGATACCGTGGGTGTTATTCTACCGCCCCCACCCACAGGGGGATCATCTATTGGGCCAAGACGTATGTCATCTGTTGGGAGTCTTGACTTGAGGGGTGTCACTTATAGGGACTAATGCTGAACGTGAGGATACATTTAATTATCAATAGTGAAATGAAGAAAATGTGAAACTAAACCCATATTCCAGCAGGGGATAGTCCAGCGCACTTAAGCTAGTTTCTTGTTCAATAAAAGCGCAGTTCTCCTTTTGCCATTTTTTTTTTAACGGTGTCATCTATAGGTACCTTTACCTTATTTGGTAAAAAATAGCCCAATCTGTTCCTCATCATGAGGGACTTATGAAAATATCAAGAAGCTCAAGCTAAATGTGGCATTGTTTCCGCTTTCTTGTTGTAGACTCCTCTTCTTTGTCAGACCTCTCTTCCTGCTCAAGGGTCCGGCTCCATGGCTAAATGGTTAGCGTGCTGGCCTTTGGTCACAGGGGTCCCGGGTTCGATTCCCGGCAGGGTCGGGAATTTTAACCTTAATTGGTTAATTTCGCTGGCACGGGGGCTGGGTGTATGTGTCGTCTTCATCATCATTTCATCCTCATCACGACGCGCAGGTCACCTACGGGTGTCAAATCAAAAGACCTGCATCTGGCGAGCCGAACATGTCCTATGACACTCCCGGCACTAAAAGCCATACGCCATTTCATTTTCCTGCTCAAGGGTTTTGCATTTGACTTTGACTCCCTGTGGTTGGGGGCCGCCCTACATCCTGTCGTAAAAGGAGACAAAATGGGAACCTGCAGGGGGCACTCAATTTGGGAGCGTACGTTGTCAACCACGGGGCCCTTAATTGACTTAATTGACTGGCCTGATTGCTCTTGTGCCGGGCTTCTCACTTTTACCCTCCCTGTCTGACCTCGTTTGATCAAATCTTGTTCTCTTCCAGCCCATATGGCATTAGGTTTCACAGACCTTGGGAGATTTTTTTTTTTTTTTTTTTTGCAATATTGGCTTTACGTCGCACCGAGGCAGAATAGGTCTTATGACGATGATGGAATAGGGAAAGCCTAGGAGTCGGAAGGAAGAGGTCGTGGCCTCAATTGAGGTACAGCCCCAGCATTTGCCTGGTGTGAAAATGGGAAACCATGGAAAACCATCTTCAGGGCTGCCGACAGTGGGATTCGAACCCACTATCTCCCGGATGCAAGCTCACAGAGGCGCGCCTCTAACAGCACGGCCAACTCGCCCGGTGGGAGGTTTTTTTAAGCCTTCGTGAACTTCCCTCCCTTTAGCCGATACCTTCATTTTTCGAAGAGTCGGACCAAATCCTTTTAACATGAATATGTGTTTGGGATCAGGGTTAACTTCGGAGCGTGTGTTGGCGACCATAGGGCCCTTAGCTGAGTCCTGCCATTGCTTCCACTTACTTGTGCCAGGCTCCTCGCATTCATCTCTTCTATCCGACTTCCCTTGGTCTCCCCCTGTGGGTGGGGGCGGTAGAATAACACCCACGGTATCCCCTGCCTGTCATAAGAGGCAACCAACAGGGGCCCCAGGGGCTCTGGACTTTCGTGCGTGGGTTGGCGACTACGGGACCCTTAGCAGAGTGCTGGCATTGTTTCCACTTACTTGTGCCAGGTTCCTCACTTTCATCTATCCTATCCAACTTCCCTGTTCAACTCTTGTTCTTTTCCGACCCCGACGTTATTAGAGCTCACGAGGCCTAGGGAGTCTTTCATTTTCATATTCTTCGTGGCTCTTGCCTTTCCTTGGCCGATAACTTCATTTTTCGAAGTGTCGGACCCCTTCTATCATTTCTCTCTGATTAGCGTTATATAGAGGATGGTTGCCTAGTTGTACTTCCTCTTAAAACAATAAATACCACCACTACCATCATCAGTTTCCTGACATCACTGTAACCATAAAAACCACTGTTCGTCAGGTCAGTAGACTTATCTTCTCACTGTGCGCTTTCTTCAGGTAACTAGGAACTACTCTACTCTTCAGTCCAGAATTAAAACCCTTGAACTGATCGGAAGACGAACCCAGAGCCTTGGAACAAGAGACAGGTACTATTTACGAGGTCTAGAATGTCTTCCACTTTCTGACAATTCATTATCCTTATCGCTCTTTTGTGGGTCCGCTCATTTTTCTTTCGAGTTATCGGAAGTACGCAAACTTGCTGCTGCGGATCGGCATATGCTGCCAGATACTGTAGCTTAGATAAGATGTAGTTTCTTGTACTTAGAGATGAGCTGAACCGATATTTCAGAGTATCGGTGACAGGCGTATCTGTGACTCAGTCATATAATCATATTATGATTATCGTCACGGATCACGGGTTGTTAGTTTGGCTGCAAGGAATCATCAGTACCTTGTGAATTCAGTCCAATCACTGCGTACATTGAGAGCTGCTACAGACGCGTTCATAACAAAACTAAATTGAAACAAAGTTATTCTAAGAGAATTATATACGTAAGTGGTTTAATATGTGAAGTTAGTGAAACCGAAATGACAAACTCCAACTAGCAGAAACTCTGCTGAGAAGAGGAAATTAAGATTTTAATGTCGTCATAAAACAAGTTAAGCGTTACCCGCGAGAGATATGACACTTGTTACACAGTAATGTGCTACCTAAACAGAGTGCGCTGCATTAACTACATTTTATTTGTTATAGTGAGAGACGACCTACTCCGTTCTTGTACACGACCCTCTGAAGCGCACCACTTCGGAGCTTTCCTTAGCATCTACGTTGCCGCTGGTCTTTAGATTACGTACACTGCTCTACATCTCAAAAATAATCCCCGATGTTTCTGTTTTGAAAATCGTTTTACTAGCTAAATAACGGATTAATGAGCAGGGATTAAAGTAGTTAAATTTAGGTGGCCCACAATTACAGCGAGTTTCTCTCATCGCTTGGCCGGCAGGCGTGATCAATTCTGCCTCCCGTTGACTCATCACTTCCCGTTACACAGCGCAGTTCAGGTCCGTGCGTAGAACGTGTGTTAAGTGCTGATCTGTCACTCCAACTGTTCTCGAGTTGTGAAGTGTTACTTCGGGGTATAATTCTCATAATGCCTCCACATGTGTACACAGTAGAGGAAGGGTATTTATGTACGATAATATTAGTGAACAGGGAAGTCTTTAAGCGGTTTGTAACACAATTTCCAGGTGTACACCCTCCACATAGAGGAACCGTGCGGAAACTCGTAAGCAAATTGAGAGGAACTGGTTCTTTACTCGATAAGAAGCGAAGAGTTAAAAATGTGTACTCAACGAGGAAAAAGTAAATGAAATCGCAGAAAGATTAGAACATACGCGTACAAAGAGCTCAGTATAGTGGGCTACGAAAATGTTAAAATCCGGAGAGAAATAGCCTGAATTACGGAAGACGAAATTATCCGTGTGAATCGGAATTTCCTAAGTCGATGCCAGAAATGTGTGGATGCTGGAGGAGAACATTTCCAACATCTCCTGTCATAAAGTACAAGCTTATTTTCTTAATTGTCAATTACTAATTATCTTAATTCACATTCTCTTTATTGTTATCTGATGTCGTGCACCGATAATGTGAGCGAAGTGCTGTCTTTGTTGCTATGGCGCGGAGCGGGGAGTGATGAGTCAACGGGAGGCAGATAAACTGGGCGCGCCTGTCGGCCAACCGATGAGAAAAACTCACTATATATGTGTGTCTTACAACGCGCTCTTGTAGACAGTATTTGCGGCCTTCTCATCGGGACCAAACATACTCAGGGTCTCTCATATAAACTAAGACCGAGCGCTCGGTGTTCGTACTCTGCGCTGCGGAAGCTGCCTCAGCCGAACTTAAGTCGCGCGCGGCCGCCGTACTTTAAGCGTGTATACAATCTTATATGAAATCTTACCTTATATAAGTCCGGCTCCATGGCTAAATTGTTAGCGTGCTGGCCTTTGGTCACAGGGATTCCGGGTTCGATTCCCGGCAGGGTCGGGAATTTTAACCATGATTGGTTAATTCCCCTAGCACGGCGACTGGGTGTAATGTATGTGCCGTCTTCGTCATAATTTCATCCCCATCACGACGCGTAGGTCGCCTACGGGAGTCAGATCTTTTTTTTTGCTAGTGGCTTTACGTCGCACCGATACAGATAGGTCTTATGGCGACGATGGGATAGGAAAGGCCTAGGAGTTGGAAGGAAGTGGCCGTGGCCTTAATTAAGGTACAGCCCCAGCATTTTCCTGGTGTGAAAATGGGAAACCACAGAAAACCATCTTCAGGGCTGCCGATAGTGGAATTCGAATCCATTATCTCTCGGATGCAAGCTCACAGCTACGCGCCACTAACCGCACGGCCAACTCGCCCGGTCGTCAGATCAAAAGACCTGCACATGGCCTCTCTCAGGAGGTCACACTCAAACACACGTTATAAAGATGCTGGAAGGCATTGTATCTGGTAACCACTATGTGGCCGACACGAGTGAGTTCCTCCACTGTAATTGTTCTGATTTCATTCGTTATGTTTTCTTTCAGTTCCTCCAATGTGTGAGGATTTGTCCGATACACTTTTTCTTTCAGTTTACCCCGCAAGTAAAACTCATACACTGTTAGATCTGGAGAACGAGGGGGAAATACATCAGCACTGATCACTATGTCTGCAAACACTTCCGAGATTGTAAGAAGGGAATCTTCTGTTTTATGAGCTGGGTTGGATCTTGTTGAAACCACTCACGCGATTTGTCTTCTTCCGTTAACTGATGGAAAAGCGGCGTCAAAATGTAATCTTCGTACCTCTCTTCATTTATTGTCGACTCGAAAAAAATAAGCCCAATTAGTCGTCTTGCATTAACAGTACACCAAACACCAATCCTACTATTTGTTTTTAGAGTTGGCTTTCACAGTTAGGTCTTTTATAGCGAAGATAGGATAGGAAAGGGCTAGGAAGGAAGCGACCGTGGCCTTCATTAAGGTACAACCCCAGCATTTGCCTGGTGTGAAAATGGGGAAACCACGGAAATCCCTCTTCAGGGCTGCCAACAGTGGGGTTCCAACTCGCTAACTCCCGAATGCAAGCTCAAAGCCGCGCGACCCTAACTGCACGGCCACTTGCTCGGTCTCCTATCATAATGAGGGACTTCATAAACAGTTATGACTGTTCATACGACCATTATGACGAAACCAGAACTTTTTCATACGAAAATACGGTGTTGTAATGATACTGTCTCACCGTATAAAGAGTTGAGATTAATTAATTCATTAAGTAAATACATTAGTACCTTCTTGTTCAAATCCCGGTCACTCCATGTGAGATTTGTGCTGGACAAAGCGGAGGCGGTACAGGTTTTTCTCCGGGTACTCCGGTTTTCCCTGTCATCTTTCATCCAGCAACACTCACCATTCTCATTTCATAGCATCTATCAGTCATTAATATATCACTTTAGGAGTGGCGACCCCATCTTACTAATAGCCTACATCTGCTTCATTCATTGCATCCCTGACCCGGACAATGACTGGAAAACAGGTTGTAGTTTTCATTTTCAGTACCTTCTTAAGACTGAAATAATTATGTTTTTCTCATTTTATTGAATGCTGATGAATGTAACTATATCAATAATAATGCTATCGCCTGGACAGCACCTAACTTTTCCGATCAGATATGGACTCTATTGTGCTACCAGTATTTAATGTCACTACGATAAAGTAAGATATCTATAACTGACGTGCTGAATTTCATTTCACATGCGGCACCACTTTGATATAATACCTCCATCGCCATTCTCATAATTTCCCTTGTACAGTATTCGCTGGTCTCCCAGAGATATCAATTACATATTTTGTAGACGGTGCTGCCGGCAGACTACACAAGAATTTCGAGTCACAATCCAAAAAGAAAGGAATGTAGACACGACTGTTAGATTGTTTTTGACCGGGCGAGTTGGCCGTGCGCGTAGAGGCGCGCGCCTGTGAGCTTGCATCCGGGAGATAGTAGGTTCGAATCCCACTATCGGCAGCCCTGAAGATGGTTTTCCGTGGTTTCCCATTTTCACACCAGGCAAGTGCTGGGGCTGTACCTTAATTAAGGCCACGGCCGCTTCCTTCCAACTCCGAGGCCTTTCCTATCCCATCGTCGCCATAAGACCTATCTGTGTCGGTGCGACGTAAAGCCCCTAGCAAAAAAAAAAAAAAAAAAGATTGTTTTTGACAGGGCAAGCGCAAGCGATTCTGGGTGAAGAAGAACACTATTGGATCACTATGTTTCAAATTTCTCGGGAGAAAAATCTATGTATATAAAAATAAGAGTTTTGTCTGTACATTGCTCAGAATTTGAAAATAATGGTATTTCTGTATCGGTCATGTCCACAGGAACGAGGAAATGCACTTTTTATTTTTCCGTAATGTCTGTCTGTCTGTCTGTCTGTCTGTCTGTCTGTCTGTCTGTCTGTCTGTCTGTCTGTCTGTCTGTCTGTCTGTCTGTCTGTCTGTCTGTCTGTCTGTCTGTCTGTCTGTCTGTCTGTCTGTCTGTCTGTACACGCATCGCTAGAAAACGGCTAAAGAGAATTTTATAAAAATCGGTATGCAAAGTCGGGAAATAAGTCGCTACAATCTAAACCATAAATAAGTTTATTCACACTGATAGAAATGGTAGTTTAGAGGAAGTCCTAACATTTAATTTTCAAATATTTATGTTATTGGTGGTCCTATCTTAATAAAAATTGGTATACAAAGTCGGGAAATAAGTCGCTACAATGTATGCTATAAATAATTTTATTCACGCTGAATGAAATGGTAGTTTAGGGGAAGGCCTAAAATTTAATACTCAAAATATTTATATTATTAGTGGTCGTATCGATATGTACCACATAATCAAAGTTATATAGAATTAAATTTCCGACCATTTATGTCGTATACATTTTTACCGTACCGGCTATGATAACAGATATTCATGAATTTGTATTTTTTTGTTGCTAAGTCCATATCGACGCCGAGCCACGAGAAAATGGGTTAACATAATTTAATTAAAATAGGTATATAGAGTCGGGGAATAAGGAACTACAGTCTAAGCTATAAGCAATTTTATTCGCCCTGGATGAAAATGTAGTTTAGGGGAAGGTGCCTAAAATTTAATTTTTAAATACCTATGTTTTTGGTCCCATAGAAAAGTACTACATAACAAAAGTTACAGAGAATACAATTTCCGATCATTTATGTTTCATTCAGTTTTACCGTACCGTCCATGATGAGTGGTATTTCAACGTCGGAAGAAAACTAAATGTGAAGGCCTACAATATCGAAAGCGCTTAACATTGATCAACAATAACATTACATTGACCATTGTTTGTTGTGATGTTATTTGTCTCTTATGCTGCCTCTCAACTCCGATAGATGGGATTAGTTAGAAAACTTTCTTCTTTAGCATCCCATTCCTCTGGTCCATACTTTTTCTGATACGGCTGATACGTAACACACTGGTTCTTCATAGTATTCCAGTTATTCCATCCCTACTCTGACGTGCGGGTTTGAATGAGCAGAGTGCATACTTAAGGCAGAGGCTAACTTAGTAGCAGTAGTAGTAGTAGTAGTAGTAGTATGACCTGGTCTAGAATAACAATTTAGACCTATTCCAAATTATAGCACTACAATTCCCTTAACTCAAAATGCAATCCTGAAAAGAGCCATTTCTTAAGAAAAGCTTCTTCCTCTTCACTTTTATTAAAAATTATACATTCATTTTATTCCAAATTATCAGTGAAGAGGGGGTTCTCCTCTGGCTTGGAGGAAAATTTGCCTCCAAGTCAGATAGATTTTTCCGCCGCCAGTGTAGTGAATTGATATTTTCCCACTCATCGGGTACTCCTAGGAAACAAATTAGTAAAAGGGCATAGTTTTTGTCCTGGGAGTCTCCACTATTCGACCCTCGCCCCGCCGAAAAAGGACGAAGAGTTTTCACGAATCACTGCTGTCTGCGGCTTGGTCATTCCACCTATGGAACTTTGGACTGTTAAATCGGCAGTGTAGACCTGTTCGTTAAAAGTGAGAAAACGTGTGGTGTTTCATTTGATAGAGTATTTCATATGAAAGCATTGTTTTTAATCGCGCCATTCTTACTGACGTCATTGTAATGTATGTTCATTTCAGTTGGGAAAACCACTAAGACAGTCTTTCTAAGGATGTAAAAGGGCAGGTGGAGAGTGTCTACCATTATAATGAAAAATCCCCAATCTGATGTAGCGGGTCTACATTAAAAATTCCCTAACTCAGTCTTCATGTGAGAAAAGATGTTTGGTGACTTCCCCGTCGCGTTTCTAGGGTAACGTTAAGAGCTGTGCAATTTAATACAACCTTGCTCACAACGTGTACACTAGAATTCCGTAGCGAAGCACGGGTACATCAGCTAGTTAGTCTATAAAATGTGGTCATGGCACAAAAATTACATTCCCAGTGATGCTACTAAATTATTTATGGCCCATATTTACCGTTGTTCGTGCACCCAGCAAAAGTGAATTTTACTGAAGTTACTAATTACCTCATGTTGCAAATTTAATGTGTTGCTTTATAGCAGGGCCTCTCAAACGCCCAAAATCTCACGCGTGCAGATAGAGGCGCAAGAGCTCCCTGCACTGTGCATCGCTGCCGCTCAGCATGGCTCGGATCAACGCTTCGTCTCTGGGCTACTCGGCTAAGCTCGGCTCAAGTCAGCCCGGATTTGGAGCGCTACGGCGCAAGTGGGGCAGGGGGAGACAGGCGGAGCGAGCGAGACAGGCGTGAGGAAAGAGAGAGTAAGCGCTATTGCTCCAAATCGAGGAGTGGGGGGTCTGCACTCTGGTCAACCAAGCCAAGTCGTCTTTTGCACCGTGCACAGTGCATGCACCACGCGCATGCACCCTGAGAGGCCCTGCTTTATAGGATGAACAAAACTGTGATGTTTATGCTAAAAATATCTGTTTTATAATGAAAATGTTTAAGCGTGTCTTCAATTTATAGGCCTATTGCCTAATTTACTTAATTTTTTTGCAATCTATTGTAGGCGCGTAAGTTATTTTTACACGCCTAAAATTTCGATGTACCGGGCGAGTTGGCCGTGAGCCTCCATTCGGGAGATAGTGGGATCTAGCCCCACTGTCGGCTGCCCTGAAGACGGTTTCCCATTTTCACATTAGATTGTAGCTTAATGAAGGCGGCGGCCGCTTCTTTCCCACTCCTAGCCATTTCCCATCCCATCGTCGCGATAAGATCTGGCTCTGTTGGTCTGACCTAAAACAAATAGCAGAAACAACACGCAATAGTGAATAGCTGCCTCCGCATAGGATTCACATCAGGAAGAGCATCCTGGCGTAAAACACGACCAAACCCACAGTTCGCATGTGCAAACTCTCCAAGGTGTGGGAAAATCAGCAGCAGAAGAAGAAACCTTTCTTCAGGTAATGCCAGTTGCTTCTGTGGTCACCGATACCATGTTGTCCCGTTTTGAGTTTTAGCTGTGGGTTTGAAGCTGGATATCCACCTTAAATCAACGTGGGTTTTCAGACGAAAATTCCAAGCCAGCATCTGTGTTGATTAAAAACCACAGTTACGCCACTCCACCAGAAATAAGTCAAAATAATAATAATAGCAATCTTTAAGGCGCGAATTCTACATGGTGTGATGGTTGGTCCTCCTGTGGGTGGGGGTGGTAGAAGAACACCCACGGTATCCCCTGGCTGTCGTAAGAGGCGACTAAAACGGGCCGCAGGGGCTCTGAAATTTGGAGCGTAGGTTGGCGACCACGGGGCCCTTAGCTGAGTCCTGGCATTGCTTGCACTTACCTGTGCAAGGCTCCTCATTGTCATCTATCCTATCCGACCTCCCTTGGGCAATTCTTGTTCTTTTCCGACCCCGATGCTATTAGAGCATTCGAGAGACTTTCATGTTCCCGCACTCCCTAGCCCTTGTCTTTCTCTGGCCGAAGTGTCGGATCCCTTCCTTTTCTTTCTCTCTGATTAGTGTTATATAGAGGATGGTTGCCCAGTTGTTCTTCCTCTTGAAACAATGATCACCACCACCAGCACACTGATTGTTGGCCGGCAGGGTAGGAGAGGTGGTGGTATACAATTTGTAATCACTAGATTGTGCGCCAAAAGCCTGGATTGATGGTGATTCGTCCGTCGGCTGGAAACGTTAAGCCTTCAGCAGACCCCTTGGTGCTACTTGACAGGAGGAGGCTGTGTACCGGCATCGAGGTTCACCCTCTCCCCTCCTACTATCATATCACATCATTAATTTCACCTCATTAAATCCTCTGATGACATCAGGAAGGGCATCCGGTCATAAAAACTCGCTACGAAGATTCGTCTCATTTTCTATCCGACCCTGTAGAGAAATACGCACATTAATAATACAGGGTCTCAGCTACGTGGAACATGCATATTAATTTAACACCATCTAGGGTGCCTGTGCATTAATTTCGACGATCCATTTTACTCTCCGCGTCTAATAGATGGAAGAGAAATATATGTGTGTTGGGCGATTATGTAGCTTACAATTTATTTCGTAAGGTAAACGCCAAAGGTGTCACTAGAAATCTTTCACATGCTGACATCGTACGACATGGAGTGTCGAATGGGTATGTTTTTTGCCTTCTAAAATCCGCTTGCCTCTGCCGCATTTGAACCACTATACCGCTATTCCACGAAGGGAGGAGCTAATCATCATCATCATCATTATCATAGCGGAAGAATGGAGTGGTCAGAATTCTTGTACTAGCCACCGTCAAAATGTTGCTCTACAGACTTTTCTGGAGAACACCGGAAACCAAGGAATTTTTGCCTGATAGCGCACTGTTAATCCTCTAGATCTTAGAACAGTTCCGTCTTTGAATTCAGGTCATATTACTTAAAAACCCATGTCTGTTGTTCTTGTGCGGTTTCTGTAACATAATATGACTCACTTGTTGGATTTCAAAGGCTGCTAAAATCAATAATAGAAGGCAGTGCCTCGCTAAAGGGATTTCACTTCACATCGAGGTCACATTGTTCCTTCCTAACTTAATTTATTGACGATAATCTTCTGTGACATGGACTATACGTGCAAGGCGATCGGCTTATGGGTAGTTTAGCCCTGCGCACGAATAGTCGTAGACTGCTTCTCTAATCCCCTCCAAAAGAGGATCATGTGTGCGGTAATCGCAGACAGGATCGTAGCTGTCACGAAAGATTCTCTCATTTGTTTTTCCTCTACGATATCTCTTGTGAACTTCATCTCGAAGATATAAGGTTTGCGAAGAGTAGGGAGTAATCTATTTTCCCTCCTTCCATTACATCCATGTTTTTTCTCTTTCTCCTATTAAAAGTATCGTTACGGCTTGTCAGGAACCTTAGAACTATGGTGACTACTCAGAGAGATAGCGTGATCTATAATAATTGACTAGATTTATAAAGCCATCCGGCACGTTAAACTACTGTCTTCCAACTCTGCTTCTCACAGCACAATGTAGCCTCCAAAGCAGTTCAGATCGGCTTACTACTCCCTAACGTCCTGTCACTGACTCAAGACCATTTTGCAACTCATTCAAGCTTAATTTTTCCCGAGTCTGCGTAATCAAGATCGGCTTACAACGCACCCGACGTACTCCCAAATGACTTGTCACTGATTCACGACCGTTTCTCAACTCATTCAAGACTGATTCGCGCCAACCCCGCTTTGTACACTGAGTACAGACGTGCCAACTCCCCCGATTTAAGCGAGAGACTCCCGATTTTTGGTCCTTCCTCCCTGTCTTCTGACTGCAGAGACTTATCTCCCGATTTTGAGACCAGATTTAGTGTTCTGAATTTTTTGAAAATCCCAGGTTTTTCCTCGTTCTTTATTTAAGTAGCGGGAGAAAACTAATGTTCAGTAGGCACTGACAAGGCAGATACAATCATTTGGTAGTGTTCTTAAATATGACAGAATCTCAAACGTAATGTTTTTTAATTTATCATTTCCACATTAGCATATTTACAAGGACAAAAACACAGTTCAGATCAATGCTTTACGAAAAATAATTCTCTAAAAAATGTTTAACCTTAAAATCCGCTCAGCAGGGCCAGTGCTTTGAGCATAAATTTAGTCCAGACATTTATGAAGAGGTCTAAGGCAGTTTCAGTGAAGAGTCATTTGTTCTAAAGCTCAGAAACATGCAGTGTTTCAATATTTATAAATACATTCATACACACATCTTCATTATAGACCGTTATTCCCTTCAGCGTTCAGTCTGCAAGCGTGTGTGAATTTACTAATCGCCGCCACAATCCTCTATTTGTAACTAGTTCTGTTGTCACGTTTAGTTCTATACCTCTTATCTTTAAATCGCTAAAAACTGAGTCTAACCATCGCCGTCTCGGTCCCCCTCTACCCCTCTTACCCTCCATAATAGAGTTTATTATTTTCCTAAGTAACTTATGCTCCTCCATTCGCCTCACATGACCCCACCACCGAAACCGGTTGTGCGAACAGCTTCATCCATCAAGTTCATTCCTAACTTAGCCTTTATCTCCTCATTCCGAGTACCCTCCTGCCATTGTTCCCACACGTTTGTACCAGCAATCATTCTCGCTACTTTCATGTCTCTTACTTCTAGTTTATGAATAAGATATATTGAGTCCACTCAGCTTTCACTCTCATAAGTTGGTCTAAAAACAGACCGATAAAAATATAGTTTCGTCTGGGAGCTGACTTCCTTCTTACAGAATACTGTTGATCGTAACTGCGAGCTCAGTGCATTAGCTTTACTGCACCTTGAATCAATCTCACTTACTATAATACCACCATGGGATAAAACACATTCTAAATACTTAAAATTATGTACCTGTTCCAACTTTGTATTCGCAATCTGACATTCAATTCTCTTGGATTTCTTACCTACTAACATCAATTTAGTATTAGAAAAGCTAATTTTCATACCATACTCATTGTACCCATTTTCGAGTTAGAATGCAGGTTTTCGGCACAATCTGCCATCAAGACGAAGTCGTCAGCATAGGCCAGACTGCTTACTACATTTCCCTGCCACTTAATACCTCTCAGCAGATGATCCATGTAAACTATGAACAATAAAGGTGGAAGATTATAGCCTTGTCTAACCCTTGTAATTACTTTGAAATAATAAATAACAGAAATTACGTAATTGAGTAGTATAATGTGTTAAATATTCTTCAATTATGTGTCGTAAGATGTCACGGTATGCCGAAAAAAGTCTCCTTAGTTTTGCTTTTTGAAAGTTGGCACGTCTGTGAGTATAAGGGAAGGTTATACCGAAAACGTTAAGGCTGCATAGGAAGCGTATTTGCTACGATATGAAACAGCTGTCGACATCCTGTTTTTGATCAATAGGTCAAAGGCAATGTTTTCCGTTTTGCTTTACGTCACACTCGTAAACTCACGGATGACCATCAAACAACCATGGCACTGGTGTCTATAAACACAGCGCCTGTTTGTAAACATAACCAGTCCGTGCGCTATTCTGACCTCCGTCCAAGTATGTTGTGTTTGTCACAACAGATCGGTTGCCCTTGCGACTAGAGTAACTCACAGCACACAGTAGCAAGCCACTATAATGCAGGGAGTGTTCTTTCGTATTATATTACCTTACATAAAAGTATTGTATTGTACACTGACTGACAGAGCAAATGCAACACCAAGAAGGAGTGGTCAGAACTTTATGCCAATTGCAGGGTAGACTGACGTCACTGAGGTATGCTCATGATGTGAAATGCGCCGCTGTGCTGCGCACGTAGCGAACAATAAATGGGACACGGCGTTGGCGAATGGCCCACTTCGTACCGTGATTTCTCAGCCGACAGTCATTGTAGAACGTGTTGTCGTGTGCCACAGGACACGTGAATAGCTATGAATGCCAGGCCGCCGTCAACAGAGGCATTTCCAGCAGACAGACGACTTTACGAGGGGTATGGTGATCGGGCTGAGAAGGGCAGGTTGGTCGCTTCGTCAAATCGCAGCCGATACCCATAGGGATGTGTCCACGGTGCAGCGCCTGTGGCGAAGATGGTTGGCGCAGGGACATGTGGCACGTGCGAGGGGTCCAGGCGCAGCCCGAGTGACGTCAGCACGCGAGGATCGGCGCATCCGCCGCCAAGCGGTGGCAGCCCCGCACGCCACGTCAACCGCCATTCTTCAGCATGTGCAAGACACCCTGGCTGTTCCAATATCGACCAGAACAATTTCCCGTCGATTGGTTGAAGGAGGCTACCATTGACTCCACAGCATAGATATGCACGCCTGGCATGGTGCCGGGCTAGAGCGACTTGGATGAGGGAATGGCGGAACGTCGTGTTCTCCGATGAGTCACGCTTCTGTTCTGTCAGTGATAGTCACCGCAGACGAGTGTGGCGTCGGCGTGGAGAAAGGTCAAATCCGGCAGTAACTGTGGAGCGCCCTACCGCTAGACAACGCGGCATCATGGTTTGGGGCGCTATTGCGTATGATTCCACGTCACCTCTAGTGCGTATTCAAGGCACGTTAAATGCCCACCGCTACGTGCAGCATGTGCTGCGGCCGGTGGCACTCCCGTACCTTCAGGGGCTGCCCAATGCTCTGTTTCAGCAGGATAATGCCCGCCCACACACTGCTCGCATCTCCCAACAGGCTCTAGCAGGTGTACAGATGCTTCCGTGGCCAGCATACTCTCCGGATCTCTCACCAATCGAACACGTGTGGGATCTCATTGGACGCCGTTTGCAAACTCTGCCCCAGCCTCGTACGGACGACCAACTGTGGCAAATGGTTGACAGAGAATGGAGAACCATCCCTCAGGACACCATCCGTACTCTTATTGACTCTGTACCTCGACGTGTTTCTGCGTGCATCGCCCCTCGCGGTGGTCCTACATCCTACTGAGTCGATGCCGTGCGCATTGTGTAACCTGCATATCGGTTTGAAATAAACATCAATTATTCATCCGTGCCGTCTCTGTTTTTTTCCCAACTTTCATCCCTTTCGAACCACTCCTCCTTGGTGTTGCATTTGCTCTGTCAGTCAGTGTATAACGTACTATCACGAACAGTACCTACAGTTTGTCCGAAAAATGAAAATGGTTTTCACGTATTCCTTGCAAATATTATTCTCCGTTATTCTGTATGATCGCCGTATAACATTCCCTACCAGCGGAATGTTCTCACAGTCATACTCGGCACGCACCGGTAATAAAATACGCATAATAAAACATGTGCAGATTATCCACTATTTTTATGTTTCACGTCTTTCTACAGTGCGAGGAACAATAACGGAGATGTTGGTCTTTAATTTTCACAATCTTACAAAAAATCTCCGGAAATGGACAGTAGGTAGTTTTTTTTTGTTTTGTTTTTTGAAGAGCAGGAGTGGCATCTCTGAATGTACGTGGAACCGCCTAACGGATATTGAATTCTTTATAATGAGTGAAGTCAGGGAATTATCAAAAATTCTTTCGGTATTCTACATCATCCCTATTTCAACTGCATCGATTAAACATCCAGTTTTAATTTTTGATTAGTAGGAATTCGAGTGTTTCCAATATTCTTAAGTAATCTCTCTTTCTACTTTTGTAAGTACACTCTTTTGGATTTTATTGCCAAGGTATGAAATTACTTCTTTTTAAATTTCAGAACCCTTGTGGTCACAGTTTTATGAGGTGGTGGTGGTGATTATTGTTTTAAGAGGAAGTTCAACTGGGCAACCATGCTTTATAGAACACTAATCAGAGAGAAAGAATGGAAGGGAACCGACATTTCGAAACATGAAGGTATCGGCCAAAGAAAGACAACGGCCACGAAGGGCGTGAAAATGAAAGACTCCCTAGGCCTCGCAAACCTAATAGCGTCGGGGTCGGAAAAGAACAAGAGTTGACCAAGTGAGGTCGGATAGGATAGATGAAAGTGAGGAGCCTGGCACATGTAAGTGGAAGCAATGCCAGGACTCAGCTGAGGACCCCGTGGTCGCCAACCCAGGCTGCAAATTTCAGAGCCCCGGGGCCCCTTTTAGTCGCCTCTTACGACAGGCAGGGGATACCATGGGTGTTATTTTACCGCCCCCACCCACAGGGGGACATTTTTATGAGCTGATATTTCTGTGGATAAATAAAAATAATGCGAATTATAGAAAATCCAATTTCCAAACTTTTACATCTGACGCGTTTGTTATTATTATGCTATTGGTTTATTGCGTCCCACTAACTTCTTTTACGGCTTTCGGAGACGCCGAGGTGCCGGGATGTTGCCCCGCAGAAGTTCTTTCACGTGCCAGTAAATTTACCGATACGAGGCTGAGCACCTTCTAATACCACCGGACTGAGACAGGATTGAACCTGCCTAGTTGGGCTGTAAAGGCTAGCGCTCTATCGTCTGAGCTACTCAGTCCGGCCTGATACGTTTGTTCCGGACTGACTATAATAACAGAGGTATTCAAGAATTTAAATTTTCATTTTCAGATTATCAACGGTGATCATCGCTGACGTGAAAATACTCTATTGTTTAGTTGTCATGGTAGTGAACAGAGTGGAGTTTTATTGTGGTTGTGGTCATTGTTTCTAAAACTACTGTATTATACTGGTCTCACCTCGTCAATACATATTTATTTACAATTCAAAGTTGTAAAAACATCTTATTAGAACAACAGTAGGCTACGTGTTTCGGCCGCATTAGGTCATCTTCAGCTGTCAATAAATAACTGTAACTTAAAATTATTGTATTGAATGTTGCAAAACACGAGTAAAATCTACATTCATATGAGGGTTTTTTGCTATTTGTTTTACGTCGCACCGACACAGATAGGTCTTATGACGACGAAGGGATAGGAAAGGCCTACGAGTGGGAAGGAAGCGGCCGTGGCCTTAATATTAAGGTACAACCCGAACATTTGCCTGGTGTGTAAAAGGGAAACGACGGAAAACCATTTTCAGGACTGCCGACAGTGGGGTTCGAACCCACTATCTCCCGGATGCAAGATCACAGCCGCGCGCCTCTAACCGCACGGCCAACTCGCCCGGTCATGTGAAATATACAATATTATTTATTTATGATTATATGATATATGATACATTCTGTTAAGAGATATAACACAGGCCTGCTGTCATGTTAATTTAACACGAGTATTAACATTTTGTTATTGTTAACAATTCTTGATGTGACAGACATTTTGTAAAATTGTGTGTTAAGGCTCCTTAACAGGAGTATTGTTCGGCTCCATGGTTAAATGGTTAGCGTGCTGGCCTTTGGTCACAAGGGTCCCGAGTTCTACTCCCGGCAGGGTAGGGGTATTTTAACTATAATTGGTTAATTTCGCTGGTACGGGGACTGGGTGTATGTGTCGTCTTCATCATCATTTCATCCTCATCACGATGCGCAGGTCGCCTATGGGTATCAAATCAAAAGACCTGCATCTGGCGAGCCGAACTTGTCCTCGGACACTCCCGGCACTAAAAGCCATACGCCATTTCATTTCAAAATTCGTTGAAGGAACTGGGCCTTAGAACATAGGGCATGCCCACAACTGTAATTACGAAATCCTAACCCATCAGCGAAGGGCTAGTCTTTTGATAAAGAAGTGTATGTATATTGAACACTATTTCTGCTAGAACGTACACAGTTCTTTGGAGGCAGGCTGTAGGAGGACACGTGTTCCGACTCTTGAGGTGAAGTATGGAATTCCAGCCGCCTGCATCCTGCTTCCGGCCGATGTAACGTGAACTGGGCCTTGTACGGGTTCCTGCTTTACTGTGTGAGCTGACAGACGAAGGAAGCCCTTCACATGTCCTCGAACATCTTATTAAGGACTTATAAGGCTATCATTACCAATTCTTGCTCTTAGCCAGCTCAGTACTTGGGCTTTTTTACTGGTGGCCATGATGGTTAAGGTGTGGTTAGCCGATTCGAGTATCTTTGGTGGAGAAAATGTTCGACCTCTCCCAGCAGAGAGTGTAGAGTACTTTCACAGGATCGCCTGCCAACCCCTAGGTAGGGAGTGTGAGCTGGCAAGTCTAGAGTTGTTTCCACTAGCCTGTGCAAGGCTACTCACTTCCAATCATTCCTTTCCGACCTCCCTTGGTCAACTCTTGTTCTTTTCCAACCCAGACGATATTAGACCACTCAAAGCCTAGGGAGTCTTTCATTTTCACGCCCTTCGTGGCCTTTGTTTTCCTTTGGCTGATACCTTCATTTTTCGAAGTGCCGATCCCTTCCTTTTTTTCTCTCTGATTAGTGTTATATAGAGGATGGTTGCCTAGTTGTACTTCCTCTTAAAACAATAATTTACCGGGCGAGTTGGATGTGCGGTTAGGGGCGCGTAGCTGTGAGCTCGCATCCGGGTTCGAATCCCACTTTCGGCAGCCCTGAAGATAGTTTTCCGTGGTTTCCCATTTTCACACCAGACAAATGCTGGGGCTGTACCTTAATTAAGGCCACGGCCGCTTCCTTCCCATTCCTAGGCCCTTCCTGTACCATCGTTGCCATAAGACCTATCTGTGTCGGTGCGACGTTAAGAAAAAAATCACCACCACCACGACCTCGCCCAGGCAGCCTCACCTGCTATACTGAACAGGGGGCCTTGTGGGGTGTTGGGACGATTGGAAACGATAGACAAGGACGAGGGAAGGAAGCGGCCTTGGTCTTAAATTAGGTACCATCCCAGCATTTGCCTGAAGGAGAAGTCAGAAAACACGGAAAAACACTTTGAGGATGGCTGAAGTGGGAATCGAACCCACCTCTACTCAGCTGTCGTCCCCAGGCTGAATGGACCCCGTTGCAGTCCCTCGTACCACTTTTCAAATTTCGTGGCAGAACCCAGGCCTCCGGTAGTGGCAGCTAATCACGCCAACCACTATACCACAGAGGTGGACGGACACTGAATTTCTAAGTTTTCGAATAATTCTCGTTCTTCACCGGAGGCGGGTGGTACTTGATATCCAAGTGATATAGTCATTAACTTCTGACAAAAGTGTCTGTGGTACGAAACCAGCAAATACATGTGCGATTTTTTAAAATGAAAATACAGTCTGTTTGGCTCGGTTTCCACCAAAATTGTGGAGGTCTACTGGCTATGATTACGATATCAACAATCACGTAAAGTTATATTTCTTTTTGTCGTTCATCACTTTTAGAACGTCCACCTCCATAACGTAGCGGTTAACACTCTTAGCTTGGTTTTCCGTGGTTTTCCATTCTCCCGCACTAATGCGAATGCCGGGACAGTTCCTAGTATAGGCCACGGCCGCCGATCCCCTCACCTACTCCGAGCATCTCCTTCACAGTAACAAATCTCCCGGCCTGAGAGATGGCGTTATCGTCTGAGAGGCCCGCCTCCCCCTTCAAGGAAGGAATGAAAATAATATTTTATTCGTAGTACTATTAGCTGTTCTCGGGGGCCCAGTTTCGATTCCTGGTACTGGCAGAAGGGCAGCAGGGCTGATATGTGATTAAAACGGAACATGTAGCTTACCTCCATTGGGGGTGTGTCTAAAAAGAGCTGCACTACGTCAGGTCGAGGAGGTGAGTGTACTTTTTTTACTTTTAGAATATGCATGGTTATTCTTGGCAACTACGAATAGAGTATGTGGGAAGAATAATGAATCAGAATTCTTCGAATTAATTCAGTGTAAGAAAGAGAAAATAAAATACTAGCATTCTCGAGCGGAACTTCTGAATCATCAGTGAAAGGTAGTACTTCACTGTTCTTTCACCACACTTTTTGTTGGGCATTATATTCTCTCTGCGATCGTACCAAGCATGACGGAATTTCTCTAGACTTGAAAGAAGAAATAGGGAATGCAACAACGTGTTTTCCGTTAATTTCTTCTCAGCTCAGTAGACGTCTTGTTTCAGTCCAAGCATATTCAAAATAAAATGATATCCGTATAGGCCATGAAGTTCCTGGTAGGGGGTTCCCAGGGCTCCTAACTTTGGAGCGTGTGTTGGCGACAACGGGGCCCTTAGCTGAGTTCTGGCACTGCTTCCAATTACTTGTGCCAGGCTCCTTACTTTCATCTTTCCTATCCGACCTTCCTTGGTCAACTCTTGTTCTTTTCCGACCCCGACCTGTTAGGTTTCCGAGGGCTAGGGAGTCTTTCATTTTCACACCCTTCGTTCCCCTTGTCTTCTTTAGGCCGATATGTTCATTTTTCGAAGTGTCGGATCCCTTCCAATTTTTATCTCTGATTAGTGTTACATAGAGGATGGTTGCCTAGTTGTACTTCCTCTTAAAACAATAATCACCACCACTTCCCTGTCTATTCTTTCCGATCTACAGCTCACCCCCCTCCACCCACAAGGCCCCTGTTCATCACAACAGGTGAGGCCGCCTGGGCGAGATAGTGGTCCTCCTACCCAGTTGTATCCCTCGACCCAAAGTCTCACGCTCCAGCACACAAGATGGATCCCTCGCTGAGTCCGAGAGAAAATCCAACCCTGGAGGGTAAAAGGATTAAGATTTTTTAAAAAGAATGAAAGACCGAAATATTCAACTATAAAAATGAAATACCAGACATGACCATTCTTGAATTAACACACCAGAAAATATCGTTATAAAATGTTTACCTGTAAAAATGTTTCTTCTTTATAACAAACCTGGCCCAGGGTGATCAACACATGAGTTGAGTTGTAATAATCGTGTATTAAGTGTTCAGTGATTTGAAGGATTGTACGTACTAATTCTCTAACCTGGAAATGTGTTACAGAGACCGTGGCACCAGAGAAATAGCTTTCCGTTCATGTGCTTTGGGTTCGATTCCTGGAACTCCAACAAATGTAAAAGACTAATTTATACGATGTTAGTCGGCGTGCCAGTTGAGGTAAAGAATACTCAACTAGGTTCAGTCCTTGGACCCCCCTGTGGGTGGGGGCGGTAGAATAACACCCACGGTATCCCCTGCCTGTCGTAAGAGGCGACTAAAAGGGGCCCCAGGGGCTCTGAACTTTGGAGCGTGGGATGGCGACCACGGGACCCTTAGCCGAGTCCTGGCATTGCTTCCACTTACTTGTGCCAGGCTCCTCACTTTCATCTATCCTATCCGACCTTCCTTGGTCAACTCTTGTTCTTTTCTGACCCCGACGCTATTAGGTTTGCGAGGGCTAGGGAGTCTTTCATTTTCATGCCCTTCGTGGCCCTTGTCTTCCTTTGGCCGATATCTTCATACTTCGAAGTGTCGGATCCCTTCCAAATTTTCCCTCTGATCAGTGTTATGTAGAGGATGGTTGCCTAGTTGTACTTCCTCTTAAAACAATAATCACCACCACTCAGTCCTTGGACATGCCAGTGTGCTAGTAACTGGCCAGGACAGGTGGTGTTCCTCTATCACTAATCAAGAAGCCCATACCTCTGACTAATCTCGTGTAAAAACCACTTACCTCTCGACGGAGCTTGAAACCCCCGCCCCCCTGTGGGATGGAGTTGTAGAATATATCCACGATAAGGGGGCCTGTCGCAAGAGGCGACTAAAAGGAGAACCGGAGCTCTCAACTTAGGAGCGTCGTTTGGCGACCACTTTACCCCTAGCTGAGCGTGATATTGCCTCCATTTACGTGTGTCAGGCTCCTCACTGGCACATTTCCTGTCCGACCTCCCTTGGCCAAAACTTGTTTTCTTCCGATCCCAACGATATTACGCTTGCAAGGCCTCGGGATTCTTTCATTTTCACGACCTTAATGGCCCAGATATTTCTTTGGCCGATACCTTCATTATACGAAGTGTCGGATACGTTCCATTGTTTTCTCTGATTAGTGTTAATAGAGGATGAATGCCTAGTTGTACTTTCACTTAAAACAATAATCACCACCATCAATCTTCATTTCTGGAAGTGTCGGACCTCTTCCATTTTCATCTCTGATTAATATTAACAGCTGAAGTTATGACACTAGCACGGAGATAGAATGTGTTGACATTTGCACGGAGGAACTTTTTTTTTTGCTAGGGGCTTTACGTCGCGCCGACACAGATAGGTCTTATGGCGACGACGGGATAGGAAAGGCCTAGGAGTTGGAAGGAAGCGGCCGTGGCCTTAATTAAGGTACAGCCCCAGCATTTGCCTGGTGTGAAAATGGGAAACCACGGAAAACCATTTTCAGGGCTGCCGATAGTGGGATTCGAACCTACTATCTCCCGGATGCAAGCTCACAGCCGCGCGCCTCTACGCGCACGGCCAACTCGCCCGGTGCACGGAGGAACAAGGAAGGTTGGAATTCAGGAGCAGAGGAGGGGAAGGTCTACCCGGTAAAAAGATAGATAGATAGATAGATAGATAGATAGATAGATAGATAGATAGATAGATAGATCTCTTTGAAATTCACTGCTACAGTTGATAGCTAGTGACAGCTAGTGTTCCATGTTGAACTGGTGATAATTGTTCTGCAGCTAGTTTACCAAGATCACCTAGAGGACCCTTTGTTGATTTATAACAGACATCAGTACATTATGGACTATACGAAGAAAGATCAACTGACTTACTAGCTGTGCGTAGATTTCAATAAAAGTAAATGGAAAGGAAGAATAACAAGAAAAAGTAATATAATTTCAGGCGAGGCAAGTCATGTTTGCATTCCGGATGAAACGGCGAATGAAGTGAGAAAATGTAAATGCAAAAGTAAAAAAATAAAAAGTAAAATAAATGTGCGAGGGAAACAGAGAGTATGATTTCAACAATTTACACTGAAGACGTAGGCAGCTCTTCAACCGAGTCTATGAGAAGTACTGTACGTGTCTGTCAATACCAGAGTATATGACAATCGAGGGTCCGTGCAAGTGTTATTCCGTGCAAATGTCACCATCCTACTTCTGACTCACCAGGTACTGTTAGATAGAGTGAAGGGCTCCGTCAAGTGTCACTCCGTGCAAATGTCACCATCCTACTTCTGACTCACCAGGTACTGTTAGATAGAGTCAAGATCTCCGTGCTAATGTCACTCCGTGCAGATGTCACCATCCTACTTCTGACTCACCAGGTACTGTTAGAGTGAAGGGCTCCGTCAAGTGTCACTCCGTGCAAATGTCACCATCCTACTTCTGACTCACCAGGTACTGTTAGATAGAGTCAAGGTCTCCGTGCTAATGTCACTCCATGCAAATGTCACCATCCTACTTCTGACTCACCAGGTACTGTTAGAGTGAAGGGCTCCGTCAAGTGCCACTCCGTGCAAATGTCACCATCCTACTTCTGACTCACCAGGTACTGTTAGAGTGAAGGGCTCCGTCAAGTGTCACTCCGTGCAAATGTCATCATCCTACTTCTGACTCACCAGGTATTGTCAGGTAGAGTGAAGGGCTCCGTGCAAGTGTTCCAACCCCACCCAGTTGTACTTTCTTTTAAAATAAAGGTCACCGAACGAGTTGACCGTGCGGTTAGGGTCGCGCAGCTGTGAGCTTCCATTCGGAAGACAGTGGATTCGAACTCCACTGTCGAGAGCCCTGACGATGCTTTTCCGTGGTTTCCAATTTTCACACCAGGCCATGGCCGCATCTTTCCATCTTCTAGCCGTTTCCTATCTCATCGTCACCATAAGACCTGTCTGGGCGACGTAAAGAAAATTGTAAGGAAAACTTATTACCACCACCAGTCCTTCAAGCCAGTCTGGCATCTGTTCTCGGGCTACTAAGCCTCGGAGAGGTACTGTGGCGTACTTAAACTCTTTCCAAGATCATTGTTTAATGTAAACCTTTCGAATTTTATATGTATGTTAAGTGAACGAATTGATTCATATATACTTCCTTTTAACTGTACTGGTTTTCTAATCTCTTGACGCGATCATTTCAGCCTAACAGCTTGACCCACATCTTCGGGCTGTATTCTGGCCAGGTAACCTTGAGAATCACACATTCACGCTATCTCTCGAGTGAGAGAGAGACTTACTTCATTACCGCTCATTCTTATGCTACTCGGAACCTCACGTGCAACTGCGTTGAATTATTCATTGCTCCTTACACAATAAAAGTAATGGATCTCAAAATCACAGGAGAATCCGACTAAAATTGGTAAGAACAAAGAAGACGCTTCCATTGCAGTATGAGGTTAGGTTTTGGAAACTTTCGTTTCAGAAAGGCCACCGGTCTTCCTTATGAAGCTAGAGAGACGATGATAATAATAGTCCGCCTCCGTGGTGTAGTTGGTTAGTCTGATTTGCTGCCAACCGCGGAGACCCGAGTTCGATTCCCGACTCTGCCTCGAAACTTGGAAAGTGGCACGAGGAATGGAACGTGATCCAACTCAGCCTCGGGAGGTCATCTCAGTAGAGGGAGTTCGATCCCCACTTCAGGCATCCTCGAAGTGTGTGTTCCCTTAGTTTCCCACTTCTCCAGGCAAATGCCGGGATGGTACCTAACTTCAGGCCACGGCCGCTTCCTTCCCTCTTCCTTGTCTATCCCTTCCAATCTCCCCATCCCTCCGCAAGGCCGCTGTTCAGCATAGCAGGTGAGGCCGCCTGGGTGAAGTACAACCATCCTCCACAGTTGTATCCCCTGACCCAGAATCTGAAGCTCCAGGACACTGCCCTTGAGGCGGTAGAGGTGGGATCCCTCGCTGAGTCCGAGGGAAAAACCAACCCTGGAGGATAAACAGAAAAAGAAGAAGAGATCATTGTTAATAAAATACACGAAGAGAAGAATTTTTCTTTTTCTAGTGGCTTTACGTCGCACCGACACAGATAGGTCTTATGGCGACGATGGGATAGGAAAGGCCTAGGAGTTGAAAGGAAACAGCCGTGGTCTTAATTACTGTACAGCCCCAGCATTTGCCTTGTGTGAAAATGGGAAACCAAGGAAAACCATCTTCAGGGCTGCCGACAGTGGGATTCGAACCCACTATTTCCCGGATACAAGCTCACAGCCGCGCGCCTCTAACCGCACGGCCAACTCACCCGGTGAGAAGAATTTAGTTCACGTAATGAACCTGGTTATTAAATCTAGTTTGCTGCTAACATATTTTGCTACATTTGGTATGTAAATTGAGAAAGTTGCAACACATATCTTCCCCCTGCTGGCCAGGAATACATGCCTGACTAAATGATTGATTAGCAAGGTTTTCTTATCTCCTACCCAACGTCGAGTAAATGTATTGTAAATGATTTGTGTTCCTCAAAGTAAATTGAAGGTTTTTGTGTGTGTGGCGCAGTTCCAGGTTCCTTCGAGTTTGTTCGTCCAGGAGTAATAATTCACGTGTTGGTTGTAGTTTAATAGGATGCTCAAATATGGGCTGTTTTCCTTCTACAACTAATGTATACCAGAGGTTGAGTGTACGGCTATAAATTTGTGTACAGCAGTATGGCTCGTATTGATATACAGTTTCCTAGCTCGGTAAATAGCTATTTACCGGGCGAGTTGGCCGTGCGTGTAGAGGCGCGCGGCTGTGAGCTTGCATCCGGGAGATAGTAGGTTCGAATCCCACTATCGGCAGCCCTGAAAATGGTTTTCCGTGGTTTCCCATTTTCACACCAGGCAAATGCTGGGGCTGTATCTTAATTAAGGCCACGGCCGCTTCCTTCCAACTCCTAGGCCTTTCCTATCCCATCGTCACCATAAGACCTATCTGTGTCGGTGCGACGTAAAGCCCCTAGCAAAAAAAAAATAGCTATTATCTGAAGCATAAAACACAAGGAATATTGACTGGGACTATTAATATGGCGCAGTTCCTTTTGGAAACAGTATGTGGGTGTCGATTTCCCGTGTTTCATGCACGACAAAACCCACGATTACAGTTGAGTATCCGCCCAGACAGATGCCATATGATACAGACTTGAATTCGTAGATTTATTATCTCTTCTTCTTCTTCTACTAACACTTTTACCACATCTGTAGGATCGCGGGTGCGAATTGTGACGCACATGTGGATTTGGCCCTGTTTTATGGCCGAATGCCCTACAGTGAGTCAAAGTGAAACTCATACACCACTTTAACTAGTATGTGTTTATGAATATAAATGTGGACAACAATTTATGTTCGCATTTTATGTGTAGAACAGTAAAGGTATATCTTGAATTATTAAGGCACCACAAGATAGTTAGCGTATCCCTTAACTTAGCAAGATATAACTGATTTTTTGTCTATATGTTGCTGGGGCACGTCAAAATGAAACTCATACAGTCCTACATGGGCGGATAAGAGAGCAGTACAAATGCTGTATGTTTGCGTTTCCACACCACATTCAGTCTGATGTGGACAGTTCTGTGGTTTGGTTCTAAAAGGGCCAATGTCATTTTTATCGAAATTGAGATATTAACTGATACAAACGCTGGCTTGGAACATGTCAAAAGGGCCAATGTCTCTGTTAAGTACTAAACGAACACTTAACGTTTAATTAAATAAGCCCTTGTCAATAATGTTAGATTACCAATAAAGATTAGAGACCTGGCAATTTTTAAAGAATACGATAGAAAAAATTAGCGTTTCATAAGGTGACTTCCACAAAGAAAGTATAAAATTATTTAAAGTTAGTTGTTGAAAAAAAATAATTGGAAAACTATAAGCAAAACTTCAAATGCTCATAGCTCAAAAACAGGTTTTTTGACATTGGCTCTTTTAGAACCAAGCCACAGAGTTGTGAAGTACAGACAAGTTCCCGTGTTAACATGGGGGGGGGGGTCAAAGAGGACAATCTTTGAAAGAAGAAAGAGAACAGATGATTTTTCAACATAAGAGAGGAAGATCACTACCAGAAATTGGCAAACTTGCAAACAGGAGTCATGCAACTGTACAGTGCGTTATAATTAGATGTAAAAGTACACGCAGTATTGAAAATAAAGACAAAGTGAGTGGGAGAAAAAGTTTCAACCTCAGGGAGGAACGTTGAATAGTAAGACAAGTGAAGAAAAATCCAGCGATTAGTGCTCCGAAACTGGCTGTGATGGCTGAGGAACATAGCAACAAGAGAGCACATCCAGAAACTATTCGACATATCCTAAGGAAAAGTAACAGGCAACGACGAATAGCTACGAAAGAACATATGTTATCAAGATTAATTAGGTTGAACTTCGTTAAGGAGTATATAGCAAAAGATTTTGACTTCTGGAATAACGTTATTTTTGCATATGAAAGCAAGTACAATCTCTTCGGATCAAACTGAAAGGTTAATGTCTGGAAGAAACTGAATGAGGAGTTGAAACGTAGCAATCTACGTCCAAGTGTCAAACATGGTGGAGGTAGTGTAACTGTCTGGGGGTGCATGTCAGCTAGTGGACCAGGAGAGTTGACTTTTATTGATCGGACCATGGATCAACATGTGTATCTAAATATACTGAAAGAATATTTATGACCTAGTGCTGAAAAGCTTGGAATACTTGATCGATTTAAGTATTACCAAGATAACGACCCGAAGCACAAAGCTCATAAAGTACGGATCTGGCAGCTGTATAATTGACCAAAAGTACTCGAGACACATCCACAGATAGAAAATCTACGGCATTACTTGGAAGTAGGAATAAGAAAACACCAGATTTCGAACAAAGATGATATGAAAATGGCTTTACGTGAAGAATGACAGAAAATAGATCCATCTTACTGCGAAAAGTGTCCGACTCATTGGCTGAATGGTCAGCGTACTGGCCTTCGGTTCAGAGGGTCCCGGGTTCGATTCCCGGCCGGGTCGGGGATTTTAACCTTCATTGGTTAATTCCAATGGCCCGGGGGCTGGGTGTTTGTGTTGTCCCCAACATCCCTGCAACTCACACATAACACTATCCGCCACCACAATAACACGCAGTTACCTACACATGGCAGATGCCGCCCACCCTCATCGGAGGATCTGCCTTACAAGGGCTGCACTCGGCTAGAAATAGCCACACGAAATTAAAATTAAACTGCGAAAAGTTGGTGCAATCTATGTCTAACCGTTTAAGAGCCGTGAAAAGTGCTAAAGGATATCCTACAAAGTATTAAGTGTTAAAAACACTGTGTTATTAGAGATCGCTCAGAAACTATTTGAAGGTCTATGAGTTTTACTTTGACCTATTTCATGCATGTTTAAGAATAATGTATTAATTTTCTTTGTGAGTATAAGAAATAGGAGTTAATTTACTTTGTACCTTAGTAGAGAAATGTGTATTTGTTAAACCAAAACTAAGACTAAAATTAAGTAATATTTATAGTTTTTGTTGAATCCAAATAAACAAGCTTCACTCTAGTGTATGAGTTTCATTTTGATTCACTCTATATCAAGCATGTCAAGGTTACGAGCTGAATGACAACTCTGCGTGCACGAGAAACAGCTGTCACGAGCGCTAGCCCAGGACGTTATCAGATAGCGCAAGCCTGGAGGAGTGTACAGTACACGTTCATATCTGCGGTACTCCGTACAAGTCCAGTGATCTCCCCAGAAATTCTTGTCAACCGGATGGCAGGAACGAGTAGCTGAGTATTCAATATACGGGGAATACTACGTAAAACTTCAATATGAAAAAATGTCAATTCATTCCCCTCAGAGCATTAACAGTAATATCAGACAGGTAAACTGCAAAACTTGAACGATTTTAGTGTTTTTATCACGAACAAGACACAACAAAGTTTGTTCAACTTCTAGTGTTCTATTGCTCGTTCCAGATCGTATAACAGCGGACTTCGGCCTACCACTCGGTTGTTGTAGACATGTGGACTGCCATACGGGTTTGTGGCATGATGCAGAATGGAGGGCTTGCATGCGATTCCACGCTAATCCAGACCCCGCTCGCGCACGATACTACGAGGTGGTCAAGCTAAACATTTGATCTCCGATTGAATCGATGCAATTATGCTGACAATAATGATTTATCATTTAAATTAACAGTTTTCAGTATTTCTATGTTAAATCGGAGCACCCAACGACTCAAGTATGTATTAATATTATGTAACTAGCACATACCTAGGTTAAATTAGCCGGACGGTCTGTAAAAAGGGCCCATTAAAAAGGTCATAAGGAGAACACTGATGAATATATTATTTTCATACAAGAAAGTAGACCTACATAATTGTGTTCAACACGGCGTTTTCATAAAATGAGCGAAACAACATGATTTGTTATCAACGTGTACCCGAAAAATAAATAATTACTTTAAACGTTGCCATAAGCAATAAAGTTTAAAATAAAAGACGCTAATGTTTAGGGGCTTAACATGCTCATCTCTCCTATGAACAATTATGAAGCAGAATAATACCGAATACTGTGCCGCTACCATACAGTTCCTGTAGCAAAACGTCATAGTTTTATAAACTTAAACAAATGAAAATATGCTGTGATAAAATTATCATCTCGTAATCGTGTTTATAGAGAAGTACACAAAGACATACAGTACTAATAAATTACGGTGTTAGTCCTTCCGCCATTGGCTATGCAGCTGAATGTCTCAACCATTACCTGTAGGGCCAAAACAGGTATAGTCCAAATATTTTGTAAACATCCTGCGCGGGAATCGGCCGCGCATTTGGGGAGGGGCAATCGAATGAGGACTGCCTCACCTCCCACTCCTCTCGCTGCCCAGGCTTCGTCTACACATCGTGCTAAACACTGTACGTAGTGGCTGAACACAACGTGTCAAGTGAGTTAAGAAATAGCGAGTCTGGAAGAGAGAGAGAGCGCCCTAATCAGAGCTCCCATACTATCTACATGACAACGCCCCGCCGGTCACTCAGAAGGACGTTTACCAAGTATTTGGACTATAACTGGAGCCTGTCATCGATAGGCGTGCACAGCCGACTGAGGTGAAGAGACTTGCGCCCGCATGCACTGGTATTTCTATTACGGTACTGCGCTTTCTGCGACAAGCGGATACAGAGTACACTTCGGCCTACAGGTGGCCACGGCTGGTCCGTGGTGCGACAGCTCTACACGCCAACCAACCAAGCAAAGGAGGGGTCTACGCCTCTGCATTTGGGAGACGGAGAAGGGCTGGTCCCCACCGTCGGCTGTCCTAAGAATGGTTTTCCGTGGTTTTCCATTCTCCTGCACTAAGGCGAATGCTGGGACAGTTCCTAGTTTAGGCCACGGCGTCAACCCCTCACCTTTTCCGAACATCTCCTTCACCGTATCACATCTTCCTGACCTGAGAGACGGCGTTTCCGTCTAGGAGATCGCTCGTCCTCTTCAGGGACGGAATGAAATATTTTTAGTATTAGTAGTACTTACGGCGGGCAAGGTTTGACACCTGTACCCTGTATGAAAAAATGTAATCACTATTGCGTGTTTCTGTGATGATTCGTAGTACGGTGTGTTGCCTGAATATGAAGAGGGGAATGTTGGTACGAACACAAACACCCAATCTTCGAGCCTGAAGAATTAATCAGAAGCGATTAAAATTACCGACCTAGCCGGGAATCGAGCCGGTGACACTCTGTACCGAAGGCCTCAACGCTGACCATCCAAGGAGTCAGGACAGATTTTTTTTTATTTTATTTTTTATGAGATGATGTCTGTCTGTTTGTTCAGGATAGGCTCGAAACTACTGGACGGATTGAGGTGAAATTTGGGAAGGACATAGCTTGAAATCCGGAGTCACGTAAAGGCTACTTTTGATTTCGATATACCGAGCTCGATAGCTGCAGTCGCTTAAGTACGACCAGTATCCAGTAGTCGGGATATAGTGGGTTCGAATCCCACTGTCGGCAGCCCTGAAGATGGTTTTCCGTGGTTTCCCATTTTCACACCAGGCAAATGCTGGGGCTGTACCTTAATTAAGGCCACGGCCGCAAGGCCACGGCCGCTTTCTTCCAACTCCTAGGCCTTTCCTATCCCATCGTCACCGTAAGACCTATCTGTGTCGGTGCGTCGTAAAGCCACTAGCAAAAACATACTTGAGAACTGCTGTGCACTGTATTACTCAGCCATTTTCATTATCATCCTCATCGTAGTTTATTTATTTTACCCACTGTATACCCTGCCTATCCTAGGAGGCGACTTAAAGGGGCACCGGGGGTCTCAACTTAGGAGCGTGGGTTGGTGATCACGGGACCCTTATCTGAGTCCTGACATTGCTTCCACTTACTGAAGCCAAACCCTCGCATTCATCTATCCTATCCGACCTCCCTTGGTCAGCACTTGTTCTTTTCTGACCCCGACGGTATTACGTATCGAGGCGTAGGGAGTATTTCATTTTCATGCCCTTCGTGGCCCTTGTCTTTCTTTGGACGATACCTTCATTTCTCGAAATGTCGGATTCCTTCCATTTTTGTCTCTCTGACTAGTGTTATATAGAGGACGATAGCCTAGTTTGTACTTCCTCTTAAAACAATAATCTCCACAACCACTATATTTATATTCGTGTTTCTACTTTTCAAATTTCGTCTCAAAGCCTGGAATCGAACCCGATCCTCCGGGGATAGCAGCTAATCCCACTAACCACTACACCACAGAGGCGGACCATTATAATGTTTACTGCACAACTGTGTGGTTAAGTGTAAAAAGAACCATGTGCCTTAATTTCACCACTTCTAAAGAATACGATTTATTTCGTAATAATGTTATTGTTTTTACGTCCCACTAACTACTTATACGGTATTCGGAGACGGCGAGGTGCCGGAATGTAGTCCCACAGGAGTTCTTTTACGTGCCAGTAAATCTACTGACACGAGGTTGATGTATTTGATTACCTTCAAATACCACCAGACTGAGCCAGGATCGAACCTGCCAAGATGGATTCAGAAGGCCAGCGCCTTAACCGTCCGAGCCACTCAGCCGGGCCACTTCTAAAGACAAGTAAATAAACAATATCTTGAGGCAATTCACATACAGACATTATTATACCCAAAATGTGTTTGGTCCGGGTGGCCAGAGACCATGTCCTTTCTAGACCTTGTCCTCTTGTCCTCCAGTCATAATGCCAAAATGTCCAGTATTTAAGTACATTATTATGTATGTATGTCCCGTTTCTCTGCGGGATCGGATATGAAGGGAGATGATTCGTAGCGAGTTGTTACGACGTTCAGAGGAGTTAATGAGATGAAATTAATGGAGTGATATATGATAGTAGGAAGGGAGGTGGTGAAACCTGGTGCTGGCACATAACTAGGGCCCGGATTTTAAAAAATACATATGCGCATATGCAAATCCATATTTTGAACGTTAGTGCATATACAGATATATTTTTCTCTTATGTGTGATCGATTATCTAAAAATTTCTGAACGACTTCTCTGTGTGGCCCAGCGAATCGGAGAGTAATTGTTAGAAAGTGTGCCTTTTAATCACAGATGCAGCTTCGTATAAGCTCATGTTGAAAGCTGGTCAGCCTCTTCGAGTATTTTTTCGAAATCTCATCCATGTCACATGTTTGGTACATGGATTGCATCGTATTGCAAAAGAGATACGTACCCTGTTTCCATCTATCAACAAAGTAATTACAAGTGGGGGAAAAACTGTTCCTGAAAGCACCGCGTCGTGTACAATTGGGAACATGCATCATTTTCAAAAATATTTTTTTTGAAAAGTACACCAATGAAATAGTACGTAAACGTATTACATTGTGGTATGTTGCCTTGTTTTCTACCATTAAAAAAATATTTAATAGTGCCTTTCCGCAAGGCGAGTGAAACGGCCTCTGACGTAAGCGGCGCGCTGTGACGTCACGATCCAGTACCGCATGGAGCTCTACCAGCCGTTGTGCATCAGCCGTTGCTAAAAGCCGATTGTTTATTATTCATGATCGCGAATAACTTCAAAATGACAGAAGAAAGGTTCAAAACAGCACAATCAGACAATCTATCATGTGTAAATGTCATCATTCTTGAAACATTGTGACTTTTGTGGCCGCAGAAATTCGCGGATAACAAGCAAGTTTGTAAGTGGCGTCTTTTATATACGTGCAATGTACTGTAACCCATAGTATTAGGATAACAACGAACCTGGATAGATATCACATCACTTTCAACATTTCCTTCTAGACTGATTCCCCTATTAAAGAATAACATTACATTTTCGGGCTTTCAGCATTAGTAAAGTAAGAAATCGGATTTCAGCACTAACATAAACATATAGGTAGCATTATAGTACTAGTCCGCTTCTGTGGTGTAGTGGTTAATGTGTGCCACTCCCGGAGGCCCGGTTTCGATTCCCGGCTCTGCCATGAAAGTTGAAAACAAATAGTACGAGGGCTGGAACGGGCTCTACTCAGCCTCGGGAGGTCAACTGAGTAGAAGGGTTTCGAATCCCACCTCAGCCATCCTCGAAGTGGTTTTTCGTATTTTCCTACTTCTCCTCCAGGCACCTAAGGCCAGGGCCGTTTCCTTCCCTCTTCCTTGTCTATCCCTTCCGATCCTCCCATCCTCCAATAAGGCCCCTGTTGAGCATAACAGGTGAGGCCGCCTGGGCGAGGTAATGGCCCTCCTCACCAGTTTCATCACCATACCCAAAGTCTCACGTTCCAGGACATTGCCCTTGAAGCGGTAGGGGTGAAATCCCTCGCTGAGTCCGAGAGAAAACCAACCCTGAAGGATAAACTGATTAAAAAGAAAGAAAGAAGGAAAGAAAGAAAGATCATAGTACTATAGGGCTATAATCTATCATTCCCAAAAAAATATCTATTTATGGTTGGGACAACTGGCCTACCCACTTCCGGGGCCCATGAAAGAGAATTAAATATCTTTGTGGAGGGAAAAAGTTAAACATGATAAAGATAAATATGACTTCATCTAGTTTTCACAAGTCGGGCTGAGTGGTTCAGACTGTTGAGGTGCTGGCCTTCTGACCCCAACTTGGCAGGTTCGATCCTGGTTCAGTCCGGTGGTAGTTGAAGGTGCTCAAATACGTCAGCCTCGTGTCGGTAGATTTACTGGCACGTAAAATAACTCCTGCAGGACTAAATTCCTGCACATCGGCGTCTCCGAAAATCGTAGAAGTAGTTAGCGGGGCGTGAAGCCAGTAACATTAATTACATTTGGCTTTTAACAAGCTGAGCATATCAGGAAATAAAAGTGTCCTGGTGACATTTTAGTCGCTCAATACAGGAATGACTTTGGGTGCTGTGACTGTTACTTTTTTTTTTTCTGTTTGCTTTACGTCACACCGTCACATATAGGTTTTATGGCAACGATGGGACAGGAAAGGCCTAGGAATGGGAACAAAGCGGCCGTGCCTTAGGTACAGCCTCAGCATTTGCCTGGTGTGAAAATGGGAAACCACGGAAAACCATCTTCAGGGCTGCCGGCAGTGGGGTTCAAAACCCACTATCTCCCGGATGCGACCTCACAGCTGCGCGCTCCTAACCGCACGGCCAACTCGCGCGGTATTTTTACCCTTCGCTTTATTGACTTGGCTTGTATAACCTAAAACTTAGGCTAAGTTGGATAATATTTTAAACACCTACGTCACTATTTTCACCTGTGTGCAATTATGTTATTTATTTCATTAATATTATGATAATTATTATAATTGAGCATTGTTAACTTATAAGACCCCAACAGACAAGCATTGGTTTTGTGTAGAGTTATACATTTGTTAAATTCACGTTGTTTCCTTTCATGGTGTACACGCCTATTCTTTGTTACATTATAGAGTAGCCTATTTAGATATAGACTAAATTTCTTTACCAATTAAGCTCTTCAATAAAGACATACATAACTGTCCCATGCCAATATATATTGGTAGAATTAGAGCTGTCAAAATGGTTCATAACCCCTTTGATTTATTATCTTGACATGGATCACACAAAACATAGGTTAGTTTTGGAGAATACTTTAATAATCAGCATTATTTAATGCACTGTTTATTACTTTTTTTTTTTTTTTTTTGCTACGGGCTTTACGTCGCACCGTCACAGATAGGTCTTATGGCGACGATGGGATAGGAAAGGCCTAGGAGTTGGAAGGAAGCGGCCGTGGCCTTAATTAAGGTACAGCCCCAGCATTTGCCTGGCGTGAAAATGGAAAACCACGGAAAACCATCTTCAGGGCTGCCGATAGTGGGATTCGAACCTACTATCTCCCGGATGCAAGCTCACAGCCGCGCGCCTCTACACGCACGGCCAACTCGCTCGGTGTTTATTACTTTCATATTCCAAGATGTAATTGAAGCATTTAAATAAAGCATCATACATTAAAATTTAAAGTTTTACCACTAGAACAGCTGACATGGAAAAGTGATTTGAAAATTCAAACAAATTCATCTTACGTTAAAATCTTCAAAAAAATAAACTGTAGACTTTTCCGATATATCACCAGCATTTCTCCAGCTCGCCAAAATCCATTTCTCCCTAGTTTTAGCGTCTTTCGAATGTTTATAAACAATTTGTTTGGTATGGTATGCGATGTGCTATTGCACATCGGAACTCTACACCATTTATAAGTTTTCTGCCTCACTGTCTGCGCAGGATTCATTTTAAGTCTAAAATATACCACTCAGATTATTATCCAATGTATAGACCTCGAATTTAACCATACTAGACACTAACGTAAAGTAGAAATACGCGAAGTGTATCGTGCTTCTCACAGCACACTATGTGTTATTTCGTCTGCTAATTCAGTCAACCTGTACGATGACGTCAGGCCAATGAGATCGCGTACTTGCGTGACGTGACATTTTCGTAGATTTTTATCATGTTTGGAGTTATTATTTGTACATTCTGATCACATTTTTGAATTCTGCATGCAATTTTGAATCAGATTAGCATATTTTTAATTAAAACCCCAGATCATGCATGTTCCCTATTGTACAAAACTCATCTGCCTCAGGTTTCTCTTATACCGGAACCTGTTCACACAAGAGGGGGAACTTGGTTATCCGCAGTATCGTTCTACCAGGAGAACTTTAATCAAGTGAAAGATGTAATTTAAAGTATTGATGATGGTCACACTGCGTGTGTTCGTGAAGCAAAGTGCACATTTGAATTTTAAACCGTATATAAATATATCAGTTTCATCCATGTGCATTATTCGTCACTTTCAAAGGCAATGAAATGAAATGTCGTATGGCTTTTAGTGCCGGGAGATCCCAGGACGGGTGCGGCTCGCCATTCTATTTGACTCCCGTACGCGACCTGCGCGTCTTGATGAGGATGAAATGATGATGAAAACAATACATACACCCATCCCCCGTGCCATTGCAATGAACCAATTAAGGTTAAATTCCCCGACCCTGCCGGGAATCGAACCCGGGACCCTCTGAACCGAAGGCCAGTACGCTGACCGTTCAGCCAACGAGTCGGACAAAGGCAATTAGGGGCCTAGAAACTCGCGGTGCATCCCTTCACGAATTCCTTCAGTTAATTCAGAACACTATTAGTTCTTTAAATGGTGTACCTAATGAAACTGGAGAAAAAGTTAAAAGGAAACTCAATATAACGTTGGAGTCAAACCCGGGACTGAAGAAGATTAAATCCATAAGCAACTGCATGAGTGGAATCGGGCAGTCTTTGCCAGAATAATGTTCCGAGCAGTCAGTGCCAGTGTACAAGCATTTTCCAGATACGTCTGTCGACGTAGAACGATAATTTTCAGCGTATAAATTAATTCTGCCCGATAACAGAAAGTCATTGACCCCTAAAAACATTGAACAGCTGTTGATAACCTGCTGCCATGCATCATTTTACAAGGAATGAAGCATGTGTATCAAATTTAACTCTGAGTTAAAATTAAATAAAGCGTTTGGTTTGTGTATTTTTTTTAAAAATTTTAGTGCATATTTCCGTGCATACGAGCATGCATACTTTTGAAGTTCGTAGTGCATATGAAACCGGGCCCTACACATAATCTACTGCTGTCGAATAGCACCAAGGGGTCAGCTCAAGGCTTAACACACCCATCCGGCGGACGAATCACAATCAACAACGTCATTTGTGTTCTCACTCCATATGAGTACTGTTGAGACGTTTGGAAGTGAATCCACCCAATCTAGGGATTAGAAATTATATAACCACCATCTCGCCTATCCTGCCGGCCAACATTCCGATGGTTAATTTTTTCGATCTAGGAAGTTGACAGTGTGGTTAGGGGCGCGCAGCTGTGAGCTTGCATTCGAGATAATCCTGAGGGTGGGAGCGGTAGAAAAACACCACAGTATCCCCTGCTATTCGTAAAGGCTTGGGAACGTGTGTTCGCGACCACGGGGGCCTTAGCTGAGTCCTGGCATTGCTTCCACTTACTTGTGCCAGGATCCTCACTTTCATCTATTTATCCGACCTCTTGTTCTCAACTCTTGTTCTTTTCCGACCCCGATGGTATTAGAGCATTCGAGGCCTACCGAGTCTTTCATTTTCACGCGCTTCTTGGCCCTTGTTTTCTTCGGTCGATACCTTCATACCTCGAAGTGTCGGATCCCTTCCATATGTTCTCTCTGATTAGTGTTATATAGAGGACTAGCTGAGGTACCCGTGCTTCGCAATGGGATTCTCAGAAAGACTGACTTTGTGGTTTTCCTAACTGATGCCAACACAAAAACGTCAGTAGGAAAGTAGCGATTAAAAGCAATGTTATCATACAAAATACTCGATCAAATGAAAAACCGCACATTTTCTCACTTTTAACGAACAGTACTACGGTGTCAATCAAACAGTCCAAATTTCCAGAGCTGGAATGACCAGGGCGCAGACTGCTGTGAACACTCCTCTGCCATAAATCCGTCAAATATGCACACTGCTCATTCCAATCAATGCCTCAGAGTAGGGATTGAACAGCTGGAATACTATGATGAACCAGTGTGTTACGTACCAATGGTATCAGAAAATTTACGAACCCGAGTAATGGCATGCTAAAGAAGCTACTTCCCGCCAATATTCAGGCAGGCTGTTACACATTGTACGACCAGGCGAGTTGGCCGTGTGGTTAGCGGTGCGCCGCTGTGAGCTTGCATCCCGGAGATAGTGGATTCGAACGCCACTGTCGGCAGCGCTGAAGGTATTCCGTGGTTTCCCACTTTCAGACCAGGCAAATGCTGGGACTGTACCTTAATTAAGGCCAAGGTCGCTTCGTTTACACTCCTAGGCCTTTCCCAACCCATCGTCGCATAAGACCTATCTGTGTCGGTGCGACGTAAAGCAAATTTAAAAAATACTCGGTACGCAGCAGTAATGCTATCTACCGGAGAGGAGAGGCAACAAAAGACGCAAAGCACATCACAACAAACAACGGTCAATGTAACGTTATTGTTGATCAATGTTATGAGCTTTCTTTACTGTAGGCTTTCACATAATTTTCTTTCGACTCTGTGATTTGTAAAATTATTTTCATTTTTTATTATTTACCCATTTTCTCGTGACTCGGCGCTCATATGGACTCAGTAACAAAAATCCAAATTAATGAATAACTTTGCGATCATAGCCGGTACGGTGACAATGTATAAGACATAAATGATCGAAAATTTAATACTACAGTATATAACTTTAGTTATGTAGTATTTATCGATACGACCTCTAATAAATATTTGAGAATTAAATTTTAGGCCTTCCCCTAAACTACCATTTCACTCTGCGTGAATAAAATTATTTATGGCCTAGCTTATAGCGACTTATTCCCTGACTTTGGACACCGATTTTCATTGAGATAGGACCACTAATAACATAAATATTTGAGAAAAACTTTAGGCCTTCCCCTAAACTACCCTTTTTGTCAGGGTGAATAAAATTATTTATATTTTAGGTTGTAGCAACTTATTCTGCGATTTTGCCTACCGATTTTCATTAAAATATGACCACTAATAACATACATATTTGAGAATTAAATGTTGTTTTTTTTGCTAGGGTCTTTACGTCTCACCGACACAGATAGGTCTTATGGCGACGATGGGATAGGAAAGGCGTAGGAGTTGGAAGGAAGCGGCCGTGGCCTTAATTAAGGTACAGCCCCAGCATTTGCCTGGTGTGAAAATGGGAAACCACGGAAAACCATCTTCAGGGCTGCCGATAGTGGGATTCGAACCTACTATCTCCCGGATGCAAGCTCACAGAGAATTAAATATTAAGCCTTCCCCTAAACTACCCTTTTTGTCAGGGTGAATACAATTATTTATATCTTAGGTTCTAGCAACTTATTCTCCGACTTTGCCTACCGATTTTCATTAAAATACGACCACTAATAACATAAATATTTGAGAATTAAATTTTACGCCTTCCGCCTAAACTACCATTTGATTCAGGGTGACTACAATTATTTATGGCCTAGATTGTAGCGGCTTATTGCCCGACTTTGCATACCGATTTTCATTAAATTCTCTTTAGCCGTTGTCTCGTGATGTGTGTACATACATACATACATACATACATACATGCATACATACATACATACAGACAGACAGACAGACAGACAGAAATTACGGAAAATCAAAAGGTGCATTTCCTTGTTACTGTGGACATGCCTGATACATAAATGCCATTGTTTTTAAATTCTGAGCAATGTACAAACAAAACTCTTATTTTATATATATAGCTATGGTTGCCTATTTGTATTTCCTCTTAAAACAATAATCACCACCACCACCACTTGCATTCGGGAGATAGTGGGTTCGAACCCCACTATCGAAGCTCTGAAGATGGGTTTCCGTGTTTTCCCGTTTTCACGCTAGGCAAATGCTGGGGCTGTTAAGTCCAGGTCGCTGCCTTCTCACGCCTAGCCATTTCCTATCCCATTGTCGCCGTAAAACCTTATAAATAATCGACGAACGGGGCTCGAACGGGCTAACCGCAAGGTCAAACCATAGACATTCGACGCACTAACGCTCATGGCCACGGGGCAGGCTGGTATTTTATAACATATGACTGTAGAAAACTGAAATTTACGTTATTTCTTGACGGCAACTGAAGAATATAAATCACTTTTTATACATTTAAGATGGTGCTAATGCAAATGGTAGCTGTACAGTTGAGCAATATTTTGATTTAATTCTATCGAGGCTGCCTGCTTGTCAATTTCGACGTTCTGTTTTACTCTACCAGACACCTGAGAAACGGATCCCTGTTGGACGATCTTTGTCTGAGCTTTAATTAATATTGTCCACGTCATATAAGATGGAGTTCAGAATGGACTTCTCCGCTCTTCAAAAAATACAACCTCTGCCGCGTTTAAACCCGCGATCCTCGAATCCGGAGGCCGAAACTCTACTACTGATCCACGGTGGGAAATAAAACGCCGAAATTTCTCATTGTTAATCATGTCGTAAGCCGACAAATCCCCTGTAAAACAAATACAGTTGAAGTGTTGAATATTTTTCTTGTTCATTTTTCTTTCTTTCCCTCTATGGGTTGGGGCCGTAGAATAACACCCACGGTATCCCCTGTCTATCGTAAGAGACGACTAATAGGGGCCCAGGGGCTCTGAACTTCGGAGCGTGAGACTTTGGGTCGGGGGATACAACTGCAGAGTAGTAGGACCAGTACCTCGCTCAGGCTGTCTCACCTGCTATGCTGAACATGGGGCTTGGGGGTGGGAGATGGCAGGATTGGAAGGGATAAACAAGGAAGAGGGAAGAAAGCGGCCCTGGCCCTAAGTTAGGTACCATCCCGGCATTTGCCTGGAAGAGAAGTGGGAAACCACGGAAAACCACTTCAAGGATGGCTGAGGTGAAAATCGAATCCTCCTATGCTCAGATGACCTCCCGAGACTGAGTGGACCCCGTTCCAGCCCTCGTACCATTCTTCAAATTTTGTGGCAGAGCCGGGAGTTGAACCTGGGTCTCCGTGGTGGCAGCTAATCACACTTAACCATTACACCACAGAGGCGGACTTTGTACCTTTTTTCGAAATAAATATTGTGGCCAGTTATAACTTTAGTTATTATGAGTGGCAGCAGAAAGGCTGGTTTACCAACCAATTATCCGATTTTCACTTTAATGTGGTGTTTAACTTGACGTTGGTTTGTTGTCATACCCTAGTCTGATAATTACTATAATTATCACACCTCTGTAGTGCATGAGTTGAGTGTCAGAAGCGAGAGTAAGCTACTGGTCTGGGAGGAAATGCAGGAGAAAGTTGCACGTGAACAGACACTTCAAGGTCATGGCCGTGCATGTATCATACAATATGTCGACTCATGTGGCGTCATGGACGGTCAAGTCTAGCAGCAGTGAACAGGTTTAGCAAACGTCTCCTTTCTGCGATGAATGATCAGTGTCTCATATCTAGAGCTGACTTCACTATATCTTCTTCACGTCGGCGGATGCAGTGTGGATCTCGGCCCAATCTGGCCATGGCTGGTCCATGGTCCGACAGCTCTGCACTCCGACCGACCAACCGAGCAGAGGCTCTACCTCTACGGAGAGGGCCTGGTCTCCACCGCCGGCTCTCCTGAGAATCGCTTTCCGTGGATTTCCATTTTCCTGCACTAAGGCGAATGCCGGGTCAGTTCCTATAGGTCATTCCACGGTAAGAAAACAGTATTGCTCTTACAATATGGTTGTCATATCGAACGGCTCTGCTTAACACCATCATGGGGAAAGGCAGCACATAAATGTATGAAATTCAGTATTTAAGTTCAAGATAAAAAGCGGAAGAAACTAAGCTCCAAATTACTTTTATGAACTAGAAGGGGACGGGGCGTTTACAGGGGCTATTTTTGGTTTGTACAGAAACAGAGGTAAACTAAGGCACATACAAAAACCTCAACACTGAAGTGTAAGGCAAAATGGGGAGAAAATAGACAAATAATATTGTTGTGTGCATTTAATAAATTATCCCAAGCAACGTGAGGTACTGCTGTGCTGTCGTATCGTAACATTCTGAGCTCCATTTAGTCAAATCACTGTATCAATGTTAAAAGAAAGAAATCACACACGTAGGCTAATCGCTTGACATTCACTCAACACAAGATAAGTACGCACTGATTTAAAGCCTAAAAACACACACACAACATATAAATACTGTAGATGACTTCACTACAGAAGTGAATTGCGGGCGGTTCACAGAGCGAGGGACTACACGAGGCTTGTACCAGAGCAACACAGAAAGAGGAAAATGAAGGAAGGCAACGAAGCGATGGCTGTTTCCGCCATTGTGCTTCCTCCCTACGAATATATTTATGAAAAAGGGAATGTTATGTAGTTATTTTAATAATTCACGGGCAAAAATGCCTCTTATCTTTCACAATACTTTACAAAGTACATTATAATATCCCTTAATCACGAGGAATTATGGGTGTCTCAGAGGGGGTGTGTTCACTGCTTGTAGGTCCATAAGAGCAATACTGTTTTCTAAACGTGGAATAAGATATAGTATAGGCCACGGACGCCAACCGTCTCACCTTCTCCGATACAAATCTCCTGGCCTGAGAGACGGCGTCATCATCTAGGAGGCCCGCCTCCGCCTTCAGGGGAGGAATAAAAACATTTAGTAATGGCAATAGGTTTTCTTCCGCCTTGGACGTCCACTCCTGGACATAGGCCCTCCCAGGACTTCTATCCTGAGCTTCTGGCCACACGCCTAGCCCAGCCCATCGCCATTTCAGCGTCTCCTAGGATCCCACAAGTTGATAACAATAGCGGCTGGTGAGTATCACAACCGAGCATGTGGACACCCACTTTCAGATCGGATGATAACTCAATAATGTTTACTGTTGAAAACATTTCTTAGCAGACAAAGTATGGGTCTCAGTACAGCGAAAAACGTAAATTTAAGCAATTTCCTCAATTGTGCCGAAAGTAGAAGGGCTAAAGGTCCCGGAAAGGTTCCAAATTGTGAGTCTTGGATAGCTCTATCAAACTAAAAAATAATCGAAAATCACTTCCGGACTAAATACAGTTCCGCAAAAAGCAGCCCAAAACCGCTTATGTCTTCACTCGTTTTCTTTTTTATTCAATTCCTAGCCAAATTAACTTATTTACATAATTCTTTCTGTAATGTGTTCCTTTTTTAATACCCTCAGGCGTTTTTTGATTTTTGAAATAGGTCCACACCGAATATAGTTATTAGGGCTTAGGTGAAACTCTGCATTGATTCACATTAGCGCTCGTAGTGGTGCTTAAGTGAAACAATGCATTGACTCACATTAGCGCTTGTAGTGGTGCTTAAGTGAAACAATGCACTGGCTCACATTAGCGCTCATAGTGGTGCTTAAGTGAAACAATGCATTGACTCATATTAGTGCTCGTAGTGGTGCTTAAGGGAAACAATGCATTGATTCACATTAGCGCTCGTAGTGGTGCTTAAGTGAAACAATGTATTGGCTCACATTAGCGCTCGTAGTGGTGCTTAAGTGAAACAATGCACTGGCTCACATTAGCGCTCATAGTGGTGCTTAAGTGAAACAATGCACTGACTCACATTAGCGCTCATAGTGGTGCTTAAGTGAAACAATGCATTGACTCACATTAGCGCTTGTAGTGGTGCTTAAGTGAAACAATGTATTGACTCACATTAGCGCTCGTAGTGGTGCTTAAGTGAAACAATGTATTGACTCACATTAGCGCTCATAGTGGTGCTTAAGTGAAACAAGGCATTGACTCACATTAGCGCTTATAGTGGTGCTTAAGTGAAGCAATGCACTGACTCACACTAGCGCTCATAGTGGTGCTTAAGTGAAACAATGCATTGACTCACATTAGTGCTCGTAGTGGTGCTTAAGTGAAACAACGCATTGACTCACATTAGCGCTCGTAGTGATAGAAAAAGGCAAACTGCTAATCTAATCGACCAGATAACGATAACTAAAGAAAATGATTGTAATTTTTAGAATAAAGAAAGAATATCTATATATTAAAAAAATTGATGAAAACTAAAGTCAGTCAGTCCGGCCATTCTATCCGGTCGATTTCCTTCATTATTTTCTTAACTGAAAGGTATTCGTGCACAGATTTGTCATCAGGTACTATAAATCACTTAAACTTACGCCTTCCTCAAATTATTTCATTTTTTCGATTTTTTGCCTCTTTGAAGCCATCATATCTTTCTTTGGTTTTAATTCAGGTACGGAGTTCATTTTGGCCTAAGAACACTCAGTGGATCAAGCTCTTTCATTTCAGCTCTTAACTATTCAAATTGGTTGATTCTGAGGAAAGTTATGAGTGCACATTCAATTTGACGTCTCATTTCTTCAACATATTTTCTCATTGAAGCAATCATATCTTTCGTTCTAATTGAGGTACGCAGTTCGTTTTGGTCTAAAAACACTCAGTGAATCAAGCGCTTTCTTTTGAGGTAATAACTACTTACATTGGTAGATTCTAAGAAAAGTTATGAGTACATTTGTCTCCATGACGAAGATCTTTTAAGGACTTTTTAACAGTTTGGCGCGTAGTGTTGTTCCAAGGAACGCTTAATTCAATTGTTTTGTGTGATGTATGTTCAAGTGTTTTGTTTACATAATATTACATTCTATTACCACAGCAGATCATGTGCTTTATTTCATTAACTCGAAACTTTGCAAATACATCCGTGAGGATAGTAACGAACAACACCATACTTTGTACATTGCGGGCGGAGCCAGCGGGAAACTGCTAGTATTCTAATACTTTATTTTATTTACCTAAAATTCGTAGCTCATATCCCCAGGATGTTTTCAACATTGAGTTACTTGCCTGAAGCCCTAGAATAATTTGCTTTACGTCACACCAATAAACTATTTTCGATTATTTTATATCTCACTCCTCCCCTCAACCCCACGCCAAAGGGGGACGAACATGGACAAAAAAAAAAATCTTGGAGTGTCACTATTTATCTCTGCGACCCCAAAACTATGAATTCGACACTATTTTCGATTATTTATGTATTTCGCTCCCCCCCCCTTGCCCCGCGCCCATAAGGGTGTTAGGGGTGTCTTACCCCTCACGCGGTTTGTCTCCTAATACTATGTCATAAGAGTACCAATTTTGGTTGAAATCGCTCTAGTGGTTTAGGAAGAGATGTAATACATACATACATACATTGACATATATATATATAAAATTTTTATACTCAACCCCCTTTCCATCCCCGCGCAAAGGAGTCATATGTGTACCAATTTTGGTCGGCAGCTATGCCCAAACGTACATGCACAATCTCGCTGCTGTTGAATCCTGGAGCTGACGTTGCCATGGTTACGGCAGTTCATTTCTTTATCCGATTCCTAGAGCAGGGGTAGTGTGGTGCCAATATATCCATAACGGTTGGTTTTAAGGCCTTAAACCATGATTTTCGGGCCCGTATGGCTTGCCGAGTTTTGTTATTTACATCAAGGGACTTAAAATTAGCTTTGTCTCGTCCTTGTACGACAAATTCGATATTTCGCCTTTATTATAGCCTATTATTTTTATATCTTCACTGTCGTCCCTCCCCCCTCGATTTATTTTTAAAATAAAATACAGCCCATGACCCTCAGGGATAATGTATATTTACATTAGTAAAATAATTTTTAGAATCGTTCCCGTAGTTCCTGAGATTAATCATTGCATACAAAGAAAGAATCCTCCCTGGTCAATTTTAGTGAGAGGGGAACCTTTGAGATAAAATCGTCGGTGGGGGAAAACCATTTGGAAACTCCTGTGCATATCGTCTGCGAGCTTCGGCTGCATTCCGACCAGATTCTCCATAGATTAAAATAATGGCTGTGTATTCGTTGTTGAACACACCCACCATTGTCGATATGTTGACAGCAACTGCAGTGCTACTGTACCGTACCAAATACCAGCCTAGTACTATGCGTTCGCAAACAAACCTTAACTAACGTAAGGGGGCGCATTGTAAGACAAGCACTGGCGAACATGCTGCGAGCGACCGTCCGATTGTTACCCCTTCATATTCTGGCATAAATAACCTTCAGGCAGTAGTTCCCCTGTGAAAATCAGTTATTAGACATTATCCCGTTCATCATTAGTGCATGCGGGACATAACGGCGCTGGCGGGCCAACTGGTATATCATAGCACTGCCTTCGTAATATACAGGCCGTACTGTAGAAAGCGCGCCAAGCCAATCAGCTGATCAATTGGGCGAGCTAAACGAATGTTACAAATTGTACTTATGAATGTAATCCATAAGAACTGGGGGCATTCTTAGGATAATTGTGACCGTTGAGAGGCAACAATTATATTTACGTAACTATATTACAATGTTTTTTTTAATTGATCACATCAGGATTTACGTAAGCAACTGTTATTAAGATAATGAGACCTCATAATTTAGGTTAGGCATGGTATCGTCACGTGGTAAGTAATATAAATTCAAGGGACATAATACTTATCGTGTAATTTATTTAATTGTTATCGTATAACACGTTTTTGTGAAAATATAATGTACTACAAATTGAAATTCAGTGTGTGAAAGTTCGCATTTGCTACAATGCTAAGAACTTGTGCATACCATTGCGAAAATACAACTATACAAGTAAACAGACATTAATATTTTCATTTTTTTCGTATGGGGGTAGGTTACCTTTACGAAAAACGAAAATCCCAACCGAGAAAATACCTGTTACGAAGAATAAACGTGTATGTTTCACTCATTTTCCAGAGCTTATGATGAGTTCTATTTTGACTTTCTTGTTGCGCAGACTTACACCAGAGCGTTTTATTGTTGATACAGAACAAGTATAAAAGTGGACAGTAACCAATGGAACCTACATATGGTTATTTCTTGGGTTCGTAATGTTGAGTATGCGCTGCTTTTTTTCCCCCAAATTAATGCGAGTAAAATAAACATTCCCTGACAGTTTTCGTGAATGTGGGAAGTAACTAATAGATCTGGCTGATCAGTAACATGCATTAATATTTGGGAAAACATGGGCTATTGCTAAACAAAAAAATGATTCAAATGTTTGTATAGAATAAAGAGTCTCAAGAAAGTCTTCGAAGGATAGTGCCAGAAGTGTCAACAACAACAAAGAAAGCCGAGAAAGTTACTGTATTTATGGCCATCTAGAGGTATGAAAGTAAAGTTTATTATTGCACGTTTGTTGTCTCCATATTTGTATTAATGCATAATAATTATTTGTTGGGTACATTGACAAGTTAAACACTGAATCTTTGACCGCGTAGATCGCACTTCAAACTTACTTCTTCTAAAATTACATAGATCTGACTTACGAGTTATGATGCGATTACAGGTTTTAGTGATCTCACCTGTAATATTAATACAACATTTGTAAATATTTCATAATTACAAAAGTTACAGACGCATCATGTCCTTGCATTAAACAGGTCGGACGGAGAAAACAGTTCGCCTCTTTGTGTGACGTCATCGGAGGTACAGTACGGCCTGTACATCACGAAGGCAGTGATCGTAGCTGATGACATCGAGAATCATTATGTGAGAGTAGGCTCATATAAATGATTTCAGAGATTCATTCAGGAAACCTGGTTCCCTTTTGATAGGTTAAATATAGGCCTAGTAATCATTCATTTTAAACTGTATTTTCCTTTATTTTTCTTCTACATTTCATACGAAATAAAAGTTTCGTTTTTGAGATCTTTTTAACCTTTTTGAATGTTTACAGGGTCTGGTAATCTGGTTTGTCCCGTTAAAACCTTCCAGCTATTCTGCAGCTTGTACTGCTCTGTAAACACAGATACGTGTTTGCATAATAGATTGGAATTTAAACTCAAACTGACGATACAATAGCGTTGTTCCAGAAATAAATCAGAGCCCGGACCTGATCAAGACATTCACGGCGTTAATAATTCACACTGTCCTATTTTCCCTTTATGAGGTGTGATTTGACTTCCATGATCAAAAGATTATTTTTCATATTAGATTACGAAATATAAGGCAATGTCAGTGGAAGGAGAATATGTTTAAAAATATGTAACCCATTTAATAATAAAAGCGCCCGTTCATTTACTAGGTGAAGATTGTTGAAATGTCGGGTAACTTTCCACTCAAAAGGCCAACAACATTGATAGGATTTGGCTTGTCGAAGAATAGAGAGCCACAGTAAAGCGTTGGAGTCTAGGTCAAGGGAGGGAAACAACGGAGAATTTACTGGACGTCTTAATGAGGATGTGTGTTCGAGGATGTTGTCAGTGTTCGATACAAGGTAACTGCATCCTTCAGCTAATTTCTCAGCGTGCTGAAGTGCTAAAACATCAAAGTTTCTATCTTATCCAGAAACTAGCGGAGCCTGCCCATGTGCAAATCCCATTGAATAGCAAAAAAAAAAAAAAAAAAAAAAACACTCTATTCGTAGCAGCAGCTGTATTCAGGATCACTTCAAGTGTTTGTTATTTTTTAAATATAATATACAAACGTGCTTTACGTCGCACCGACACAGATAGGTCTTATGACGACGATGGGAGAGGAAAGGGCTAGGAGTGGGAAAGAAGCGGCCATGGCGTTAATTAAGGCACAGCCCCAACATTCGCCTGGTGTGAAAATGGGAAACCACGGAAAACCATTTTCAGGGCTGCCGACAGTGAGATTCGAACCCAATATCTCCCGAATGCCACCTTACAGCTGCGCGCCAATAACCGCACGGCCAACTTGGTCGGTGTGTTTGTTAATCAGTTGTGTCCGCATTTACTTAATAACTCGAAAATTTCCTTCAACACTTTCCTGAGGTTTTTGATGGTAAAATTAATTAGGCCTAATTTGAATTACTGAAAACTTAACGAAAACTAGGCTACAGACTTTAACTTTGGACAAGGTTCCGACCTGGTGGGAAAAAAAGTTTACGCATGTTGTTTTGCTTTCGATTCTGAATTTTCAACCCTCCTCTAGATTGGGGAGTTTTAGTAATTTGTTTCTTTTGTCGCTGGAAGGGGGCTTCATTCATTCCATTCCTGACGCGATCGAATGACTAGAAACAGGCTGTGGATTTTCGTTCACTATCACTATCACTTCTCATGGTCTGGATAACATGTTACTGTAAGAATGTCAAGGTTTACAATGAGAATCCACGGCTATTCCATATTCTTCTTCGTCTTCTTTGAATAATTCAGTCTAATGACTGGTTTACCCCTGCGATGATTCTTCTCCAACTGGGTCGATCCTGTGCAGTACGTTTTGCGTCTGCATAGATTATGTTTCCATTGACTTAAAGGGGCCCATAGACGTGCAATATTATTGCGCAATATCGGGGTTTGTGCAATAAAATTGATAGTGTGTGTTTACTATTGAAGGGTTGTGTAATATATTGTACGAAATCAAGAAAGTTTGAAATATATTGCGCAAATCGCAAAATACTGTGCTGTGTGTGGGCAATTTTGTGCAATATCCCGTCCTCCCGCCAGTTGGTATCAACAAGCGTTGGAGAAGGTATCGTGATGGCAGGCAAAAAGGAAGAGAAAAAGGTTATTTTGGAGTTTATCGAAGTGAACCATGGCCTTCCGGCTCTGTGGGACGTTAAGAGCAAAGCGATGAGTTCATCATACAATTCATCATTCATGCGCAGAAAGTTTCGAAAATCATTTGGTTCCCATTTTCTCAGTTCATTGAGTAAATTTTCATGAGTGTACTTTTCTCTGTCTAGAAACCACTGTTTGGCCCTTGTGCTTCTTTTCCGTTTCTGCTTCTTTTTGGCACTTACGCCCACGGCGATCAAAACGCAGCAAAGATCAGTGTCACTCAATATAATCACCAATTAAAATACCGGCATGGACTGACTATATATTGCAACGCATATTTTTTTTTTTGCTAAGGGCTTTACGTCGCGCCGACACAGATAGGTCTTATGGCGACGATGGGACAGGAAAGGCCTAGGAGTTGGAAGGAAGCGGCCGTGGCCTTAATTAAGGTACAGCCCCAGCATTTGCCTGGTGTGAAAATGGGAAACCACGGAAAACCATTTTCAGGGCTGCCGATAGTGGGATTCGAACCTACTATCTCCCGGATGCAAGCTCACAGCCGCGCGCCTCTACGCGCACGGCCAACTCGCCCGGTGCAACGCATATTGTACGTCTATGTCCGCTTTGCGCAATATATTGCACAACTATCAATATTATCTACACACGATTCTATTTATTGCACAAACTCGATTTTTATGCAATAATATTGTACGTCTATAGGCAGCTAACAATATATTGTACAATCCATTTTGCGCAATAATATTGTACGTCTATGGGCCCCTTCAGTAGGCAGAGGCTATGTACATCTTCAAGGCAATGAACACGTCCAGCTAGTTGCTCTGGCTTCTAGCGACCTCTGCCAGGACTGGAACTCATTCTTTCTTAGGAAGTGTGTTGAACTTGCGGTGATCCCTGTGAAATGTTGAGCGATGCATGACGCTGATGTGTCTGGTTGTGATGTTTCCAGCTGACCTGTCCTGACAGTCGATGTGTACACACGACAGACAACAGATGCCCATGACAGATCAGCTTCCCTTCCCCCTCCAACCAGACTTCACATTTCTCCCCATTTGCTCAATGACATTCACAACTGGCACAGCAGATTACGTTGTAGTTGGGTATAATCGAACGATTCTCAATAATTGACTAAGATATGTTCAGACTGTGAGAAGTTTTGCAGAAAATCCTCTCGTCTGACCTCCGACGAATGTGGACTTAACCATTCAACCTGGCAGCAAACAAGAGACCAGAGGATCTGTACGATTGTACCGCTCACTCAAGGCTAAAAGTTCAATGTACCCTCACGAAAATGTTCCTAAACGATAGGTTTAAAAATATGAGTACCTGTAGCCAGGATCGTAGACAGACCTTTTTTCTCGGGCCATTCAAACGGGGCCCGGGCGGAGGTTCGGGTCGTATTTGGCTAAAAAAATATCTCATCATCATCATCATCATCTGTTTACCCTCCAGGTTCGGCTTTTCCCTCGGACTCAGCGAGGGATCCCACCTCTACCACCTCAAGGGCAGTGTCCTGGAGCTTCAGACTCTTGGTCGGGGGATACAACTGGGGAGTATGACCAGTACCTCGCCCAGGCGGCCTCACCTGCTATGGTGAACAGGGGCCTTGTAGGAGGATGGGAAGTTTGGAAGGGATAGGCAAGGATGAGGGAAGGAAGCGGCCGTGGCCTTAAGTTAGGTACCATCCCGGCATTCGCCTGGAGGTGAAGTGGGAAACCACGGAAAACCACTTCGAGGATGGCTGAGGTGGGAATCGAACCCACCTCTACTCAGTTGACCTCCCGAGGCTGAGTGGACCCCGTTCCAGCCCTCGTACCACTTTTCAAATTTCGTGGCAGAGCCGGGAATCGAACCCGGACCTCCGGGGGTGGCAGCTAATCACGCTAACCACTACACCACAGAGGCGGCTCAAAAAATATCTAAATGAATATAAAGCGAAAAGTAAATGAAATCAGCTACCAAAAATGTCTGGTCATACTCTCGGAGCGCCTGCAATTTATTAGCGTTTATCCTTATATTATTGTGTTTGTAATACAATAGAAAAGGGTAGACCGAGCTCGTTAGCTGCAGTCGCTTAAGTGCGGCCAGTATCCAGTAATCGGGAGATAGTGGGTTCGAGCCCCACTGTCGGCAGCCTTGAAGATGGTTTTCCTTGGTTTCCCATTTTCACACCAGGCAAATGCCGGGGCTGTACCTTAAATAAGGCCACGGGCGCTTCCTTCCACTTCCTAGGCCTTTCCTATCCCATCGTCGCCAAAAGTCATATCCGTGTCGGTGCGACGTAAAGCCAATTTTGTAAAACAAGGAATAGTAACGCCTGTATCAGTCAAGATATCATTTTAAAACCATGGCATAGGAAGTTATTTTCGTTCAGTTCGTGATATCCGGAATTGTTTGTCTGTGTGTATGTGTGCGATGCCCAGCCAAATCTACGGGACGTAGAGATCTGAAATGTTTAGCATACGTGGACACAGCATTTCACCGATCACTCATGGCTGTGAAGAAGAGCGATTTTTGCTCCAAGAAATGAAGCAGACTGCAAGCAACTTTTACGGTTTAGAAACATCTAACACGGTTGAATTAATAAACGCGGGCGAAGCCATGGGCACATGCCTGTTAATAAATAAGAAAGAACAATTTTCAATCTTAACCCTTTCCGGCCCTTAGCGCCCGAAAGCGCCCGACTGTTCATTTAGCCTTCCGGTCCTTAGCGCCTGAAAGCGCCCGGCTGCATTATCTGCATTCGTCTGCGATCTGTGCGATAGTTTTTTAATTTTTCTCATCAGTGAAGTGTTTATAAGGCATTTATGAACACGCAGTGCAATCTACAAGTCTTAGGGAATAAAAGAAGAGAGATAATCTGTCTTGACGTTGCCTAGGCAACGGTCTTGAACTTCCGGGAGCGCGGGTCAGCTGTTTCGTCCGTAAACATGGCGGGATTGAATATCGCGTATATTGAAAGTGAGCTGAATATGGGCGAAAAAAGTGACACAGAATCCTTGAGTAGGGGTGCAGGTGAATTTTTATGAGTGAATAATGTATCAACGAAGATAATTTTAGTGATAACAGTGATATGAATGAAAACAAATATCGATAAATCGGACCTGATGGCGATGCCACGGCAATTCAGGTAACACAAATATTACGTTTCGTTACTCCGAATGATTATATGGATGATGTTGAACCTGCGCATAATATGGAAATAGTATTAGGGGAAAGAGATTGTTTTTTACGTATGATAGGAGGAGGAAACCTATTCAGTGACATAGCCTATTGCGCATATAACAATGCAGCCTTCAAACAGTCGCATTCCGGTAAGATAAAAACAGAATGGGAAGACCCTTGCGCAGATGAAATAAAATCTTATATACATGGGCATCATTCCACTTTCAAAATCACGTGATTATTGGTTTTGAGGGATTCAGACAACATGGGAATGTGACAAATGCGGACTAATGTTATTGAAAATTTGAATTCATTGTGATCAATAGTTTTTACTGTATTTAACTTTTTCTGAAAAAATACGGTCTGTCTCAGTTTTTGCTAAATAAAAGATTGAAACCTGGGGATAAGCGGAGTGAAAATGCGGGCGGGAAAGGGTTAATTCTGGAATTCAGACATTGCAAACCATCAACATTTCAATGGGATGTGTATGTTGTAGTCCAGGTGAAACTTTCAAGGGAAGTGTGGCTTTATATATACGTATTTAACTTTCTTCTTATTTATTTCCATATTTCAATTTTTATCATTTTTTTTTGCCCTGAAGGCTGCTCACCTACCCCACTACAAGTCTCAGGCGTACCCCTAGGGATACGAGTATTGAATAATTATTAAAGCAGTTTTAATTTATTTAAAAAAGGTTCTTTCAAATACACATCATAAAAAGACAAGATCGTGAAGTGAGACACAATTTTTATTGACCCTCCAGCAGGCACGCCTAAAAATGATACATGACCAGGCGCGTGGTGAACTTTATACCCCACACTTCAACGACACTAATAATAGTAAATATCCAATTTTCATCGAATTTTATGTATCCACATCACTAATAATGACAAATGTTAGCATATTTTACACTGTAGGAGGTGAAATGCAACAATAAATGTTATTTGCCTGCTTGAAAACTTTTCAGAAATTTGATCCGATTGCACAAACATATTCTAATACACAGGCAGTGTGCAAGTTCTAATGTACATGTTCGTGTGAGTCACGGTGTCATCTACCATATCTTCATCAACTATTTTATGGAAGGAAGATATTTCATCTTTGGTTCCTCTTGTATTACCGTACGTTTAGGACCAGGAAATACTTTGATATCAGTTTTGGTTTTAGTTTTGCCTGCCTTTGAAAAATCAGTTTTCCACCACCTGGTGGTTTTGTCTTTTCCAATAAAGTATTCATAACGTTCGTTTTCACTTCCTTCTGAATCAGACCCGTCCTCTGAAGTGAGACCTTCCTCAGATTCGGTTTCGTGATCACATCATATTCCTCACCTGATTCTGCGCTGTCCAAGTTGTCTTCCTCTGGCTCTTCGTGAAGTAATTTGGCTATTTCCTCAGGTGCCAACATTCTAGATAAACGGAAAAATATTGTAATTAGAGAAATGATAATAAATTGAATATTTTAAACGGTGACGTGCTTGAAAATGTTCGTAAATAATGTAGTCGAAATACTTACTCCATCGGGCGCGCGGGGTAATTTGTAGGCTGCCTGTGACACGTTCCGAATTGAAGCTACAATACAGTGATTCTTGTGTACTCACAGAGACTCCGAACTATCACATTCAACAACTAAAGTCACACTGGAAGAATGGCAGACGAGCAACCAATCTTAGAAAAGCTACAATATTGCGAAGTGGAAAAAAAGTTTTAGCAGTGGTGTACTTTATACCCCAGTGCGCCTGCTGGAGGGTTAAACCTTACAAGAAATGTCACAGTCAGCCCCCAAATAATGTAGGTTATCCGACTGGCGGATCTAATGGCTGTATGTGTGACGCATGTAGGTTAGCTTAGTTTTTATAATAAAATATGTTGCAGTGAGTCCAAATGCAATGCCATTACCGCTATTTTGAGACTGCTCCAAGGAATGCACTTCACATCACACTCTTGACATTCCATACGAGTGCCGTCTGTTTCTTAATTGTCCTTGCAGTTGAACGATGAAATATAAATCATAGCCAACAAGAGAAAGTGTGGGATATTTATATCAGAATGACTGAAGACTTTAATTGAGTGAGATATATGATCCCTCTATTAATTAATTTGTTCCTAAACGGTTCTGGAACGTGTATGGTTCGTGTATCGGGGGAGGGTATATGTGAAGTGTTACAATTATTGCTGTACATCGAATATGAAAGTATTCCTCTCCCCTAAATGCACGAAATGAAAAAGCCAAAGTTGAATATGTTATTTTAACTTCTTAAAAACATTGAGAACATATGTACCAACATTGGTTATGTAATAATATCTATATTTTAAAGCCTAATAGGTATGGTTTTATCTTAAAATTAAGCACAATTATCTATATTGTAACTTGAACAAGCTTATATTCTTGCACAACACACTATATATACAAAAATTTATACATCGCTGACACTCACTAAGGATTTCTTTCGGAAGTTTTTCGCTGACACTCACCAAGGATTTCTTTCGGAAGTTTTGTAAGTCTTTCGAATAATTTGAGATACCACCATACAAAACGTCCCGCTTGGGTGTAATTCCGGTCGCTGACTTTTTTCTGAAAATATGGGATCAAAGCAAAGCAAAGTAAAAGCCATGTTACCTCCGTACAGGCCATGAAGGCCCTTGGAGGAGTGGAAGGTAAATGCTTCCACCATTGTTAACCTCGGCACGTGATGGGGTAGAGTGGTTAGCTCTACGCCCGGCCGCCTTTGCCCCCAGGAATTAACCTGGTACTCATTTTTGGTGTAGGCTGAGTGAACCTCAGGGCCATATGCACCTCCGGAAGTGGAAATCTCGTTTCTTAAATTTTACGACTTCCTGACGGGGATTCGAACCGAGCACGCCTTTACCGCCTCGGCCAGGCAGCCCCTGAAAATATGGGATGTCTCACCTAAATCGGTACAGGTAGCACAGTGTTAACAGAAGATGATTTACAGACACCATTATGTGGACATAAATGCCCTTGGTATTTGTCTCAATGGCATACTCGTATATACGGTCAAGCAGTGATGTAGGAAAATAAGCGTCATATGTTCTCAAAATCTTTGTAAGTATGCTTGTTTGTCGACATTTTATTCCGTAAAGAACAGATCCTGCCTTACATTGAGGTAATCGTGGAGGTCCAGGATAACACTGCAAAACGGATCCTGCTTTACAAATGAAGTAATCGTGGAGGTCCAGGCTAACAGTGCAATACTATTAATTTAAATAGTATTAGTACAAGTGGTTATTTAGCACAGAACCCTTTAAAATTCCTCTGAAAAAATGAAATGGCGTGTGGCTTTTAGTGCCGGGATGTGTCCGAGTACTTGGGCTCCTCAGGTGCAATTCGTTTGATTTGACTCCCGTAGGTGACCTGCGCGTCGTGATGAGGATGGAATGATGATAAAGACGACATATGCACCCAGTCCCGTGCCAGCGGAATTAACCAATCATGGTTAAAATTTCCGACTCTGCCGGGAATCGAACCCGGGACCCCTGTGACCAAAGGCCAGCACGCCAACCATTTAGCCATGGAGCCGGACATTCCTCTCATGATATACCGTATTTTGTTACAAAAAATAATGCGTCTTATGGTCTGAAGGTCTATCATATTTTGACACTGAGTATACGTGATCCGCTACACCAATGCTCAAAAAGTTCCTTACAGTGCACTCGGCAGTAGACCCCTTTTATTAAGAAACTGTGGTTATGGTATACCTGCAATGGTCTGGCATACCAGGTAAACACAAAGAGCTGCGACCTTGATTATTGTTATAGGTAACCTTCAAGGAAGGGTAGAAATTAGTTGCAAGTTGCAGTAGTGGGTAAGTTCCGATAGTGATAATTTACCGTACACAGTGCCAGTTGTACAGAAGAGGTTTTCTTACAACATAGCCTTTAAATTAAAAGTTGTGGAATTCGTAAAATTACATGGTAATAGGCAGCAGAAGACAACACCTATTTGTGATTTGTAACAGTATTCCATTAGCTATCGGTAATGTGTGTGTGTATATATATACATTTTCTAAAAATGCTCTAACATTTTGTTTGAAAATACAGTGAAATTATATTTTTCCTTAAATTTTCTCCAAACTACCAGAGTGCGTCTTATGGTCTGCAGCGTCTTATGGTCCGAAAAGTACGGTAGTATTGTTGTTATGTCGTTCTCAGAAGTTGCAACTGAATGTCAAAAAATTGGATTCTTCCTAACAAGTCTTACAGTGAAAAAAGTGCTTTTTCATTATCATGAAAAATTCACACTTTTTTTTTCATTGAATGTCTTCTAAGAAAACCTACCTAGGCAATTTGGAATCGAGAATTTACTAGGTGGAAAAGGGAGAATTCTTTAAAGGGGCCGATGACCTCAGATGTTAGGTCCCGTTAAACAACAAGCATCATCGTCATCATCATCATCATCAGTTCTTTAAAAAATAGGAAGTCCTAGGAAGCTGCAAATTTGCATACATGTGGCAGAAATACGTGGTTACTGTAAGTGCACACGTAGATCTCAACAATGAGAGCTCTTTCTAAAGTAAGAAAAAGCTCTGAAAGTACAAAATAATTAAATCCCTCTGATAAAGGATGGTTGGCTAGTTGTACTTCCCCTTAAAACAATAATCACCACCATCCCTTCTTGATTGTGCTCATTACTGGTTTCATTTCTTTGTAGACTGTTTCATAAGAAGCATTTTCTTTGGAGATTTTGTTTATGCACGTTCTGATTCTTCTTTAAATCTTGAGTAATTCTGCAGTGTTAGTTGTTTTTAAAGTGGTTCCACTGGCCAATGTTATTTCTGTTGTGTAACTGTTTTAATAGTGTTTTAATTCTGAGCCCATTTTCTTGCATGTGTTTCTCCTAAATATTTAAAATTTGTCAATGATTTTGATGTCCCGTTCATCTATTGTGATTTTATTTGCGAGTGGTAAGTCAGTTAACGTGATTGCTGTCTTTTCGAAGGATATTCTCAGACCGATTTTCTGCGCTAATTCCTGTACTGCACTTGTTGTCGGGCTTCCTGAACGTTGTTGGTCAGGAGCGCAAGGTCAAATATTACTATTACTACTATTATTATTATTATTATTATTATTATTATTATTATTATTATTATTATTATTATTATTATTATTTATGCCGGGCTGAATGGCTCAGACTGCTGAGGCGCTGGCCTTCTGACCCCAGCTGGGCAGGTTCGATCCTGGCTCAGGCTGGTGGTACTTGAAAGCTCTCAAATACATCAGCCTCGTGTAGGTAGATTTACTGGCACATAAAAGAACTCCTGCGAGACTAAATTGCGGCACCTCGGCGCCTCCAAAAACCGTAAAAGTAGTTAGTGAGACGTAAAGTCATTATTATTATTATTATTATTATTATTATTATTATTATTATTATTATTATTATAAGCTGCCTCTGTGGGTCCGTGGTAGAGTGTCGGCCTCCGGATCCCAAGATAGCTGGTTCAAACCCGGCAGAGGTAGTCCGATTTTTGAAGGGCGGAAAAAAGTCCATTCGACACTCCATGTCGTACGATGTCGGCATGTAAAAGATCTCCGGTGATACATTTGGTATTTACCCGACAAAATTAATTAAATCTCAGCCATAGACGCCCAAGAGAGATCCGGTTTACTCTAGGTCCGCTAGATGGCAGACAGAGTAAACCGGAACGTCGAAATTGACGAGCAGACAGCCAGATGGCGTCAAATCGAAATGTCTGCAAACGGTAGCTGAGGCCATACGATTATTATTATTATTATTATTATTATTATTATTATTATTATTATTATTATTATTATTATTATTATTATTATTATTATTAATTATGTATTTCCTAATCACCAGAAGTTCTTTTATGTACCAGTAAATCTACCTACACGAGAGTGACATATTTCAGCGCTCTTAAATACCACTGAATTGAGCTGGGGTCGAATACGTCACCTTGGACTCAGAAAGGAACCACTGTACCATCTGAGCCACTCTGACGGCCTGTTACAACAACGTCGGCCTGTATGTGGATAAGCTTTAAGTCGATGTCTAGCCTCATATTCCGCAACTGATTAGTTTCTTCACAGCTGTGCGCCAGCTATGAATGGGGGCCCCGACAAGTTAATCACGTGACAGGCTAAGAATAACTAGGGGCACGTGTGCACACACCAGTCAAAAAGTGAGCGAGACACACGCGCTATTTATGGGGAATTTCGTATCTCCCTCTTTACTCCCCGTCTGCGCCCGGCAGATGAAAGGACTGGCTGGCTACTTCCATATGAAGTACGCTGAAAGCAAAAGAAACAACTTGAGTCTCTATCAAGTGTTGTTCAACACATACAGCAGATGTACAGACTGCAATTGAAGTTCTAGAACTGTTACAAGAGATCTGCCTCTCCCCTCGTGGCGAAATATCCCTTCAAATTCAGCACAATGCGATGGTGATCACTGTTTTAATGGATAGAACAACTACGTAAGTAGGATCTAGTTTACACGATAACACTAGGATTCGCAACTGGCTTTTATTTTATTCCGCTTGCTTGAATTGCAGTTGCAACCCTACATTTGGACACTAGCAACTTTTGGCTACTTCCAACATTTCGTGGAACTAAACTGGTCATTTTGATCAGAAAGATGTAATTCTTTAAAAGTAGTACCACACCCGATCATGGGTATGTTATACGTGCATTTTATTCATACAGGTAGACCTCGTTATACGCGATGGTTACGTTCCGCGAAATTGCCGCTCATACCGAATTCGCGTAAATCGAGAGTCATTTTATATGTAAAATATAGGGTTAGGTTTCTGTTTACTCAAATATTAAGTTTGAAATAGCCGAGATTCTTACTATTTCTTTTACAAAAAAAAAAAACACATCATATTTCTGAAATGCATTTTAATGCAACCTTTACACATACACATACCATAATACCTTAATAACTAAACTCTACATACAAGCTCTTGGCTTTAGCTTGAATGGCAGCTCCAGAGAGAGGCATGTGCTGTTGGTTGTAATGTTCAATCCAATCCATTCTTTCCACTGCTTCCGAGCGAGATTTGTTCACACTTAGGTTAGTAGAAGATTGAGCAGTTTTCTTTAATTGATTCCGCATTTTCACGACTAGTTCCCACAGTGGATTCGCTAAGTCCCAAAGAATGTTGAATGTCAACAATACGCTCACCTTTTTTCTCATAGCGATCCAAAACTTCTAACTTTGTTTTCAACGAATACGACTTTGGTACACGCTTCTTTCCTTCGGCAGGCATTCTTTCTTCCCTTTTGTCCATCGTTTTAAATACGAAATCTGTCAAGTGCAACTTCCCAGCTCTACTTGCCTGAACTGACGATTCACGTCTCGGCAAACGCGACAGAAGATGCGCGTAGAGATGCACTTGCCCCATTTAACGTTGGCGCATGACGTAGTGCACGTTACAGGAATTCGGCACGTATGTCTGTACACGTCTTAAGGAATTAGAGCTTCCACGTACTGTTAACAGATGACAGCACTAGAATTAAAACGAAAATCGCGGAAATGCGAAATCGCTGATAACGAATCCGCGTATAACGGATTCCTTGCGTTTTAATGTTGAGAAAATATATCTTAGCAGACAAAGTAGGGGTCTCCATACTATGAAGGACGTAAAATTAAGCAATTTCCACAATTGTGCTGAGCGTTGAAGGGCTAAAGGGCCCGAAAAGGCTTCAAATTGTGAGCCTTGGAAAACTCTATCAAACTAAAAATAAATAAAAATTCGAACATCACTTCCGGCCTAAATGCAGTTCCGGAGAAACGGCCTAAAATCGCTTGTTTCTGTACTCCCTTTCTTGTTCATTCAAATCCTAAACAAATTAACTTATTTACATAATTATTTCTGTAATGTATTCCTTGGTTCATTGTTTGAAAAATTTTCACACCGAATGCAATATAAACAAAGTAAATAAATTGAAGAATAGTAAAATTAGATTTCTACCAAAATGTGGTAATAGAGAAACAACTAAAAGGGTATTTGCAGAAGAAGAACGACAACAAAGATCAGATAGAATGAAGAAATACTGGAAGAACAAAAAAGAAAATAACATAAAGCATCATAGAAGACCGTACAGAAATTGACTACAGTGGTCCAATGTGGCCGGAAAAGGATAATATATATATATATAATTCGCTGGGGCCATCAAGGACCACGTTAAGTCTTGTTGCATTTGACACTGAACTTGGCCTTCTTTAGAGCCCAAATTTGCCTCAGTCTTTGTGAGTGGGCCTGCTTACGCTCCTCTGTCCAACGGGCACCGTGTCTTCTCTTCGGTTGCTCGTCTCGGTTTAACCCGTTCGTCAATATTTTCTTGCGGAAGAGATCTCTGTTAAGGGCATCTTCAGCTGAGATATGTAGCTTTTGCAGGTCTTCTTTGGTATTTCTAAACCAGGGAATTGTTGTTTTGGGGTTTCAATCAAAAAAGTGAAAGATTTCTTTAGTTAACTTTCTTCCGTCCATTCTTTTCAGATGACCGTAAAATCGTGCCCGTCTTTTTCTGATTGTGTCGGTAATTTTCTCTATTTTGCTGTAGACTTCCTCATTGGATCTCTTTTGATGGACTCCATTTCTGTACTTTGATCCCAAGATTCCTCTCACAACTTTGCGTTCTTTTTTCTCCAGTTCTTCAAGGAGTCCGTTGTTGGAATTTAGAGACAGAGTTTCGGCTGCATATAGAACTACTGGCTTCAGAACTGTTTCATAGTGACGTATTTTGGTGTTTTGGGAAAGGCATTTTTTGTTGTAGATTGTGCGGGAAGTTTGGTAGGCTATTTCCAGTTTGCGTACTCGCTCCTGAATAATAATAATAATAATAATAATAATAATAATAATAATAATAATAATAATAATAATAACGAGGGCCTAAGCGGAACTCTGCGTTGACTCATATTAGCGCTCATAATGGTAGAGAAAGGCAAACTGCGAATCTAATCGACCTGATAACGATGATTAAGGAAAGGATCGTAATTTTTTAGTAATAAATAAAGAATATAATTATATTCTCATACTTTATAATATTTTATTTACGTAAAATTCATTGCTCATATTCCTAGGATGTTTTCAACATTGAGTTACTTGCCTGAAAGGCTAAAACTGTGGTATTTTCCACAACTTTATTAGAGTAGGACCTCATTTGGTGAACTGTACTGTTCTGACCTGACGGTATTAAATTTGCAATACCTAGAGAATCTTTCTACTTCACGCCTTTCAAGGTCCGACTCTATTTTATGCTGATATCTTCATTCTTCCGGACCTCTTAATTTTATCATTTCTGGTTATTTGGGGATGGTTGCCTATTTGTACCTTACAACAGCGTTATCTCCACCACAATCTCTGAACATCACTGTACCATAGGGAATAAACTTTTGTGTATATGGCAAACAGTACGAGATCCAACGTATACAAGGGTGGCTATAACAACTGACGAATGGTGGAAAATTAATTAAACGTACAAGGAATAATAATAACAATAATAATGTCCACCTCTATGGTGTAGTCATTAGCGTGATAAGCTGCTACCTCTAGAGGCCCGGGTTCGATTCCCACCTTAGTCATCCTGGAAGTGGTTTTCCGTGGTTTCCCACTTCTCTTCCAGTAAAATGCCGGGATGGTACCTAACTTAAGGCCACGGCTGCTTCCTTCGTTCTTTCTTGTCTATCCCTTCCACAGCAAGTGAGGCCTGAGCGAGGTACTGGTGATTCTCACCAGTTATATCCCCTGACCGAAAGTCTCATGCTCCAGGACACTCCCCTTGAGGCGGTAGAGGTGGGATCCCTCGCTGAGTCCGAGGGAAAAGCCAACACTGGATGGTAAACAGATTAAGAAAGAAAGAAAGAAAGAAGGAAGTAATAATAATAATAATAATAATAATAATAATAATAATAATAATAATAATAATAGCTGCCTCTGTGGATCAGCGGTAGAGTGTCGGCCTCCGGATCCCAAGATAGCGGGTTCAAACCCGGCAGAGGTAGTCTGATTTTTGAAAGGCGGAAAAAAGTCCATTCGACACTCCATGTCGTACGATGTCGACATGTAAAAGATCTCTGGTGACACATTTGGTGTTTACCCGACAAAATTCATTAAATCTCAGCCACAGACGCCAAAGAGAGTTTCGGTGTATTCGGTCTGCCATCTAGTGGGGGCCTAGAGTAAAACGGAAGGTCGAAATTGACGAGTAGACAGCCAGATGGCGTCAAATTGAAATGTCTGCACACTGTAGCTGAGGCCATACGATTATAATAATAATAATAATAGGAAATAGACACCAGGATGATAGAGTGGTCGGAAGTTTATCTCTGCAGTGTAGAACTGGAAAAATACTCCAGAATGCAGGCTTGCAAAGGAACTGACAAAAGGACCAAACAAAAAGCACACTAAAGAACTGTTGACACTCAGCAGAGCAAATATAAGATGTGTAGTAGGGCTGTTGACAGGACACTGCCACCTGAAAAAAACACCTACTTAGAACTGGAGTAGTAAGAGACAATATATGTAGAAAATGTAATGAAGCAGAGGAATCAGCTGAACACATACTTTTCGAATGTGAGGCGCTGGGTAGAATCAGACTCTCCACTCTAGGACTACCAGGTGAAGAGAGAGAAAAAATCCAAGAAGACCCAATAAGAACAACCTACAGCTTTGTGAAGGGAGCAGGTATATCTAGGTGGGAATGAAGGACAAACATAGTAGCAAAAGATCTTAGAGGTCAACGCTAATTAGGAACTAATATTTAGAGGCCCCATGAAGAAAGGAAGAAGAAGAAGAAGATCCCTGCAGTGTAAAGAAGGAGGAAGCCTTCACATCCGTGCTGAGAGCTCACAGTCCAATAGCTCTCTTCATTAGTAGAAACCTTCCCACATTTTTACCATGGCTCAATAATGGAGCAGAGCAGTCTAGTTAATCTCCTCGCAAAGCGAACTTCAATTGTTTTTCTTACGTAATTGGATTTCTACCTGGCTTGGCGACTGCTGCTTGGAGACACAAACATTATCCCTGCAGACGGTCGTGCAGGTGACCCGCTGCACACTTCTGCAGTGCAAGGTGTACCAAAGGGAAGGAAGGGGTTCAGTATAAGCTTTACCCTCGCATTACCGTACTACTTGGCCCGCCTGGTGGCTATGATCGTCAAGTCTGTAATGGTGTGACACCGTGTGTAGCCGGTTCGAGCCCCGTTGATGGAAATATTTCACTACAAGAATGATACATTTTCTAATCACTAGATTCCATGTCAAGAGCCAGGATTCCACTCCAAATCTCTCTGAAATGTTCATATATGAAATGAAAATCCACAATCTGTTTCCAGTCACTCGACCGGGTCAGGAATGTAATTAATGAAGCCCCCATCTAGCGGCGAGGATAGGAATTGCGCCGGCTGCCGAAGCCTGTCGTACTCCTCTGGGGAGAAGTGTGACAAACGGTTATTTTTGTGTAACTGCTACATCTGCCACTGCTACAATAAAGTAACTGTGAAAAGTAACAGTTAAAAATAACGTCCAACGTTACTCACATTTTATTGGTCACAGCCTGGTCACGGCTTCAAGTTGGTCTCCTTACAGCTGTGTTGCGAACTCCCATTCATTCACTCGCACATGCGCGTACGCATCACTACACTGTTGAAAGTTGGTGCAGCAAAACACGCATTCCTATTTGCTACAAAGTTATCGAGTGGCAGACAACGGATGAAGACAACATAGCGTCTTTTCTGAAATCTAGAGGAGTGGTTTGACAATGCCCCTGTCAATGATAGAAGATAAGAAAACATGATGTGCAATGTCGGAGTCAACGATTACCACTGAGCAGTTGAATATGCCATAACAATTTACACTTTAGTTACCAAATGACAGCAGCAACTTAAACAAATACACTATAGAGTATATTATACCAAATACAGTAGAGACAATACGCGACACTTCCGGATTTAGCCTTGTTAAAATGGGAGACAATTCGCAAGTGGCGCCCCTAGTGGCGTGGCCTGAAAATTCTCGCTAAATTCAAATATGAATGGAAATGCATATACGGAAAAGGATAAATAAATTACGTCTAGAAAGAAAGTGTTACTAAAACAATCGTGGATAAATGAATGAAGGATTATTTAACAGGTTATTATTTAAAGACTGAAATTAGACATATAATCAAGATGTGAAATGGACTGCTGTGAAAGGGCTTGATCTTTCATTTATGCATTACTGTTTAGCTTTAGCATACCTGCCTGAACTTTCACGGCTAGATTTGTTTTTTTTCTCATTTAAAAGCATTGTATCATCACATTAGGGCACTTATCAATAAAAATATATGCACATTACTTACACACGTGATTCAATGAATTTACATTTAAGAGCTGGACAATTTTCTTTTTACCTTGAAGCCTACTAACAGAAAGAAAATCTATAAATTTAGCCGCAAAAACATTCAAAATTTCCCTATAAGCAATACTTGCCATTACATTAGGGTAAAGCAAATTTGCATCATCATCATCACATTTCTTAAATCACCCATATTTTCTTCAGTGTTTGACAACGCATTACGGCATTCCAAATGCGGTAACTTGGAACACAACCAGCCACACACATATGCATACACATTTCCTGAATTAAATCAAAACCCACAGATCATACGTACAACAACACAGCGGTATTGAAGGTTAACTGCTGCACTAATACAATAAAATAAGCTTATTTTATATTAAGCCAGTTAAAATATGGGTCGCGCAGGTCAAAAGTTTAGGAAGTACTATAAAAATATCTTTGTAACAGGAAGAATATATATGCAAACACAATATTTACTTACATTTTCTTGTCACGAGGAAAACGGAAGAAAGACCGCGAATCCTTCTGCACTTCATAGTTATTGCAGCCAAACGCAGCACATATCTTTCCACTCATATTGACAGAAGATATAAAGGAATGACACACGCTACTATTTACTTATGTCAACTTAATACAAACGCATGAATAGCACCAAAAACTTCACAAAATACACGTGCTCTTATGACAAAATCAGTAACTCTAGGTCACTCCGCTAGACAGAGCTCTAATCGCTGTCCCTCGATATCTCGCAGAGTGTCGCGTATTGTCTCTACTGTATTTGACTTAGAGGAATCTCTTACGAAAGCGCTCTCACTTGGAAGACATGCGTACTATCTGAACTCTGAAGGTCACTTTGTCTCTGTAAACTGCTACTAGTGACAGTTCCCACTTCCCAGTCACTGTTTTCACTAGTACGTTATTATGTTGTCGTTACTTGGTAACCTGTTATTTTTGTCCTTGTTACATTTGTAACAGTGGCAGGTCAGTAACTGTGACAAAGTAATTACTACGTTATTTTTCAGCTATCTCTACCTCTGGGGCAATGATAAATGACTGACAGATGAAATGAAATGATACTGGAGAGTGTTGCTTGAATGAAAGATGACAAGGAAAGCCGGAATGCCCGGAGAAAAACCTGTCCCGCCTCCGCTTTGTCTAGCACAAATCTCACATGGAGTGACCGGGAAATGAACCACGGTACCCAGCAGTGAGAGGCTGCGCTGTCGCCTGAGGCATGGAAGACCGTTCGTATTGAATGAGGGAATATGACGTTGTTGATAATGATTCGTCCGTCGTATGGAGACTTTAAGCCTTCAGCAAACCCCTTGGTGCTATATGTCGACACTTGATTTTACCCTCTCCCTACCTCGTTATCATACACGCAGATACGCACGTCACCCACGAGTGTCAAATAGAAATATCTGCACCAGGGGAGCCGAATATATTCTCTAACCGGTTTCTCTTCCTTCTACCCCCTGTGGGTGGGGGCGGTAGAATTGCATTCACGGTACCACCCCCCCCCCTGCCTGTCATAAAAGGCTACTAAAATGGGACTAGGAGTGGCGACCACGGTTCCCATAACTGAGCTAACATTCTTCTAATTGTATCACGCTCCTCCTTTGGTCACCTCTTGTTTTTTTCCGACCCCGACGCTACTAAGTTTGCGACGCGCAGGAAGGTTTTCATTTTCAAACTTCCCGTAGCCCTTCTCTTTCTTGTAGCGATACCTTCATTATTCGAATTGTCGGACCTCTCCCAGCTTTGAGGATGGCTGCCTATTTGTACTTCCTCTTGAAAATCAATAATCACCACCACCTGCCATTTGGTAGAGTAAAACGGGGAGTCGAAACTGACACACATATAGCCTAAAATGTGCCATAAGAATGGCTGCACACAGAAACTCGGGCCATATTATTATTATTATTATTATTATTATTATTATTATTATTATTATTATTATTATTATTATTATTATCAATATTATTTCTTTTTCCGTTAGGGTTTTCTAAGGACCAAGTGACAATTACAGCGCTTCGTCGTTTGTTGTTTCTTCTTCCCCCGATAATCCTTCATCTGCTTACTATGTCTCCTTTTCTTCTCCTCAGACCGTTTTTAGCCTGTTTTCTTTCCCTTCCGACCTTGGAATCCTTCCATTTTCGCACCTTCTTTCTAAAAATATCACTCTGTTGCTTCTTTTTCCCTTATGTTGTTTCTTTCCGAATCTTTCTTGCCTTCGTGAATCCATGTTGTTGTTGTTGACTTCTTGTTCTAAAGATATCTCAAGATCTGTTTGGTTAACCTGTTGTCATTCATTCTGTATAAATGTCCTAAAATTATCAGTCACCTCTTCCGCATTGTATCCGTTGTTTTCTATGTTCCGGCATATCTCATCATTACTTCTTGATTTCCAGAATTCTGTAATTATTATTATTATTATTATTATTATTATTATTATTATTATTATTATTATTATTATTATTATTGGGGTCCGCCTCTGTGGTGTAGTGGTTAGTGTGATTAGCTGCCACCTCCCGGAGGCCCGGGTTCGATTCCCGGCTCTGCCACGAAATTTGAAAAGTCGTACGAGGGCTAGAACGGGGTCCACTCAGCCTCGGGAGGACAACTGAGTAGAGGTGGGTTCGATTCCCACCTCAGCCATCCTGGAAGTGGTTTTCCGTGGTTTCCCCCTTCTCCTCCAGGCAAATGCCGGGATTGTACCTAACTTAAGGCCACGGCCGCTTCCTTCCCTCTTCCTTATCTATCCCTTCCAATCTTCCCATCTCCCCCCAAGGCCCCAGTTCCGCATAGCAGGTGAGGCCGCCTGGTACTGGTTATCCTCCCCAGTTGTATCCCCCAACCCAGAGCCTGAAGCTCCATGACACTGCCCTTGAGACGGTAGAGGTGGGATTCCTCGTTGAGTCCGAGGGAAAAACCTACCCTGGAAGTGTAGAGTGTTGAGTGTGAGGAAAGGAATGTTAAGGACGACACAAACACCCAGTCCCCAGGCCAGGGATATTAATCATTTACAATCAAAAACCTCTGACCCGGCCAGGAATCGAACCTGGGGCCCCCTACACCAAGTGGGCCGGACTAAGGTAGGGGGTACCGTGGGGATTATTTTACCGCTCCCACCCACAGTAATGGGGGAAGGGGATACGATACAATACAAGTACTTACTATTCATGTATAACATGTTGCTCGCTAGGTAAACATTGCTCATAACGATCTTATATTTTGTTTAATGTAATGTATTGCTATGAGCTTAGTAAATTTATTTTTAAGCCTGGACTGCATAAAATATAGAGCAGATATTACCTGTTTGCCAGTCGTGTGCTGCAGTCTGCTTGCTATTTATATACCACTTTACTACACGTTCTGACGGGGGAGGAAGTGACGTGAGGAGGGGTTGAGGATGCTGTAATCTGCTTAAAACGTTCAGGCTGTTTCATCATCATTCATCTCTCTCTCTCGCCCCGCCGGCACTAAAATATAATATAAAATTCGTTAATCCTTGGTATTTATAAAAGCAAAAATGCTCAAATATATAATACTATCAAATATAATGAACTTAGATGAAAAAGTCGATGGTTTGATTTTATCCGCAAATTATTGTTCTTGGTACGAATGGGCCTACTTTGGACCACGCTTATTCAACTGTTGGGCTTTGATCTCTGCCAAATATTGGCGCATTTTCTGCCGGTGTGACTCTTTTCTTACATCAGTCCAGAGGGTACCTTTATTCCGGTTTTTTTTCCTGAAATCCATGGACTTCCTTCCGGGTACGTCGTAAAGACCGTCTATCTTGAAGAACTGATATTCCCAGTTCTTTAATGTCCTGCTTAGTTTCTGTCAGCCAAGACGGATCTTCTTGTTCTGCCAGAAGATGAACAGGCGATTGGTCAGTCTTTTGGGAGGCAGTCTTATGATATGGCGATCGAAGGCTGCTCTCCTTTTCCTATCACAATCAGAGAGCCTCTTTATGTGTTCGTAGAGCTCGGAATTGTGCCGTCTACGGAATTCTTCATCTTCCTTTAGCGGAGCTCAGAACTTCCTGAGAATTCTCCTCTCTCTCACTTCCAATTTCTCCATCAGACCTCTTCGATTCAAATTATTATTATTATTATTATTATTAGTAGTAGTAGTAGTAGTAGTAGTAGTATTCTTTCGATTCGGCCATCTAAGGAGCACGTAATTTCTACTGTCTCTTGCTGCATCGAGCTTTAACCTCCTCCCAGTACTTTCGCATTAGTTCTCGATGCCGTTGCTCCCAATCTTCAGTCCACTTCTTGCCTGTTGGAAGCTTACGTTTTTCTTGGAAACATCGGTGTCTTGTTACTTTCTGTTTAAGGAGGGCACGTTCTCAGATATCGTTGTCTGTAATTCCCAGTTTTTGTATAAATATTTGTTCACCTCAGTGAACCAAGCTCTCTGGGTGTAAAGTTCGTGGTTGTGACGTCTCCTATATTCTCCGTTTTCTTTTTACTGGGCCCAAGTTTTTTCTTAGAATTTTCAATCAATCAATCAATACTGATCTACATTTAGGGCAGTCGCCCAGGTAGCAGATTCCCTATCTGTTGTTTTCCTAGCCTTTTCTTAAATGATTGCAAAGATATTGGGAATTTATTGAACATTTCCCTTGGTAAGTTATTCCAATCCCTAACTCCCTTTCCCATAAATTAATATTTGCCCCAATTTGTCCTCTTGTATTCCAACTTTATCTTCATATTGTGATCTTTCCTACTTTTAACGACGCCACTCAAAATTATTCGTCTACTAATGTCATTCAACGCCATCTCTCCGCTGACAGCACGGAACATACCACTTAGTCGAACAGCTCGTATTCTTTCTCCCAATTCTTCCCAGCCCAACCTTTGCAACATTTTTGTAACGCTACTCTTTTGTCGGATATCACCCAGAACAAATAGAGCTGCTTTTCTTTTGATTTTTTCCAGTTCTTGAATCAGGTAATTTTGGTGAGGGTCCCATACACTGGAACCATACTCTAGTTCGGGTCTTACCAAACACTTATATCCCCTCTCCTTTACATTCTTACTACAACCCCTAAACACCCTCATAACCACATGCAGAAATCTGTACCCTTTATTTACAGTCCCATTTATGTGATTATCCCAATTAAGATCTTTCCTTATATTAACACCTAGATACTTACAATGATCCCCAAAAGGAACTTTCACCCCATCAACGCAGTAATTAAAACTGAAAGGACTTTTCCTATTTGTGAAACTCACAATTTTCCTTTCCTTCACTTCCAGTTTCTCTATTAGTCCCTTCCGATGCATTGCATTATTATTATTATTATTATTATTATTATTATTATTATTATTATTATTATTATTATGTCCGACTCGTTGGATGAATGGTCAGCGTACTGGCCTTCGGTTCAGAGGGTCCCGGGTTCGATTCCCGGTCGGGTCGGGGATTTTAACCTTCATTGGTTAATTCCAGTGGCCCGGAGGCTGGGTGTTTGTGCTGTCCCCAACATCCCTGCAACTCACACACCACACACAACACTATCCTCCACCACAACAACACGCAGTTACCTACACATGGCAGATGCCGCCCACCCTCATCGGAGGGTCTGCCTTACAAGGGCTGCACTCGGCTAGTAATAGCCACACGAAATTAAAAAATTATTATTATTATTATTATTATTATTATTATTATTATTATTAATATTATTATTACTCCGTTGTGCCCGACTAAGGAGCGTGATTGAACTTATTTATCTGATGTCGCTGTCTCTTTCTTCGTCCAACATCTCTTCATCTTATCGCTGCGAAAATACTAAGTCCAAACAAGAAGCATACAAAAGAACTGCTGATGTTTAGCAGAGAAAATGTAAGATGTGTGGTGGGGTTGCTCACTGGCCTTTGCCATCTTAGAAAGCATCTATACAGAATTGGAGTAACTAGGGACAATATACGTAGAAAATGCAATCAAGCAGAGGAATCAGCGGATCACATCCTCTCTGAATGTGAGACGCTGAGAAGATTTAGAATCTCTACACTGGGCTTGCCTTGTGAAGAAAGAGAAAAGAAAACCTTGAAGACCCAATAAGAACAATCTGCAGCTTCACGAAGGAAGCAGGTATAACTAAGTGGGAATAAAGGACCACACATGGTAGCAAAAGATCTTGGTGGTCGACGCTTAAATAAAAAACTGCAATGAGATCCCATGGAAAAATAATAATAATAAGAAGAAGAAGAAGAAAATATAGCTTTGCCAGTGGATCCTGTCTGAGATAGGTACCACACGATCATACATTTGTCAAACATTTATTGTCAGTCGCCCTAAATGCTGATACATTTAAATTGGTACGGATATACGGAGATGGATATAGTACTTTTGTATCCATCTCTTGGCACAGGCCAGAGTAAAATGTAGCTTCCACCGAAGTCCCAGTCTCATCCATGGCTGTGACAATATGGAAGCTGCTGGGGTATGGGTGGTGCTGAGTAATGACATTCAAAGCACAACTAGTGCATCTGAGTATTATGAAAGGTGTTGCTCATAGGGTCAGTCGTGCTGCAATAGCACTTTCTGACCCAGTGAGGAAAGCAATGGCAAACTACCTCACTCCTCGTCTTGCCTAGTACGCCTCATTTTGATGTTGCCATTGGTTTTTGCGGTTTCCTTATAACCCCATAACCTTTGGTGGTGCTTTTTGAGGATCCAACCAGCCTCTGGGCTGATGACCTAACAGACATACGGAGACGATAAATTCTTCACCTAGCTTCTCTCAAGTAACCTGATACCAATGATGGTATAATATCCAGTCAGCTGAACAGTCCTCTTGCTGATATGACAAATGTAATAGATTCAGGTAACACTGGTGACACTGGTGTCAATGTTATATGAAACAGTCTATACAAGACGGGTTTCGAGTCGTCTGAAGTGCAACAGAGGCAAGAAAATTTCATAAAAGGGAGGTCCAACACTGTAGTACAGAATATAGAAAACCTAAGAAACTTATTAAAATTTTTAAGTGGTCAGTATATTGTGTGATATTGCTCATCCTCTTACAGTCTGAAGTATCAAAACATAAAATCAAAATAATTGTATCTGCAGATGAGGTGTCTACCACGGAGGTAAATGATATACAAAATACATTATTATCAAACACTAAATTGTATTTTTAAGAATACATTTTCCTAAAATGCAGTACTACACAAATTACACCAACAATGTTTCTATTAAACACATAGCTCATCCTTAATGAATGTATATTATTTACAAAATTCTACTCATAATATCTTGTGTACTTGCACACATAATCAACTCATATGCAGTAAGTAAAATCACTTCAAATAATGTTATACAACTGCTATAAGATTTCAGTTTACATTACTTTTTTATACCTATGTTGGTTGCATATCGACCTGCTGCGTCTTTACGAGAGTCTCTTTTGCCACCGATTTCAGATTTTCTGAAAGGCTTTCATAGCTACCATAGCAGTTCCAGGGCCATCGAAGTCTCCACTGTCCCTACAGGCAGTCCCTTACTTCGTCTGTTCAATCTCCATACACAAGGGGATGGAATTAATTTATTCACAAAAATATTTATATACAATAACCTGCACAGGTCGAATGCTCTCTTAACACATGGGTGACGGGCCCCGAGAAATCTCGGTTTTATTCACGACATTGTTTTCGGTCTTCCCCATATCTTGAACTATTTCGGACTTGCACGTTGAGTAGAATAAATCGTAGATGTATATCTGATACTTTTCTTTTATTCACGGCCTCTTTTATTCTTTGATTTAGTTTCGAAATGTCGACTTTCTTTCTGCCGGTTCAGTCAATGACAAGATGGAGTGCCCGTGGAATATGGTGTTAGCTGACGACGATATTTTAGAAGAATTATATGCCGATGATCGTTCAAATGGAAATAGTCTAATGTATTAGTGGAAACTGAATGTGAGAGTGATAGCGGAAGTGATATTCAAGCCTCTACAGGCCGTAATTTACCTAGTGTACTTATTTATTCAAGTCATTCTGACGACGACAACGATGTAAACATTAATAATGTGTTAGGAATTGACTCTGAATATGGTTTTGTAAAGGTAGATCCACTACTACTAGGGGCATTGGAGAGTACCCATACCAACTTTAAAGATAAAATATTGACTGGTTTAATATTTATTTACGTTTTTATAATCAAGTGCACCCTAGTATGCTTAGTAGAAAAATGTCCGGTCCACAGGGTGTGTGACAAGCTCAAGCATCCGGTCAGCAATGTGTTAACATTTCTTTTTTTTTCCGTTGCTGTTTATTCTGTTCTTGAATATCTGTACAGATTTTTAAAAGGATCAAACACTTCCCCTGGTAAACTGTTTCACTCCTTCTCGCCTCCAGAATGAATGAAAATTTACCCCAAATCTCTTCTACTAAAATCCTGTCTAATTTTATACTTGTGGTCATCCCTGCCGATATAATTATTTTCCATCTGAAGCCTCTCACGGACTTCTCTCCATGCTTCCTCTCCTGTATAGACTCTATATAATCCTATAAGTCAAATTTTCTCCCTTCTCTTACTTAAAGCTTCCCACCCAAGTTTTTCTCTAACATTTCTGATACACTACTTTTTCTCCTGAAATCCCCTGTTACAAATCTTGCTGCTTTCCTCTGCACACCATCTGTTTCATTTATTAGGTATTCCTGGTGAGGAGCCAACGGCCGTAACCGTGTTGAAACACCGGACCCCGTGAGATCTCCGAAGTTAAGCAACATTGGGCGTGGTCGAGATTTGGATGGGTTGCCACGCGCTGTTGGTGGGTGTTAAGGGAATGGAGGAGCGGAAAGGAACTGGCCACCCTACCGCACGTAAACTCCGGCTCAGGACACCTCTGCGGAGGTTCGGACCTGCCTTCGGGCAGAATACACCCTTACCTTACCTGGTGAGGATCCCAAACACTGTTTGCATATTTCAATAATGGACGAACCGTACTTAACGTAACTTTTCTCTTTTAATTCTTTGTTACATCCTTTAAGTAGCCTCATTATGACATGTAACGATCTGTATGCTTTCCCAACAATGTCACAAACATGACCCTGCCAATGCAAATTACTTTCAAATCTCACACCTAAGTATTTGCACTTGCCATCTATTGGGACAATTACCTCATCCAAAATATATTTAAATTCAGGACATTGTCCAAAACGAATAGGTAGACAATGACTCACTCTCCGTTCAGGACGTAAATCATCATCACCTTCTTCTTCTTCAACCGATTTTCTCACACCAGTGGGGTCGAGGGTGCGACTGCGTCGCAAAATTGGATGAGACCCTGTTTTGCGGCCGGATGCCCTTCCTGACGCCAACCTATATGGAGGGATGAAATCTCGATTACGTGTTTCTGTGGTGCTTGGCAGAGGGTGTGTTGTCTGAATATGAAGAGGAGAGTTGGGACAGGCACAGTCACCCAGTCCCCGAACCAGAAGAATTAATCGGAAGCGATTAAAATCCACGACCCGGCCGGGAATCGAACCCAAGACCCTCTGAACCGAAGGACAGGACGCTGACCATTCAGCCAATGAGTGGGACCCGTTCAGGACGGACATATACCTGTATAATTCTCCAGTATTTTATTAACTGAAATGAGTATTGTTTGCGGGATTATTTCTATCAGAAGAGGATCTGAAGAGTCTGGGAAAGTTTCCATGATAAAACTACCATTTTTTTCAGCGTAGTCATTGGCCGGTTTGTGTTACCATGTTGCACCTTAAGTGGAAGGTGTATAGGATGCTCTGTGTACAATTGACTGACTCCCATAAATGCCATTTGCACTTTATATAGGGCAGAGACGCTCTCAGTAACTTGAAAACGCCACGTGATGAGTTTCGGAAGTATTAAAGGACCATTACGCGCCTCAGGGATCTCATCACCCCGAAGCCGGTAGCCCTCTTAGTGAGGGAGCCGTTTTTACAATTAACTGGCAATCCAGTTAACTATTTGCAGCTTTCTCTTTCCGGACATGAGATTGGACAGTGTAAGACAAAGAGGTATGAAAGAGTAAATGATGATAAAATTATCCACATCACACCTCTAGAATGTGATTCATGGCGCAAACGGTGCCTCCGAGGGGTCCCGAAAATGGATTTTTTAAATGATAGATGTATAGATTGGCTAACAAAAGTGAGGCAGAAGGACACTGATGGCACCTTGGATTTAACAAGTAGAGGATCGCTAGAACAAGTGGAGAAGAAAGAAAGATCCTATGGAAGATTCTGGGACCTAGATATGTCGATGAACAGCGGGGAGTTTTCACGGTCATCTCCTACGTATGAATCAAGAAAGGATGACTCGAAAGCTCTTTACACATTTCGAAGGAAAAAAATTGTTCCTACTTGGTTTATGGAGATACATACAAATATGGAGATAATGAATGGGTATTAGGTAGAAAGACATTTAAAACAGGAACAACTTCCCACAATTGGTTTCAGACTTGAGGCTACCGAGGGGAAGGAGAAGAGAAATCTTCAAACATGGTATCTTTAGAGGAAAGAAAGAAGGAGATAAGCCAACGAATGAAGCTGTACTGGAAGGAGATCTCCGTAGTCCATAGTGGCCAGAATCGAACAGAAAAGAAAACGTTACTTAATTTTAGAGTAGGCTAAGTTCTTGTTATGGATAACATTTTTGTTCTTCACTATTGTATTGTATGTTCCTAGGTGGCTGTGTGGTGTGTTGCATTTTGATGAAGAAAAATGTATTCAGACGAGTTACAAATACCGATTCCCCAAGTAAAAGAAATTAACCAGACAAGGTTTAAATTTCCGACCCGGCCATGAATGGAACCTGGGACCCTATGAACTGAAGGCCAATACGCTGACCATTCAGCTAAGGAGCCGGATGAGGGTAGAACTTAAAGAATATATTAAATTCAAGAACCAAGGTTTTTCTTAATACAGCCGGGATGAGTGGCTCAGATAGTTGGGGGGCTGGCCCTCTGGAACTCCTGCGGGACAAAATTCTGGTACCTCGGCGTCAAAAGTAGTTCTTCTTCTCTTCTTAATTCTCAATCCTAAGATTGGTTGGCAGCAATTTGTCTTCTCCACTCTTCTCTGTAATCCGCTAATCTCTTCATTTCCACATATGAGCCTGTTCCTACGTCATCTCTGATCTGTCTTGCATATTGCAGTCTAGGTCTTCCTCTTCCTCTTTTACCTTGAATCTTTCCTTCTATGACATTAACTATGAATCCATTGTGCCTATAGAGATGGCCAATTAACTGGTCTCTTCTTTTTCTTATTGTTGCTAAAAAGGTTCTTTTTTCACTTTAACGTCGAAGAACTTCTTCATTGGTGAGTTTTTCTGTCCATGAGATCTTTTGCATCCTCCTCCAGCACCACATCTCAAATGCTTCCAAACGTTTCTTATCACGTGCACTAATAGTCCACGTTCCTGAACCATACACGGCCACACTCCAGACAAAGCACTTAATAAAACTCTTCTTGGTCTCCACATTTAAATTCCTTGATGTAAGTAGTATCCTTTTCTTGTAAAAAGCAATTTTTGCTTGGGAAATTCTGCTCTTTATGTCGACTGAAATTTTTCCATCTGGAGTGATTTTACTTCCTAAGTAGGTAAAGGCTTAGTGGGACGTAAAAACCGTAACATTTATTATTATTTTAATGCACAAAATTTTATCAATATCAGAGATCAAGAGATCGAATTCCATCGAAACTCGTGTTGATTTGACATGGAACTATCTTCCTTCCTCATGCTTGTGTAGGCTCCTCTCTTTCATTGTTCTTATCTTTGTTATTTACACACCCAAAATAATTTAGTGTAAGTGGTTACGTACTAAAGCGAGCTTAATGGCTAGAAGTTAGTTATGAAAATGACATCACTCTAGCGTGATGTGAAACTGCTGTCTTGTAAATAATGCACACATCCCACTATGCAGTTAAAACTGCCATAATGTTGTGGGTCTGAGCGCACATATTTCATTTTATAGCTACGTGCTGGGGAAATTACAGAGTCCTCTTCCTGCATCTTTGGTCGTCTAAGGTGGATTTGAGTTTGTAATAACGTAGAGCCCGGATTTTTATGCATTCATAGATTAGAATGCAATCTTACTGAAGCGAGTAGCAAGTATAGCCTACCTTCACAACAAGCCTTATTGAACATACATGGTCACAGTGGAACGACGACTGAACAACTTTCCTCAAACACCCAAAAGGAAGAACAACGGATCCAGGTGAAATAGTAAGCATGAGATGCATTTCTGAGGAAAGTACTGCTTCATTACTGCTTCAAAGAATAAATCCAGCAATGTATTGCACCTCCTGAAAATAACACCGCGTACTTATTTCTATCCAAGCGTGAGCATAGAGTAATTAGAAAGTGTTTTCATCACATTGCTACCCAAACCTCGCCCTGCAATCTCAGCTGCAATTTTGTAGTTCACCCCTCCGTGATGCTCCAGTATCCTTTTCGAGTAGTATATTATACCACCTCTATGTTTCAAACAGTCTACATGACATTTTTTGATATGGTGAACCCTTTGACAAGGTGCCACATAACTTAATATGGCGAACTCTTTAGCACCATGGAGTACCGAAAATAGTTCGTTGTCCAGCTGGAATCACTCCACCTTTTAAAATATCTCACTGTTTATCAGAATTTATCCTTTGGATGGGTACAGCAACGGCAGATGCAGCCCCCGCATCCCTGGAAGTATGTATTGTATATGCAAACAATGTGTTGCTCCAGTAGGAGACGTTATCTTGCGCTCCAAAATCAGACGCATCAATACCTGGTAGAAAATCTTTATTCCTCTCAGTCTTCAAGAGACAGAACATTTGAAAAGAGGTCCTCAAACCAGGTTTCTACACTTAAACCTGTTTTCCATTTCAACATATGAGGAATCTATTCCTGGAATTTTGCACCGAATTTTTATTGTACTCTATGTATCATATGATATTCAAAAGAAATCTCTGAGAGACCTAATATATGTACTATTCGATATCATTATTCCTTTTATACAACGAATACAGCAAATAGAAATCGTAATCCTCATCAATACGATAATTTCCATTTACAATCACTGACAGCCCCCTTTCCACCCGCCAGCTTCACCTTATTTACTTATTTATTTATTTATTTATTTATTTATTTATTTATTTATTTATTTATTTATTTATTTATTTATTTATTTATTTATTTATTTATTTATTTATTTATTTATTTATTTATTTATTTATTTATTTATTTTCTTGTTTTATATGGCGGGACTCAGGCTATGAAGCCTGCTATTCTGTACAACCATACATACACCTACATGAAGAGTTAAATATACACTAAATTATCTACAGTTTAATATCTTAAGGTATCAGTTAAATGTTTTAGTTAATCTAATACTTAGCTATGATCTAATCCTACTATGTTATAAGAAATTATTATTTATTAACCAGGTTTGACAGAGTTTCTTAAAGCGGAGGTGGTTTGACACGCTCGTAATTTCAGCAGGTAGGGAATTCCAAATTCGGCTGGCGGCGACTATAAATGATCTACTGTAGCCAGTTGAGCGGTGAATGGGAATGCTTAGTACTGCGGTGGATGATGATCTGGTAGGAATACTAGAAGGTGATGCTAGGTAATGGAATTGTATGGCAAGGTATTCAGGTGTGTTAAGGTTCAGTATACGATGTAACAGGGAAAGAGTGTGTAAATTTCGTCGCTCTCTTAAGCGTAGCCATGAAAGCCTAGCAAATGCGGGAGAAATATGGCTAAACCTTGGTATATCTGAAATAAATCGAACGCATGCGTTATGTGCCTTTTGGAGCTTGATGGAAAGTGAGGCGTTCAGGTTACTGTATACTACGTCACATAGTCGAATATTGGCATTACCATACTTTGGATAAGCAGTTTTCTTACATTTTGGGGGAGTAAATCTCTGAGTTTTTTAAGGGAATGTAAGGAATAAAACACTCGCTGACATATACCTGTTATATGATCGTTCCAACTAAGGTTTTTATCCATTATCATCCCTAAGTTTTTAACTGTGTCTTTGAATTGTAACTGAGTGCCTCTTAATGTTACTGAGTGGGTATGGATGTCTGTAAGTCGTGCGTGGGTTTTTTGGGTAGCTAAAAGAATACACTGAGATTTTTGGGCATCTTCCTTCTGTTTGCACTCATTCTCAGTAACACAACTGTGATTCATGCTAGAGCAATGGTAACGTCAGCTTCTCTACGTTTTATATGAGGCGAGTCCCATGATTGTCATTGTTACCGCTTTTTTGTGGTAGGTAGAGGTGAAAGAAGGTGCGGGTGTGAACGGGTCTCAAACTACGAAATTAAAGTTAATGTAAAATTTAACAAGGTTATATTCTCTTTCCAAAATTCAGAAATAACACGAAAGACAGGTACAGAGTAGCAAGGCAATAAAAGTACAATTACAATCTTTACAGGATTTGGGCTTCGAGCCCCAACCTCATAATTCTTGAGCAATTAGCCCAGTTTTACCCCAAACACAAGTTTCAACAGAGGGGCAGAAAACCCCATTCATGCCTAGGAGCACTTGCTCCAAATTACACAGTAAGGCCTCCTTGAGGCGCGCAGAAAACAAAATTTTCAAGAAAGAGCAACTTGCTCTCCAATTTTAGGCCTGTCAAAGGCCACACCTAATTCCACCTTCAAGCTGTCCTCTAAGGACATATACACAGGGGTAAAATACCCAACCTACTGAGGTCTATTAAATGAGAAGAAGGTTAATTACATGACCTCTAAAATAACAATTTGAGAGGAGGCGATCTGTACTCCTAATGCATTTGTTTTAAAACCTAATCTGGCTCTAGGCCACTAATGCAAGGGCTAATCCCATACTACAGAGGTGACTTTAGAAAATAACAATTTACTTTACATTAAGGAAGAATCGGTTGTGAGAAATAAGTTCACCTCAAAACAAAATGAGTGGGATCTCGAGAGGGTTAAGCACTCTCTATCCCAATATGTAGCTTTAAAAGATAATAGATGCTAAGAGTAGTTACATTTTAGGAAAAGGTTACCTGGTAGAAACGCTTCGGACCCGCCCCGAGAGTTAAACTGCTGAGCTAGCAAGAAAAGAAGTTATTAAAAGGCCATTACCTTGGTGTAGAACTGCTCCCCGAAGAAAGAGGCGCTTCCCGCCCCCTGCTATGTACTTTACACACTGAAAGATGGTACTGAAGTGGCGCAGAGACCCTAAACTCAGCAGTTTATATACTCTCGCGGAAAGTTTGAGGCGTTTCAGGAAGGAAAACACCCGCCCACAATCATTTTATTGGTGGATAAGGAAAACCCCTACACAATATGAAGAAGAAACACATTATTGGTGGAAAATTAATTAAAGAAATTCGGGATTGGCTAGATTCAAAACAAGGGGAAAGAAAGGGTTAATATTGCCAACTTAAACAATGACTGAAAGAAATTTAGCAAAGAACAAACTTTTGAAATTAAATTTTCTCCCAAAAAAAAACAGTTCTTTCACTTCGCACTAGGGTGCACCGTTGTAGTTCTTCAATAGTGTCCTCTAGAAGAGAAAGTTCAAACTTCTTACTACAAGCAAAACAAAATTACATCGAAAACAACACAGTTCAGAAACTTCAAAATTTCCAAGTAGTGGCATCTTCAGGGTAACTTGAAAATTAACACATAAGACAAAGTTCAGACTTCTTCCAGTAGGGGAGTTTCAACTGGCGCAAAGTTTAAATAAGCAGCGTGGAGGTGTACCGCCCGGTACAGTCATGAACAATATTATTTTTTTATCCTCTTCCTCTTCAAATCATTTGCTCAAAAGTCTTATTACATTCTTCCTTTAACATTTTTTCAGGCGCCTCCGCTGCTTAACAAGATCCGAATTGTGAACAATAACAACGTTAATGAAATATATTTCTTAAGACCCATCAAAATGTTACCTGATGAGATGAATTACAACATTCATTACAACTTTAATATATTATGTGACGTCACTTGGACATAATTTTATTGCTTAAGAATTGAAATTTAAGCTCCTGTTCCTTATGGAATAACCATAATGTTTTAATATAAATGTACCATTAGATTTTAAGATTAAGATATGAGCTCACGGGACAAAAAATTAGTCACTCTAGTTCTGACGCATAGATGGATCGTTAAGTTGGTACAGATGGCGCAGCGAACGATTCCCGTGCTGAGCCGCACGCTCACTGCCTCTACGTGAGCATAAGGCAGTAGCGATTAGTGAGACATGGATGTTTCAAGCGGACAGTGTTCAACATGAGTATATGTAAGCATGTAACAGAGTGGCATCATCATTCCGTGTCCGGTCAGCATTTCCAAAATGTAGCAACTCCGGTGGCCTTGTTGTTCGCCTCGATTAGGTCCTGTGAAGTGCAGGGATGTTCTAGTAGGGGACAAATGAGCAGGTGGTTCGGATCTTGTGTTACACCGCAGGATGCGTCTCCATCAGCTGGAAGTATGGCCCATTTTTGCATGTTGGTCTTGCAAAGAGGTACGCCCACCCTAAGACGATTAAGTGATCTCCAAATAGGGTAGGGCAGGTCATTTCCTGGAGCTAGCTCTTCCTTTGCAGGGGTATCAGACGGCAGCATGCTCTTCCACCTGGTGATGCGGTTAGACTCAGGTGTTCCTACCAGTGGTTGAGTCCTGGTGATGAAGCTCTTTCTCGACTTCAGTCGACAGACTACAGCCTGGTGATCATGCAGTGGGTGGCGAGAATCATTAGTCTGCTTTGTCCTCTCTGCATCAGCAGCAACAGCCCTTCTGATAGCGGGGGGGAGCTATTCCAACAATCGGGTAGAGTTTGTCAACTGGGGTTGGCTTCAGACATCCCGACAAGATACGTACGGTCTCGAACAGAGTGGCGAAAATGGGCAATCGTGTTTGGCCGTGCCCATGGCCATACGGTGCGTGAAGTTGCTGGATTTGTTGGTGTTTCGTAGCAGACTGTTCAACGTGTGTACAAGCAGTGGTGCACTACACCTGGCCATGAAACACGACGTCAGAATTGTGGTCGGAAAAAGATCCTGACTGGAGACGCGTTTCACGGCTTGTGAATCAAAATCGCTTCCAAATCCGACAGGAATTGCTTGCAGTCAGTGAATGAAGGTCCATCCCAACCTCTCAGCGAGAGAATATTGCCACGGGCGCTGCATCCAATCACTGCCTTCGTAATTTACAGGCCGTACTGTACCTCCGATGACGTCACACAAAGAGGCGAACTGTTTCCTCCGTCCAATCCGTGTAATGAAAGGACATGATGCGTCTGTACTTTTTGTAATTATGAAATATTTACAAATGTTGTATTAATATTATAGGTGAGATCACTAAAACCTGTAATCGCATCATAACTCGTAAGTCAGGTCTATCTCATTTTAGGAGAAGTAGGTTTGAAGTGCGATCTACGCGGTCAAAGCTTCAGTGTTTTACTCGTCATTGTACCCAACACATAATTATTATGTATGAATACAAATATGGAGAAATTAAACGTGCAATTATAAACTTTACTTCCATACTCCTAGATGGCCATAAATACAGTAGCTTTCTTGTTTTTTGTTGTTGTTGACACTTCTGGCACCATCCTTCGAAGACTTTCTTGAGACCCTTTCTTCTATACAAACATTTGTATCACTTTTTGTTTAGGAATAGCCCATGTTTTCCCAAATATTAATGCACTGATCAGCCAGATCTATTAGTTACTTCCCGCATTCACGGAAACTGCCGAGGAATGGTTTTTACTCGCATTCATTTTGGGGAGAAAAGGCAGCGCGTACTCAACATTATGAACCCAAGAAATAACCATATCTAGGTTCCACTGGTTACTGCCCACTTTTATACTTGTTCTGTACCAACAAATTAATGCTCTGCTGCAAATCTGTGTAACAGGAAAGTCAAAAGAAGAACTCATCATCAGCTCTGGAAAATGAGTGAAACATACAACTTTATTCTTCGTAACAGGTATTTTTTCGGTTGGGATTTTCGTTTTTCATAAAGGTAACCTGCCCCCATACGAAGAAAATGAAAATATTAATGTCTATTTACTTGTATAGTTGTATTTTCGCCGTGGTACGCACAAGTTCTTAGCATTGTGGCAAATGCGAACTTTCAGACACTGTATTTAAATTTGTAGCACATTATATTTCCACAAAAACGTGGTATACGATAACAATTAAATGAATAAATTACACGAAAAGTATTTCGTTCCTTGAATTTACATTACTCACCATGTGAAGATACCATGGCTAACCTAAACTATGAAGTCTCATTATCTTAATAACAGGTGTTTACGTAAATCCTGATGTGATAAATTAAAGAAAAACATACTATATACTTAAATATAATTTTTTGTTTCTCAACGGTCACAATTATCCTAAGAATGTCCACAATCCTTATGGATTACATTCACAAGTAAAATTTGTAACATTTGCTTAGCTCGCCTCAATTGATCAGCTGATGGGCTTGGCGCGCTTTCTACAGTACCGCCTGTATATTACGAAGGCAGTGATCCAATGAACATTTGCAGTCAGTCACCTCGCATGAGACCATTACTCACACAGGCATATACAGCTTCGCGTCTTCAATGGGCTAGAAATAATCGAACGAAGACACTAGCTGACTGGCGGAACGTAATGTGGTCTGATTGAATCGCGTTTTTGCCTGTATTCCAATAGCGCACGTCGTCGAGTGCACCGAAGGCCAAATGAAGCATTTCATCCTGGATGTGTGAAAGGTCAGGTTCAAGCCGGAGGTGGGTCTGTGATGTTTCTTTTTGTATCATGGATTGAGCCCGCTCACTGAGGTGACGACTAACATGAACCAGGATGCTTATTTAAACATTCTGCCTTTCAGTCAACATCTGCATGATAATAATGCTACTGATACCCCGATTTTTCAAGATAACAACAGCAAAGTTCATCGGACTGGATGCATATGTGACTGGCTTTATAAACACTCCCCCACCCTATTACGTCTCGAATGGCCTGCAAAATCACCTAACTTGACTCCATTGAAAATCTGTGGGACATGTTGAAAGAGCGGGTAAAACGCCGACATCAGCATCCTCGCAAATTGATGGAATTGCGCGATCAAATCCTAAGCGAGTGGCTTAACCTGGATGCGACGGGCATAACCCTAGTCTAGGCACTCCACTCACTCCGCTTGCTGTACACGAAAGCTCTGCGGCCGCTGATGCTCTTTTATTTTTAGTTCACGCGATTGCCGGTAGGAGCGTCCTTTACGATCTGCGAACTGTTGCCAACTGTTAAGGAAATATCCAAATCCACCACATGTTAGGTTACAACCACAAAATTACTTTTTTTTTTCTTGCCGTGCGGGCAGTATGCGCCGCGGCCATAGTTAAGAGCCTCTCGAAGGGACTGTTCTCATGACAGAGCTTGGCCTGAATTTAGAATGATAGGTTACAGTTACTAAATTTCAAATTTTCCTTCCGTTGTTTCTTGCTGTGTTTTTATTCTGCGCGGGTTGGTAACGGAATCAGAGAGTTACGAATTATGGGAATGACGTCATGTCGGCCAATGGCCGTGCTCGTAGCTGGCCGGCTAATGGTCGATGGCGCGTGAGAACTTTCCTTGTGTTATAAAAGTAAAGATACTTTTTTGGGCAGGCTCGGTGGGTCCCTGGCATTTGCAATGAACACATCTCTCTTCGGAAAGGTTTTTAAGGTACAATTCATATATATTTCTTCGCGAAGTTGTGTGTTATATACTGGAGTGCCTAGGGTAGGGCACTACCTACCTGCACAACCTTGTGGACTCACTTCCTAACCGAATCCAGGTGGTTATCAAGTCCAGAGGCGGAGGTCCACGGTATTAAATGTTGCTTGTAATGATTTTTCCAGGGGTGACTACTGTTTTGTCCGGTATAATAATAATAATAATAATAATAATAATAATAATAATAATAATAATAATAATAATAATAATAATAATAATTTCGTGTGGCTATTTCTAGCTGAGTGCAGCCCTTGTAAGGCAGACCCTCCGAAGAGGGTGGGCGGCATCTGCCATGTGTAGGTAACTGCGTGTTATTGTGTTGGAGGATAGTGTGATGTGTGGTGTGTGAGTTGCAGGGATGTTGGGGACAGCACAAACACCCAGCCCCGGGCCATTGGAATTAACCAATGAAGGTTAAAATCCCCGACCCGGCCGGGAATCGAACCCGGGACCCTCTGAACCGAAGGCCAGTACGCTGACCATTCAGCCAACTAGTCGGTTTTGTCCGGTGAGATTATAATTATTGTTTCAAGGATACAATAAGTTAAATATTTTTGTCAGTTTTAGATATACGTGACTGAAGGTGCCCTAGATTAAGGTCGAAACTAGTACCACAGTGTGATGTTTGTATAGTCACATTAATAAAATGTGTATTGATTAGGTGGGCATTCTTTTTTTTTCATTCTATTGTAATTGTAATTACACTATATATATTCAACAGAAATGAGTTCCTTCCCTGTTTATACAGTTGGTGACCTCGACCACCGCGAGATGTGTTGAAATGAGAAATTAAAATACCTGACATACCTCGAAGCGAACCCCCTCTACAGCCGTCTCTGCTTTTCTTCTTTCCCCTATTCAGATCTTCCTTTCTACTCTCTTCACGTACAATAGTACGTAGCGATAATGAATGGAATCCACCCCGGTGAGGGCCATCAGGGCTTGCTATTTTTATATTACTTGCAAGCTTGTGTTTGTGCTACGTGTTAAACGACAGAATACCGTTTGCTTATTCAAATGGAATGTGCACAAATAAAAAAAATCAGCTATTTCATATCTCTAACAATTCCAATGAATAAACAAAAGAATAACAGTGGCCGGGCTGATTTATTAAAAAGAGACGGCAAACTGAGCAGTTCGGATGAGTTTTTTATTTAACCCAGGGTTACCATTGGAAAAAATCTCCTATAAAGCACGGGAAAATGGAAGAAAAAAACAATAAATTGTGCGTCACACAAGTAAAACAAACGACTATGTCTGAATAATTGTATTTATTCTTTACTACTACATTTTTAACATAATTCTAGCGTGCTGAATGGGTATGATGCGCATACGTATCACCCAAATATCACTATAAAATTTGTCACAAATGGAACATAACAATTGCTTTTACACATATCAAGTGAAAAATATCTGGCAAATTAAGAAATACCGTCGTTATTTGAGAAATATGAAAACATACTTAAGGCTTGTAGACAGGACTGGTTTATGTCGTATTCCGCTGCTGATGCCGGGTCTATCTGCAATATCAAAGATTATTTTAAAACTTTGAAATAAAGGTTATATTTCTTTTCAGAAAATCAAACTTAACAACAGTGTATCAGGTACAATGACAATTTTGATATAAAAATAGAAAATCCCAGAATAGGGAATTTAACACTTTTGGGCTTCAAACCCCTAGTTTATGTTGTATACAAGGAACTTGGTATATAGTAACACAACATAAAGTTTATTTCTTCAAGAGTTTTATACAGTATTTACAAGAAATATAATGAAACGTCTTGAAGCTTGATTGATTGCACGCAGTTAATGCTGTTATTAAATGATAGACTGAAAGTCTGTGGCACAAATATATATTTACAAAGAGAGAGTCCTATATGCACATTCACACCTATCTTGAGGAGATAGTCTATTTCACTGGGAAATGTCCTTGGATAGTCGAAAACTATCTGCTGTGGGATAACAAGTGTAACTTGTAGAGAGAGTCGCGTTAGTATAATGCTAGTATTGGACTTAGACTTGCAAGGAACTTGCATCAATATCTTAATTCGCAGAATGCTAAGATAGTCGTCGGAGCACTGGTGAGGACTTGAGAGTGTAGCAGAATGCTTGACTCGGGGCTTGACGTGGCTACGGGAATCAGGGATGATGAGCCAATGTCCGGAGGTGAGACCTCACAACCAGCAATCTGTCCACCTGTTCAAGACACATTTTTAAGAGGAATGCCTCCGTGTTTGACTTGCGGTGTGGTCTGGTTGTTGGACACTGGGGTAGTCCTCGGTAAGGCGAGGAACGTCGCTCCTTTTATAGCGCTGGCTGACGTCACAGACGAGCATGCCAGGCGCAGTGCAGTCCTCTCGTAGGCTCTGGAAACATCGGTGATGCTGCGGGTTGCGGAGCTTGTAGGCGCGGAGCTGAGCGCCGAGGACACACACAACAGTTTACAACATTACAATGTCACCAATGTAGCGTTGACCAGAGCACTTTGCTCCAAGCGGCCCAGAACATCTAAGGGCATCACAGACCTGTTATTGCTCAATCTCGTGCGGCTAGAATCCGCCTGTCCCTCTAAGAAGATGTGTTGTCGCCGGTAGCACGAACGGGTACCGGATGCGACTATTTAGCAGGCTAGAGTCTCGTTCGTTATCGGAATTAACCAGACAACTAAGAACGGCCATGCACCACCACCCACCGAATCAAGAAAGAGCTCTCAATCTGTCAATCCTTCCGGGCCTGGTGAGGTTTCCCGTGTAGAGTCAAATTAAGCCGCAGGCTCCACTCCTGGTGGTGCCCTTCCGTCAATTCCTTTAAGTTTCAGCTTTGCAACCATACTTCCCCCGGAACCCAAAAGCTTTGGTTTCCCGGGAGCTGCCCGCCGAGTCATCGGAGGAACTTCGGCGGATCGCTAGCTGGCATCGTTTATGGTTAGAACTAGGGCGGTATCTGATCGCCTTCGAACCTCTAACTTTCGTTCTTGATTAATGAAAACATACTTGGCAAATGCTTTCGCTTCGGTCCGTCTTGCGACGATCCAAGAATTTCACCTCTAACGTCGCAATACGAATGCCCCCGCCTGTCCCTATTAATCATTACCTCGGGTTCCGAAAACCAACAAAATAGAACCGAGGTCCTATTCCATTATTCCATGCACACAGTATTCAGGCGCAGCCGGCCTGCTTTAAGCACTCTAATTTGTTCAAAGTAAACGTGCCGGCCCACCTCGACACTCAATGAAGAGCACCGCGGTAGGATTTCATCGGGGTCCGCCTACGGCGCGCAAGAACCGCACGCGGATAACCACGGCGGCTCCAACTGTTACAATTACGGCCTTCCAAAGGCCCCACACAATATTACATAAAGAGCTCACATGCTCTCCAAATTTAACCAAGGAGACTGCGCTCCCAATTTCTTACAGCCTACTCAAGGCAACATTACACCAAAAATCTTACAATTTCTGGCCTCTCTAGAGCCAACCTATCCTTTACAATTTCTTTACATAGGGGTATCTATTACCCAAACTACTGGGCCTTCGTGAAAAGGAAGAACAGGTTAAATTACTGGCCCAAACACAAAATGCATGGAGGCGTACACTTGCGCTCCTAGAAAACCAAGTATTTAAAACCCTACTTGGGTTCGTGACCCGATGATACAGAGGCTAATCCCAAGCTACTGAGGTGACTAGAATGCTTTACAGGAAGAGAAACAGTTACAAAATCGTAGTCACCTCAAGATAAATTGAAGGGGAACTCGAGAGGGTAACGCACTCTCTATCCCCGATTTAGAGTTAAAGAAATAGTTTATATTTTTAAGAAATGGAAGATTACAGAGTTATAAATTAGAACCTTCCCCTCGGGTAAGGCTGCGGAGATAGCTACAGAGATATAAAACTGATGGCCATTACCTGAGCTGCTGTTCTGCCTGCCGAAGAATGAGGCGCCCCGTCTCCTGTCTTAACACACACACTCAGTAAGTCGACGATCAATAAGACAAAGCTTGAAAAGCCGCAGCTTATATACTCGAGGGAAAGTTTCGAGAAGGCTCTGGACTAAATCCGGACACAGCCTCTCATTTTTATTGGATAATCCAAAAGGTACAAGAAGCCTATTATTGGCTGAAAAATAATTACAGAAAATTTCTGATTGGCCAGATGCAAAAGCTGGCGGAATGAGAAGGATGTGTTGCAAACCTTGAAATATTGAAATAACTGAAAGTTTAGTTGTGAAAACCTATGAACACAAAACTTCTTTAAAACACGAATTCTTCTACCTTGCACCAGAGTGCATTACCTCAGTTTTTGTATTGACATCTATGGAGAAAGTTCAAACTTCTTGACGTAAACCAAAACAAAACAAATAAATCCAGTCAGTTTAGGCAACTTCAAAATAACACATTACTCAGTTATTCAGTGGTGACATCTTTCTGGTCAATGTCCCTTCATGCATTAGTGGTTTCAAGATTAGTTTGATAAATAGAGTTCCTTGAGGCGCTTCTTTTAAATGTGCGGAGTTGAGGTGTACCTCCCGGTACAATAATAATAATAATAATAATAATAATAATAATAATAATAATAATAATAATAATAATAATAATAATAATAATAATAATAATAATTATAGACTATACTGCTAAAGATGTGGCATATCACTTTCTTAAGCTGCCACCAGTAGCTGTCGGGCTCCATAGATTAATGGTCAGAGTCTTGGTCTTCGGTGCACGAGGGCCCAGGTTTGATTAATGGACCGAGGAATTTTAATATTAATTCCCATACACCACAATCAACACAATCGTCTACCACACTAACACGCACTTTACCATACACGACAGACACCGCCCACCTTCACCAGAGGTGGTGGTAGTGGTGGTGATTGGAAAACCATCCTTTCTTAACGCTAATCAGAAGAAAGGGATCCGTTCCTTCGAAGAATGAAGGTGTCGCATTCGCACGCTGTGAGGACCAAAGACTTGCGACTGCGGTGCAATTCAAGATCTTGAGCATTCGTGGCCTAGGAAGTAATTCATTTTCACGCTCTTCGTGGCACTTGTCTTTTTTGGCCGATACCTTCATTTTTCGAAGTGTCGGAACCCTCCAATTTTTTATGTTGAAAACATTTCTTAGCAAACAAAGCAGGGGTCCCCAAACTACGAAAAACGTAAAATTAAGTAATTTCCTCATTGTGCCAAAAATTGAAAGGCTAAAGGGCCCGAAAATGTCTCAAATTTTTAGTCTTGGATAGCTCTATCAAACTAAAAGAACACATTTTGAAAATCACTTCCGGACTAAATGCAGTTCCGAAAAAACAGCCTAAATATCCCTTGTTTCTCTACTCGTTTTTTTTAAAATTCAAATCCTATCAAAATTAACTTATTTACACAATTATCTCTGTAATGTGTTCCTTGGTTCACTACCCTAAGGCGTTGTTTGATTTTTGAAAAATACCCGTACCGAATGTAGTTAGAAGGGCTTAAGTGAAACTCTGCAATGACTCACATTAGCACTCGTAGTGGTGCTTTAGTGAAACAATGTATTGATTCACATTAGTGAACCGGGCGAGTTGGCCGTGCGGTTAGGAGCGCGCAGCTGTGAGCTTGCATCCGGGAGATAGTGGGCTCGAATCCCACTGTCGGCAGCCCTGAAGAAGGTTTTCCGTGGTTTCCCATTTTCACTCCAGGCTGTACCTTAATTAAGGCCACGGCCAGTTCCTTCCCATTCCTAGGCCTTTCTTATCCCATCGTCGCTATAAGACCTATCTGTGTCGGAGCGACGTAAAGCAAATAGCACATTAGTGCTCGTAGTGGTAGAAAAAGGCAAACTGCTAATCTAATCGACCGGATAACGTTGATTAAGAAAAGGATTGTAATTTTTTGAAATAAACAAAGAATATATTCTGTTGCGAGCTATTAGTGCTTACCTTACGTTAAAAAAAAAATAATAATAATAATCTCCCCGTCGACTTGGTGCTCTTTTCTCCGTCTGCTGTTACGAACTGTCGGCTTCCCCGCTGCTTGTACTACTGCTGTCACTGCTCGCCTCTATGGCGCATCCACTCTGACGTCACACCTATAGTATGTTCTCGATATACCCCGCTGGCATATATATATGGCCTTGTGTCGTTTATTTGGCAGGTCAGTTGTGGTATAACCTTGTTGAAGACAGTGGGAGCTGGAACTCTCCACACGGCTGGTCCGTGTCCATTTTACTTGTAAACTTCGTGCTGGACTTCTGTCAAGGGTGAGCAGACACACTTTCTTTCTATCATTTAACGTGCCCTACCTTGCTATACTTGGGCTTCGCCGTAGTAACGAAAATTGAACTTTGGTCCCTTCAGGACACATCTGAGTATTCTAGCAGCGCAAATGTTCTGCCTTATGGACATTTATATTCCTAAAATGTGGTGTAAAATGGTGTACTGGACAGCTGATCTACTATTCTAGTCCATAAACATTCCTGCTTTCTGAGATGAACTCTTGCATCGCGTCTGTTAGCGCTGGGGACTTGGCGGCTTGATCCTTATCCTATCCCATTCCTCCGTTTCTTATTTCCTTATTCTATCCTTTATCTTGTACCTATCTTTATTTCTTTTCTTACCCCATCTATCTGCTTAATTTGCGTAAAAATGGTGCTTGCTCAAAAGATGTGGTCTGCTAATTTAATTTGTATGTTCATTGGTTAGCTTCTATTTTATTATCACTTCTGCGCATGCGTGTGTGTTTTAATCCCTGCTGGGATCACTTGTTAGAATTCCTATTTATTCTTATTTTTAATCTACCAATAGGATCACTCCCTGAAATTCGAGATTGGTTTATTTCAATTCTGAATCTCTTGAATTGTTTGCCATGAGGTTGCATTACAATGTCTTATTGTAAACACTGTATCAATTTGTGAGCTCATCTTGCAGGTGTATCACACTACCAACTTTCTATTCTACTGGCACGAGCCTGAAACCTTATTGATGTACCTCCCTTCTAGCATATTGTGTAATATAATGCAAAGAAACTGATTTCTGAATTTATGGGTCTCCCCCCCCCCCCCATTCCCTTTCGTTTTCCCCTAATTGAAGTGTCGGAACATATGTCCAAAGATTGTAGTGATTGGTGCTTAGGGATTCGATTATGACGATGTAAATTTAAATTTGTATCACCTACGTATCTTAAAATCAAACTTAACGCTTTTATTATGACATATGCTGGTTCATTCTATTTGTTCTGATGTAAAATATAATTTGTTACCCCTTTGAGATTGGTATAATATATATTGTTATTTTCAAACTTGTTTTCCAAAATTCTCTTCCTCGAGTTCCTTTCCCTTAATGCTTTTGTTTTCACTGGTACCTACCACGGCAATTCTCTTGGGTAGCGGCCTTTTAACTTATTTATGCACATGTATGGAGCTCTAAGCTGCACTGTTCACGGTAATGTTGACACAATGTATTGAACTGTTATATTCTCATGTTGCACGCTTCTCGGCACTCTGCGCGGTTGTGTACTGCCGTTTCTGAGTACTTTGATATTTTGTTATCTAGTGTCCCGATCAAGGGCACCCTTTTGAAAGCAAGTCTCAATTACAACGCTATTTCTAGCAAGTTGATAGTAAGCAAAGACGCTATCAAGTACAAAGAACGTTTAGAAATAGCGTTGTAATTGAGACTTGCTTTCAAAAGGGTGCCCTTGATCGGGACACTAGATAACAAAATATCAAAGTACTCAGAAACGGCAGTACACAACCGCGCAGAGTGCCGAGAAGCGTGCAACATGAGAATATAACAGTTCAATACATTGTGTCAACATTACCGTGAACAGTGCAGCTTAGAGCTCCATACATGTGCATAAATAAGTTAAAAGGCCGCTACCCAAGAGAATTGCCGTGGTAGGTACCAGTGAAAACAAAAGCATTAAGGGAAAGGAACTCGAGGAAGAGAATTTTGGAAAACAAGTTTGAAAATAACAATATATATTATACCAATCTCAAAGGGGTAACAAATTATATTTTACATCAGAACAAATAGAATGAACCAGCATATGTCATAATAAAAGCGTTAAGTTTGATTTTAAGATACGTAGGTGATACAAATTTAAATTTACATCGTCATAATCGAATCCCTAAGCACCAATCACTACAATCTTTGGACATATGTTCCGACACTTCAATTAGGGGAAAACGAAAGGGAATGGGGGGGGGGGGAGACCGATAAATTCAGAAATCAGTTCTTTGCATTATATTACACAATATGCTAGAAGGGAGGTACATCAATAAGGTTTCAGGCTCGTGCCAGTAGAATAGAAAGTTGGTAGTGTGATACACCTGCAAGATGAGCTCACAAATTGATACAGTGTTTACAATAAGACATTGTAATGCAACCTCATGGCAAACAATTCAAGAGATTCAGAATTGAAATAAACCAATCTCGAATTTCAGGGAGTGATCCTATTGGTAGATTAAAAATAAAAATAAATAGGAATTCTAACAAGTGATCCCAGCAGGGATTAAAACACACACGCATGCGCAGAAGTGATAATAAAATAGAAGCTAACCAATGAACATACAAATTAAATTAGCAGACCACATCTTTTGAGCAAGCACCATTTTTACGCAAATTAAGCAGATAGATGGGGTAAGAAAAGAAATAAAGATAGGTACAAGATAAAGGATAGAATAAGGAAATAAGAAACGGAGGAATGGGATAGGATAAGGATCAAGCCGCCAAGTCCCCAGCGCTAACAGACGCGATGCAAGAGTTCATCTCAGAAAGCAGGAATGTTTATGGACTAGAATAGTAGATCAGCTGTCCAGTACACCATTTTACACCACATTTTAGGAATATAAATGTCCATAAGGCAGAACATTTGCGCTGCTAGAATACTCAGATGTGTCCTGAAGGGACCAAAGTTCAATTTTCGTTACTACGGCGAAGCCCAAGTATAGCAAGGTAGGGCACGTTAAATGATAGAAAGAAAGTGCGTCTGCTCACCCTTGACAGAAGTCCAGCACGAAGTTTACAAGTAAAATGGACACGGACCAGCCGTGTGGAGAGTTCCAGCTCCCACTGTCTTCAACAAGGTTATACCACAACTGACCTGCCAAATAAACGACACAAGGCCATATATATATGCCAGCGGGGTATATCGAGAACATACTATAGGTGTGACGTCAGAGTGGATGCGCCCGAGGCCGACGAGAAAGACAGGCCGCGGCGCGCACGTCATACAATGAATGTCACGTGACTTGGCCGGTCTTGCTGTAGAGAATGCATCCTCAGGTTCACGCGAGAGACTATCGTAGCGTGGTAAATAAAATACATTTCAGCGTATTTCAACTTACTAAAATAACACTACTGAACTACAGATCAAATGAAACATAGTGTCTCTTACTATCCTTGGTTGAACAAACACTAAAAATCTTACTCAGGTACAGATATGCACACTCAATAATGTTAATGGTTAATGTACAAGTAATCCTATATTCACAATAGCATTCATGTACGAAATATCTCATTGAATCCAGGGTGAAACGTAGGCCTACTCTAAGCTATTTACAAGCCATACATTTGTTCCACTCCATACCTGGCTTCAGCATCATACATAATATACGTAAATTTTGCTACCGTCGTGGAAGTTACCTTGGAACCACCCTATTCATTTAGAAATTAAATAAAATACAGTGTATCTTACTAGCCTTGGTTGACAAAATCTAAAAATCTTACTGCAGTAAAGAGATGTACACTCAGATAAGTCAAATGTTGCTAATGAAAGTGGTTAATGTACAATTAAGCCTAGATTTACAATAATATTCATGTAGGCCTAAGGAATATCTTATTGAATCCAAGGTGAAAGGTAGGCCTATTGTAAGCTATTTTCAAGTTTTATATTTGTTCCATTCCATACCTGGCTTGAGCATCATAACTAATATTTAAATTTTGCGACCTTCCTGGAAGTTATCTAGGCCTATTTTAAGCTATTTACAAGTCTTGAATTTGTTCCACTCCATACCTGGCTCCAGCATCATATCCAATACTTAAATGTTGTTACCTTCCTGGAAGTTATCTTGGAACCACCCTATTCAATTAGAAATTAAATGAAACATAGTGTCTCCTACTAGCCTTGGATGACAAAAACTGAAAATCTTACTGCAGTAAAGATATGCACACTCAGATAAATCAAATGTTGCTAATGAAACTGGCTAATGCACAATTAAGCCTATATTTAAAATAACATTCATGTAAGGAATATCTTATTGAATCCAGGGTGAAAGGTAGGCCTATTGTAAGCTATTTACAAGTCTTACATTTGTTCCACTCCGTACGTGGCTTCAGCATCATATCTAATACTTAAATCTTAAATTTTCATTTTCATATATCTGTAATTAAATAGGATATGAATGCATTACCTCTAAATCGTCAGAACTGGTGTTGTAATTTATCCAACTCGTGTACTGCAGCCCAACATTGCTGAATGATGTGAACAACGTTGAGGTTATATACACATTTTTGTAAATTAATACTTACTTGCACTTCCGCACACAACACCATGAATGTAAGGAACTGTTGCACAACACCAACATATTCACATAAACACAAAATCTCCGTTATTTCCTTCCATAATCCACAATAAACTAACAATAACACCGCAAGAACACATGTAATAACCGGCTTCACTCTACCATTGCTGGGACTGGACTTGTCACGTGACTTTAACGGGCCGCGGCCTGTCTCTTTCGTTGGCCTCGGGATGCGCCATAGAGGCGAGCAGTGACAGCAGTAGTACAAGCAGCGGGGAAGCCGACATTTCGTAACAGCAGACGGAGAAAAGAGCACCAAGTCGACGGGGAGATTATTATTTTTTTTTTTTTTTTTAACGTAAGGTAAGCACTAATAGCTCGCAACAATTCTCATACTTTTTTCCTTCGATTTTGGCCATCTAAGGACCACGGAAAGTAACCTTGTGCATTCATCTTAATCCTTCTTTTTCTTGACTTCCAATAGTTCTTCATCCTTTCATTTTGATTTTTCCTCCTCTCTTGTGCCCAGATCTTTATTATTACCTTTCTTCTTTTCCTTCTCCTGGAAATCCTTGAAATTTTGTATCAATCTTCTGAAAGTTGTTCTGTCTTGTGTTACATCGTCTGTTATTCCAATCTCTGTCATATCTTTTTTTACTCCTTGGATCCAATGGTTGCCATTCTTGCTCTTGTAGACATGGTTAAACACTTACTTATTCATAATTTATTATATTTTATTTACCTAAAAATCGTAGCTCATATCCCTAGGATGTTGCTTGACTGAAGGGCTAGAACTGAGGATTTTTTCCTATGATTAGTGTTAATAGAAGTCCGGGCAAGGGGGCAACGCGTCCGCCTATCACCCGGCGGCCCCGGGTTCGATTCCCGCCCGGGTTAGGGGTTTTAATTGTAAATGATTAATATCCCTGGCCTGGGGACTGGATGTTTGTGTCGTCCTTAACGTTCCTTTCCTCACATTCGACATTCAAATTACACGCAGGTTCATATCATATGGTGCAAGTAGGGGCAAAAGATCTCTATAGGTCGACGCCCCGCACAAATAGCATTTTTTTTAAGTGATGTCCAACTCACGCTCCCAAGTCAAGAGCCCCTGGAGCCCCTTCTAGTTGCCTCTTACGACAGGCTGGGGATACCGTGCGTCCTGTCAATCTTACGAGCAAGCTACTACATGGCAGATGAATCTCGTGAAGTATACACGTTCCAGCAGCCGCACGTCACGTAAATAGCGCCACACACAACTGCTATGCGATGAGTGACCCTCCATAAACAGTCCGCAGTTATCCCAACTGGAAGAGCAACGAACTAACTCTAGCTACTCGCTAAAACTTTCCACAACCAATGACTTCGTTAGGAGTAAGTACCTGTATTTGGGCCAGTGCCTATTAAAAAAAAAAAAAATCACTTCACGTAACATGCAATGTCGTACGTTTACTATCAAGGCTCCAACACATAGACACGATAAAACTCGGGACGATTATCATCGTTTACCGATGATTGCTCAGACTGCCACAACAATTGGGAATCTTTGATAACCAACTGGTCGCGGCTCAGGCATATGCCATGAACTCAAATGCTTCTTATTGATGATACTTGTTGTTTAAAGGGGCCTAACATCTAGGCCATCGGCCCGCTTCTTATTCCGCCTAAAATAAAAAAATATACGTTGTAAACAGTTATTTATATCTCAACCTTTATGTAATTATAAATGTTTGGTAGGCGCCGACTTAGAGTAAAGCATATTCCGTCGCTCAAGTGTGCCTTAAATATTATCAAACCACTCTAACCATGTCCATGCATATAATCACAAAGATATAGGAAACCATTATTTTATGTTAATTTTTCCATTCTTTTGTGATTTTTCATATTCAACACGTTTTTAAATAGAGAATTGTAATTAACCTACCTCTAAAAGTAGTAAACCGATTATTATTATTATTATTATTATTATTATTATTATTATTATTATTATTATTCATCGTTAACTATCTCCAGTTGCCTGGGTGTGGTGTACGAGCCCCCTCCATCTTTGTCCATGAAACACTGTTCTCTCATAATCATCTCCCAATCTTGTCCTCTATCATTGACATCTTTCTTCACCAGATCTGTCCATTTTCCTCTGGGTCTGCCCACTAGCCTTTTTCCTTTTACTTCTCTTTGATATTCTCTTCTTGAAGTCCTGCTTGCACTCATCCTTCTTACATGGCCAAACCACTTCAGTCTTGCTTTCTGAATCCTTTGTAGTACGGAGTCTCCTATCCCCACATCCCCTCGGACTTTTCCATTCCTGAACTTTGTCCTTCCTGGTCTTCTGTATCATGGTGCGTAGGAACTTTATATCTGCAGCTTGGAGTTTTGAGTGGTCTTGTCTCGTTAACGTGGTAGTTTCCAAACTATACGTGAATATGTGTATAATATGATTTATAGAATGCCGCGTTTGCTTTGTCCGACCCCATGGCTGAATGGTTAGCGTCCTGGCCTTTGGTCACAGGGGTCCCGGCTTCGATTCCCGGCAGGGTCAGGAATTTTAACCATCATTGGTTAATTTCGCTGACATGGGGACTAGGTGTATGTGTCGACATCATCATTTCATCCTCATCAATACGCACAGGTCATCTACGGGCTTCAAATCAAAAGATCTGCATCTGGTGAGCCGAACTTGTCCTCGGACACTCCCGGCACTAAAAGCCATACGCCATTTGATTTCATCTTTGCTTTTAATGGTACTTGTTTATCCTACAGCAGCTGTCTTAACTGGTAGTAAAATTGAGTTGCGTTGCCAATTCGACTGTCCACCTCATGCTTTGCAACGTTGTCTTTTGATACTACATTATTATTGTTATTATTATTATTATTATTATTATTATTATTATTATTATTATTATTATTATTATTATTATTATTATTATTATTTCGATATTAATCATATTAACTTTAAGCAGTATTGTTGAAAGTACGGTCGCAAATGTCGCATAACCACGAAACGAATAATTCGTTTTATGATGTTTTGCGGATGTTATTATTGTTTAGTTTAAATGAAAATTAATTTTAATAATCGAAACCAACTTTCAAACTGTTGGGTTGTGTTACGTACATTTAGTACGTGTTGAAGAGGTGTTAAGTACAGAACAAAAATTGCCAACCGACGCGAAATCGGAAGGTTGTGGGTTCGGATCCCACTGGTGTCCGGTTAGCAATTTTTGTTCTGTACTTAACATCTCTTCGTCCGCCTCTGTGGTGTAGTAGTTAGTGTTATTAGCTGCCACTCCCGAAGGCCCGGGTTCGATTCCCGGCTCTGCCACGAAATTTGAAAAGTGGTACGAGTGCTGGAAGGGGGTCCACTCAGCCTCGGCAAGTCAACTGAGTAGAGGTGGGTTCGATTCCCACATCAGCCATCCTCATCTCTTCACATTTCACTCCTCCATTCCACCATCCTATACCTGCCCTGTTCTGCACTAGTGAATCGCCCATATTCAGCACTCTACTGCCTCGATCACGAAAAACAATTAGTAGTATTTCCCCAGGTCTGTTATAAGAAGCTCTCAAAGAACAGTGCTCATACGAGCAGGAAATCCACGAATACATAACTCGGCCCTAAAATACTACAAATAATTCCCATTCGTCATGGGAATACTTCCTCCCTTTTATTATTCATAAATATATATGTGAGATAACGGAGTGACTTATAGGACCCTCCCGCTAACAGTGTACCTCTGTTCGTTAATAGCCGCCGCCTATAAATCCTCCCGATATCTGCTTATGGACAAGCTGTCGTGGTGACGACCTGATGACATGTTAACTTTCAAATGGCGCCGTGTAAAACGAGTATGGTCACCTTTTGCCACAGCAATGCCTGTGATACTTCAGATGACGGCCGGCAACTAGTTGCTCACTTGCGCCACTAGTCGCCCGCGGCTAATAGGCTCCATTTGATCCAATGGTCCGTGACTCACCAGAGCAACTAGTTGCGCCACTAGTCGCCCACGGCTATTAGCGGCCTAAGGTAGAAGTACTGAGGAGCGTGGTTCGAAGCTGGACGAGAATACCAATGCCAATGCGTCGCATCTCATTCCATGTTAAGAAAACAGTATTGCTCTTATGACAACAGAGTTGCCATAATCAATGGCTCACCCCAACAGCACCACGGGAAAACGGCAACACATACATTTGTGAAATTCTGGATTGAAGTTCAAGACAAAAAGCGGAAGAAACTAAGCTACAAATTACTTTTATGAACTAAAGGGGACGGGGGGTTTACAGGGTCGTTTTTTTCTGGTTTGTACAGAATCAGAGGTAAGCTACGGTACATAAAAAAACCTCAGCATTGAGATGTAAAGGCAAATTGGGGAAAAATAGACAAATAATTTGTATGGACTCGAGGGGTGAGGGATGCATTTCATACATTTCTCCAGGCAATAAAGGCTAGAAAACAGATTCAACAAATAATTACTGTAGATCACAGTTTTTATGTTAAAGAAAGAAATCACACACGTAGGCTTATAGCATAACTCTCACTCAACACAATTACGACCCTCTGTGGGTGGGGGGGGGGCAGACGAAGAATTCACCCACGGTATCCCCTGCCTGTCGTAAGAGGCGACTGAAAGGGGCGACCAAGGGATGAATGAATTAGAACCATGAAACTACTCTTGATTCGTACCATCATGCGGGGAACACCATGGGTTGCGTGTACTTGCAAGTAGTATCACTAACTTGGTACGAAATAGGTTTGTGATTCGTTGCAGTAAAAAGCCTGGCTGGGTGGATTCCAGTACCCGTGCGTTGTACCCATGTGGGCAACACCGCGGGTCTGGGCGTAGCCTGTGAGTTGTACCACTATATGAGCGACACCGTGGGTCTGCGTTGCCTGTGATTAGTACTCACTATGTGAGGAACACCACGGGGCCCGTGGGACCGGCACCCGTGACTAGTACACCTAGGTGAGGAAACTCATCGGTTTGCGTTGGCTGTAAGTGGCGCCATTGTGTGCGACACACCATAGGTTTGCGTTACCTGTACGAAGTACAATACTTGTGAGTAGTACCATCTTTTGTGGAACACCGTGAGTCTTCGCTACTTCTGATTAATACCCCAACATGACACATACCATGGTTCTATTTTACTCGCGACATGTACCATTCTGTGGGGCCTTAGACTTGGATTTTGCACCCCCTTTAGACACCAAGCAACATTGTGCTTTATAAGTGGTTCCTTGGTCGGTAATAATGTTATTTTCGATCTCTATTGAGTCCGATCCACTGGTTTTTGTTTGTTTGTTTTGTGTTTTATTGCGTTCCTGTCCATCCATTCATTCCTCATGACATATTTTATTTTTATTTTGGTCAGTGGATGCCTTTGAAATTTTTGTTCTTTCATTTCGTACCATTAGGGGCCGATGACCTTCGATGTTAGGCCCCTTAAAACAACAAGCATCATCATCATCATCATCATCATCATCAGACAATTACGAACTAATTTAAAGCCTAAAAACACACACGCAATACTGTAGATGTCTTCACTACAGAAGTGAGCTGCCGGCGGTTCCCAAAGTGAGGGACTACACGAGGCTTGTTCCAGAGCAACACAGAAGGAAGCGATGACTGTTCTTGGCATTGTGCTTCCTCCCTACGAATGTATTAATGAACAAGAAAATATGATATACAGTAGTTATTTTAATAACTCAGGGCAAAAATGCTTCATCCGTTTCATCTACCTTTCATAATACATTACGAAGTCCCTTAATCACGAGAAATTATGGCTGTCTCAGAGGGGGTGTGTTCAATCCTTGTAGGTCCATAAGAGCAATACTGTTTTATTAACGTGGGATGAGCTTATAGTGGCTTACGCAGCAAATGCTACGCACAATTAGTGGTTCCAAGGTAACTGAGGGAAACTGCAAACAATCTTTGTAATCTCTTTCTAGGCTCAATTTCTCTCAGATGAGTCGGTGTAGTATCGACCGCGTCTACGGGGACGTCCCATAAAAGACATCCTGCACTAAGACGAATGCCAGGACCGTTCCTAGTATAGGCCACGGCTGCCAACCTTCTCACCTTCACCGCACATCTCCTTCTCCTGGCCTGAGAGACGGCGTCTCCGTCTAGGAGGCCCGCCTCACCCTTTCATTCTTTCAATCTTTGACCTCCCTTAGAGAAGTCTTATTCTCTTTCGATCCCGATGGCATTTGGTTTGTGAGTCCTAGGAAGTATTTCATGTCCCTTCAACTTCAAGTTTCTTCCCCTAATACTTTCCCTCTCCAATCTGGCGAATTCTCAGCCGTTTATTTATTTCGTGTCAGAGTGTTGAAAGAAACTTCAAATATAAATAAGGTATTATATGCAAACAAAACAAAGTGCATTTTATGTCACAAAACATGTTTCACACAATGTCTGCCCAGAAATGGGCAACAGAAATTCCCTCTTCAGTGGCTTGAATCAAGTCTTGAAGTGTACAACGAACAGGGCAGGACTGACAGTCATACACGTGTTGGGTAGTTTGTTGCTCCCCACAATCGCAGAAGTCTGACTGATCTTTCAGATAACCCCATTTATTAAGGTTATCCTTGGATTTACCTACTCCACTCCTCAAACGATTAAGTGCCTTCCAGGTTGTCCATTCCAAATGATGACCAGGGGGTGGAGACTCAGAAGGCACCGTTCAATCAGAAAGATGCTCCATTTTTTCTCGCCACATATCAGAACGTGCTGTTCATGTTGGTTTATCCAGAACCTTGGAGACATTGAGGAAACTATTCCTGGACTTCAGCCTTCTGGGTGGAGGTTGATGTCCAAATAACGGGTGGTTGCTTGTGAGATCCACCTTCGACCTCTCTTGCCTTGCAAACACTTCTCGCCGAATGTCTGGAGGAGAAATTATTATTATTATTTATTTTCCACTAATTGTAGTTACAATTTAGGGATGGTGAATGGAGAAAGGGCATAGCCCCACATACACGAAAGTGCCTCCATCACCACTTAAAATTATAATATACAAATATACAATTACATTCTACATGGTGTTCTTATATACAGTTACCGTATTTACATAGGCATATTTACATAATACTCACAAGACCTGTTCAACATTCAAGTCATTCGACACACCAACACACCCACCCACATCCACCCACACACCCACCCACATCCACCCACACACACACGCGCACACAGAGTCTCTCTCTCTCTCTCTCTCTCGAAACCCCACATATAATTTAGCTAGGCCGGCTCACTCATACCCATTTACCGTCTCAATCACTCGGGACCCCATAACTTTCATCCATCCTCCCACTCATACTGAACATTCTCACAGTAGATACCAGCGAAGCAGTAGAGTTTGTCAGTGGGAGTAGGTTTCAGACACCCGGTTACTATTCTACATGTTTCGTTAAGGGCTTCTCAGCCGTAATAATAGTATACATTTCTGACAGTGCTCGCTACCTCTCGTATTACATAGCTCTTCAGCTGACCGCAGGATTTTGACAAGCTATGGGTGTTCTCAGCTACGTCGTGCCATCTTGGCTTCCCGGGAATCGGAGTGGCTACATATGCGAACTCCCCAACAAGCTGAGAGCAATTAAAAACACAACTAAAGTGTGGCGGTCCTCGTTCCGGCCTTTTATCCCCTGTGGCTAAGGGTGGTAGAATATCATTCACGGTATCCCCTGCCTGTCGTAAGACGCGACTAAAAGGGGCCCCAGGGTCTCTGAACTTGAGAGCGTGGGTTGGCGACCTCGGGCCCCTAGCTGAATCCTTGCATTGCTTCAACTTACATACTTGTGCCAGGCCATTTTCATCTATCCTATCCGACCTTCCTTGGTCAACTCTTGTTCTGTTCCGACCCCGACGCTATTAGGTATCGAGGCCTAGGGAGTCTTTCATTTTCACGCCCTTCATGGCCCTTATCTTTCTTTGGCCGGTACCTTAATTTTTTTGAAGTGTCAGATCCCTTCCATTTTAAAAAAAATTGTTTTACGTCGCACCGGCACAGATAGGTCTTATGGCGACGATGGGATAGGAAAGGCCTATGAGTGGGAAGGAAGCGGCCGTGGCCTTAATTAAAGTACAGCCCCAGAATTTGCCTGGTGTGAAAATGAGAAACCACGGAAAACCATCTTTAGGGCTGCCGACAGTGAGGTTCGAACCTACTATCTCCCGGATGCAAGCTCCCAGCTGCGCGTCCCTAACCGCACGGCCAACACGCCCGGTCCTTTTTCCCCCTCTGATTAGTGTTATATAAAGTATGGTTGTCTAGTTGTTCTTCCTCTTAAAACAATAATCACCACCACCACCATTTTCCGGCCTTCACGGAGAGAGGCCGTATTTTAGTGTTGGCTGTGGATAGGTCATGGATGATCTACGTACTCTTATCTCCTGAAGAGGGAATACCCCCCCCTCCTGCCCCCAGTGTGTTCTTGTGGTGTCGATGGCCCACATCCTCACAGAGTGCGCCGATCTCTCTGGCCTAAGACGGAACCTCGGCCTGCAGGAGACACTCCAACTGATTTCAAGTGTTCTTTTATTTCCCTTTTTATGCTTTGTGACCTTTTCGGATTTATAAATAGTTTGTAGGCCTTTGCTGGCAAGATGTAGTGTTTACAGTGCACTATGTCTTCTGGTATGGGCTATATCAAATTTGTTACTTTCATTGACCTGTCTCAGTCTCATCCTTGGCTTTGACAAAATGAAAGTGACTGAGGTATGAGTGACGCTAGTAATGCCATTCTTTATGCAGCCAGTCCCTGCTATGAATGGTGTGAAAATGTATCTCATAGGGTCGGTTGGTGCACGCATTTCAGTGGGCTTGGCAGACTGATGTGCAATAGCAACTTGGCTCAGTGAGGAAAGCAACGGGAAACTACCTCACTCCTCATTTCCCTAGTACGCCTCTTCAGTGACACCTAGGCCATCTATGACAGCTAATGGTGAACCTGTTGAGGATCCAACCAGAATTCGGGCTGAATACCCAACATACATACACATAGTTTGTTTTATATTTTAATTCGCTTTCAAATTCTTCCGTTGAATAAAGAGTTTTGTTTTAGTTTAATTTTCTTTTCCACTTTAAGTTGTTCAGTGAGGATGGTAACCTAGCTGGACTTCCTCTTAAAACAAAATTCACCCCACCACCACCATCAGGAGGTTGATATTGAGATGACTATTCCTTACACTCAGAGCAGAGGAGGCAGAAACAGAATCCAGAAACTCCGAGTAAAATATAGCAAATCTTCCACCATGCCAGTTTTCTTGTTCAGCCTCTACATACATATTTAGTAAAGTACGAAATATAAATGCAGATGTTATCGACAGCAGAGGGTTGTTTGGTTTCAAGATGGATTCATTCCAAAGGAAGCAGCCAATAGCAGCAGAGGATGCCGTGGTTCCTGCTCCCTGTGACTCAGGCACTTGATTTCATGTCGTTTTTATTTTTGGCAGAAGCTGCCTTTTGAAGCCCTTTTTATCAAGTACCTCTTCATTTCATATTCCCCCTGCAGAGGAAGTTCCCGGCGGCCTCAAGCACGTGCGGAAGATTGGATGCGATAAAGCAGGCAGTATTTTACAGCACGACATTAAATGGTCTCTAATTCTTACAATGGTACCGTAGATATAAAAAGGAAAATAAGACATGAATATTAATGAGGCACTTCCGGGTACCCTAGAAACAGCTCGGTACCAGAGGGTCAGCTACTTTTAAGATCACAATAAAACTCTCAAATTTCCATAACTTCCCGAGAGAACCGAACTGGACGAGTTTGAAATTGAAGCTAACCAGCCTAAGTACGCAAGCATAAATATTTTTTCACGTAGTGAAAAACTTTTTTACAAGAGCTTAATATTTTCTTGAAATTTTTTTAAAATCATGAAATCCTGCGAAAGTGTTGCGAGAAACTTTCGAGATTTTAAGGTTTTTATTTATTTATTTATTTATTTATTTATTTATTTATGGCATGGCCGAGAGTATGTTCAGCTCACCTGGTGCGAGTCTTTCTATTTGACACCCGTGAGCGACCTGCGCGTCTGTCAGTCATCAATCAATCAATCAATCAATCAATCAATCACTACTGATCTGCGTCATTTCATTTCATCTGCCATTCATAAATCATTGCCTCAGAGGAGTGCGACAGGCTTCGGCAGCCAGCACAATTCCTATCCTCACCGCTAGATGGGGGCTTCATTCATTCAATTCCTGACCCGGTCGAATGACTGGAAACAGGCTGCGGATTTTTTTTTTTTAGAAGGTGATTAAAGCCGTGGAGGATAGAGGATTCCTTGCGATAACAATTGTGACGGACGATCACAAAATAAACGTCTTCATGTTTACAAAGTTTGGACAACCTCAAATATTCAGACGATAATATCCCAATCAAAGTAGAAACAGGAAATCAAATCCTAATTTGCGCGTACTTGGTGCGTGTTGTTGAAGAGAATATGGAGTGTGACATTTGCGTTAGCAACATCTCACTGCCTAGAGCTTCGACACCGCTAAATGGAACTGATTATGCATCAGGACAGAGGAGGGGTTCGATGCCCAAACCCTTGTTTTGTTGGTCTGGTGAAGTATCTGTAGGAGTTCTTTTAAGCTGCTGTGCCCTATTGTCGAAGTCCTTGAAACGTACGAACGTAATACGAGGACTTGCGACGTCTTCCCTTTCAAGATGTGTTTTGTAACAGTGTGAGGTCAAAGAACATCAGCAAACTGTTAGTGATATTATCCTGACCAAGTTCGTAAGACCTCTATTAACTGATATTGCGTTGTCAAGAACACAAAAAGTACGGTACCAGACTAACTAAGCATTCGTCTTGGAAAATCTTTAAATTGTGCATGAAGAGGCCAACTGCGACTTCATACAGGTAATATTGGCGATGTGTAATATTACTGATGTAATTTACGAGCTTCAGTGAACATATGACCATACTGCATAGTGTTTTGTAGGCTGTCGTCATTAGAATAAATTTGGAACATTGTACGTCTATGCCTGCCATCTAGCGAAGAAATTTTGTCGCAGCTTAGTCACAAAACGCCTCGCGTAGAGCAGGCAGTATAGGAGGATCAAGACGGCGGTGATGGTGACGTGTCAGCGATTATAAGACATACAACCGGGGTGGATCGCTCGTTTTTAGGCGGCTTCAGCCTCACAACACTTCATATATTAATCGTCACGTAAGGCCATACACTAAAAGGCAAATATCACTTCCCTGTTTTCTTTTTTAATGGCCCATCACTGCTGCCAACGTAAATAGTTACATATTGAAATCACGAGACATAACCATCAACAAATTAACCTCAACATTTTTTTAATGCTATTTGTTCGGGGCGTCCACCTATAGAGATCATTTGTTCCCAACCTCAACATACTTCGTAAGTATCAATAATGGAGGTCCATTTACACAAGTAAATGATAAACAAATGATCAATCAAGATATTCATAATTAAGTCGGTATTCAAGCTTAATGAAGAATTAAATAATTGCACACACACACTATCTGAGCCTCACTAAATTTAATGTTATATACGTCTGTCTTTATTTTGCTATACGGTGTTTGCCAGGTTTAAGTAATTCAGCTCACTTCTTGAAATTTGCTATTATTTGTTGGACTCAAGAGAAACCACGCTGTAATAATGCACACAAGCAAATATAATGCCGCACGTCAATAAGAACACACAATGACTAAGTTTGCAAACCGTGCTAAAGTCGTGACAAGGCAACAAGGTTAGGTTAGGTTAGGTTAGGTTAAGTTAGGTTAGGTTAAGTTAGGTTAGGTTAAGTTAGATTAGGTTAGGTTAGGTTAGGTTGATAACGAAATTTCCTTCCATTTCAACTGAACTGATTTTTACACAGGAAATAATGTTGCTTTCCTTTTTGGAGGAGTTCTTGCACATTTTTCTTGCATCTTAGACATCCTAATCGAATTCTATACGTAAGTATATTGGACGAAATAACACTAATTCATAAAATACCGCGTTCCTCATTTCACACCAACTATGTTTACTTATTTTATCCATGAAAAAAGCCCTACTTTGTCTAGCATATTAGGGCTGTAGGTTATAACTAGTTACCTTAAATATTACAAACATATACATTAATACAAAATTTTTGAAGTGAGTGATTACACACACAATTAATTAAACTGGGAGAAAAGTAAAACTATCCTTAATTTTTTTCTAAAATAAACTGCATAAACTTAAAAAAAAATCTTTCAAAGAACAAATCTTGTGAAATATCCTAAAAATAGGTTTGACTAACATTACTATACAACAATTTAAGTGTTGTTCCAAAATATATCTAGCGTTGCTGAAGAATGGACAATCAAAAATAAGATGAGTTGTAGTTTCTTCATCTCCACAAACACAACTGTTATTACAACTAATTTTGAATTTATGTAAATAAAATTTAAATTTTCCGTGACCCGAAAGAAACTGAGCGCTGGTGAAGTTTGGTTTCAATAAACTGTAGTCCAGACGGTCCTGTACCGTGGGAAAAAAGATTGTTCTTGTAACTTCATCCTTATTACTTGAGTTCTACAGGTTTGACAATTCACTGATTGTGAATTTATATAATTCATGTTTCACTTTTGATATAGGGGCTCTTTTGTATACAGTTTCATTGTCACTAAATGCTGCAAGTTTATCAAGCTCATCTGCTCTTTCATTACCTAACAGACCTTCATGCCCTTTAACCCACTTAAAACAGATATGTCTTCCATACTGTGAGAGATCTGTTCTAATGCTACATGCCAAAGAATTTAAATTATATTTGTCACCAACTATGTTTAATGCATTATTCGAACAAGCCACAATTCTACTTACCTGCTATTACCCAAACAGATTTACAATCCCACAAAAAAATGCTTCAATTATTCCCGCAAATGTAGCAATACGACAGTGGCAATACGTCATTCTCGAAGTCACGAAATAAACCATGACTGTATAGTGCCAACGTGCCAGATTAACTGTAGGTGTATAGGTGCATCCACACCAAGATGTTTTCGTTAACTTTGTTAATAAACACAGTTGGATGTTAATAAGCCAAATATCGAGCTCGATAGCTGCAGTCGCTTAAGTGCGGCCAGTATCCAGTATTCGGGAGATAGTGGGTTCGAACCCCACTGTCGACAGCCCTGAAGATGGTTTTCCGTGATTTCCCATTTTCACACCAGGCAAATGCTGGGGCTGCACCTTAATTGAGGCCACGCCCACTTACTTCCTATTCCTAGGCCTTTCGTATCCCATCGTCGCCAAAAGACCTATCTGTGTCGGTGCGACGTAAAACAAATAGAAAAAAAGCTAACTTTTCGAGCATGTTGATAAACAAAATAGTTTTAGCTTTTCTGAATGAAACTTTTCATTAACTTTTCGTGTTTTCGTTAACATTTTGGGTTCGCACATGCTCAAGGACGCAATTAGAGCACGCAAATTCGTAGCGTGGAATTCGATGCTTTCTTATTTCTTCTAAAAATTGACTATCAAATCGCAAGCGCAGTTCTAATATACACTATGTTTAATTCTGTATGATATTTTAGCTGTAGCTTCACTCCTGACTGAATAACCTAACCTTCCATAATCACTTGTATATAATTAAAATAATGTTATTCTAACTGGGTTAAATGAAGATTTTCTTTATTCATACCAATTCCTTGAGATTGTTGTATAAAGCTTCAAACACCTCAGGTACAATAACAGAAATTGCTTGTTTTGATACTCTAGACAAATATATAGGTGAAATATCCGACTCACCAGTTACTAGGAATCTTAAAGTTATACCTACAAAAAAAAAAGCCTGTCTTATTTCTTGCAATTTCCATCTCAATTACTGTCATAAGAACTGAAAATCATGTAGGGGCATTCTCAAGAATTTTTAAAGCCTGCTGCATCATGAATTAAAAATTCTGACATAAGCCTTTTCGATATTTTTCTTTACCACACTTTGCGTCTGCACTTTCTCTAATTGTACGTATTAAAATAATGAAAGCTGCAGCTGTAAGTATTCCTTCTTCCTGACCCTATCCATCGTAACCTCACAAACAGTTATTTTGATGTAGACACAATGTTGAAGAAGTTTGTTAACAATAGATTTTATTTAGGATCGTGTCAACCTCCTATGGGTTACGATTACACAACTTCCTTGACTGTTGATGTTCTTTCTTTTTACGCCAATACTCCTTCATTCTCTGGCTCGCTTTTGCTCATTCCTCATCCGAGAACACCCTTGTTGTTCTCTTGGGTTTCTCTACGAACAGATCCGTGACTTCCGCAATTTTCCTTCTGAACACTGTTCTGTTTGTAATTTATCTTTCCTCAGTGCCACACTTTTTAAGATCCTGATGAACTTCTTTCAGCCATGGAACTTGGGTCTTTCTTCTTTCCTAGAAGATGAGGATCTTATTTTCTAGACGTTCCGGTCTCATTCTTCTCAGGTGTCCATAGAAAGTCAGTCGCCTTTTTCTTATCGAGGTTGACATGTTTTCGCATTTTTCATACAGCTCTTGATTTGATCTCAAACGGAAGGTAAACTCATTTCCTGTGGCTTTCACGGGTCCCAGAATTTTCATCAGAAATTTATGCTCTTTCTTCTCTATTTCGGTAATCCCCTTTCTGGCAAGTGTTTAAACAATAGTTTACTAACACGTTGAAAAATATTTTCATTAACATTGTTCATTAAATTTGTTTCGTTAACATTGTTTATTAACTTTAGAGTGGACTAATCATAAGACGTCGTATTGGCAAGTAAGGTCCCTGAACTGTATGGTTAGCGACACTGAATCGAACCCTACAGTCAGAGAATAAATAAAAATCACTACCTTCAGTATCACGAGGGGAGAAAGAGTAAGGTTGTGCCCTTAGTGTAACCTGCGGATATCCTCAGATCCGCGAAGTTAGTGTCTTGGCGGATACAAACTGTATGGCAGTGCGGATAATATTGCTGATGATTTCTAAATAATGATGTTAATTGATTTTCACTCAGGCATATTCTTACTTTTGCTTGTCGTTAGGCGACCCTTGAGTTTGATATGGGGGAACGGTGATATATAAAGAGCTTTAGAACATAACGCCGTAAATCCGACCTAAGCCTAACTGGCTCCTGCCCGCAATTAATGGAAGGAAGAAACAAAGGTCAATACGTCGGTAGTTGTCGCAAGAGAGAACCCCCTCATAAACCTGTGACTGTAGGGATTCTGGTACCAGGTGTGAGGCCTGTTGTATTACGTAAACAGATCTATCCGTTTCAATATCTTGGGTGTAATATACTGTAGGTAAATACAGTACTTATAATATCCGCGGATAACCATTTGCGGATGCGGATGTCATTTTTTTTATATCCGCGCAGGACTCTACCTATAGGCTTGCTTGCCAGGGAGTATACAAGTGAGAATTTCTACACTCTGTGGTTAAAGACATTTGGCCTGTGAGAAATGGAACTCAAGAAAATACGGTCAAGTGCGCGTTTGCTGCAGCGTATTCAACACAGTACATATACTACTTCTTGTAAGCAGAGAATATGGAGTTTCTCAGAAGAATTTCAGGCGGAGATTCATGGTCTAAAAATACTTAGAGATTAAAAACCTCTCCACCCTTACATGAACGTTGAGTTAAATGAATAGGATAATTTTGAATGCTGTTTCAGATTTAGACATATCCATTTTGGCGAAGTAGCAAAAGTTTTTTAAAATATATCTAGTAATTCGTCCTCTCTCTCGCGGGATATGTATATGTGCGTAGGTTGAAAGCGGAAGTGCCATTTGGCGTGGAAATAGCTTTTGAAGCCTGCTTCCTCCCACTGCTGCCTGACGGCGGTACACTTGGAAGGTATCCATCAAAACTAGCTCGGCTTGCCACGGAAATAGCTGCTGCTGCGGCTGCAGTACATTCAATCTGTGCTACATGTGACTCCGTGCGAGTTCTTCCGTTTAACGTAACTGGATTAGTTTCTCTAAAAAGTATTTGGTCCCGTTAAAGATTTAACTTTTGCGGCTCTTTATTGTCCTATTTGCAGAGAAGAAAAATACAGAGCTAGAAATGAAGGTAGCTCAAATAATAATAATAATAATAATAATAATAATAATAATAATAATAATAATAATAATAATAATAATAATAATAATAATAATTAAGTGACCCGTGCGAGAAATCTCAGAGTAGGGATTGAATACCTGGAATGCTATGATGAACCAGCGTGTTACGTACCAGTAGTATCAGAAAATTTATGAACCAGAGGGATGTCATGCTAAAGAAGAAAGTTATCTAGGTCCTAACTCCCCAACTACTTCCCGCAATATTCAGGCAGGCTGTTAACTCGGTACGACCGGCCGAGTTGCCCGTGTGGTTAGGGGCGCGCAGCTGTGAGCTTGCATTCGGGGGATACTGGATTCGAACCCGACTGTCGGCAGCCGTGAAGATGGTATTCCGTGGTTTCCCATTTTTACACCAGGCAAATGCTGGGGCTGTACGTTAATTAAGGCCAAGGCCGCTTCCTTCACACTCTTAGCCCTTTCCTATCCCATCGTCGCTATAAGACCAATCTGTTTCGGTGCGACGTGAATAAAATTTAATAAAATATACTCGGTACGTAGCAGTAATCCTATCTACCGGCAACAGAAGACACTAAGCACATCACAACAAACAATGGTCAATGTAATGTTAGTGTTGATCAATTTTGAGCTTTCTATATTGTAGGCCTTCACATTTAGTTTTCTTTCGACTGTGATATTAGAGCGCCTTTTAAAACTGTTTATAGCGAAGACTATAGTTCTTATTATTTGATTTTACATACCGATTTTCATTAAATGCTGTTTACCCATTTTCTACGTGACTCGGCGCTGATATGGACTTAGTAACAAATATCCATATTCATGAATATCTCTGTGATCATAGTCGGCATGGTAACAATATATAAGGCATAAATGATCGGAAATTTAATACTATATAACTTTAGTTAGGTCTATGTACTATTAACAATATGACCACTAATAACATAAATATTTGAGAATTACACTTTAGGCCTTCTCCTAAACTATCGTTTTTCTCAGCGTGAATACAAACATTTACAAATTAGATTATAGCGACTTATTCCCCGACTTTGCATACCGATTTTCATTAAATTCTCTTCAGCCGTTTCCTCGTGATGCGTGTACATACATACATACAGACAGACAGACAGACAGACAGACAGACAGACAGACAGATAGATAGACAGAAATTACGGAGAAATAAAACGTGCATTTCCTTGTTACTGTGGACATGACTGATACAGAAATAACAATAATGTACAACGGGTGATTGTGTCAATACGGACCAATTAAGGACCGATATGGTCGACTTTCATACAGAAATACCATCCTTTTTAAATTGTGAGCAATGTACAGACAAAACTCTTATTTTATACATATAGATTTAAAATCTGTAGATTCAAATAGAAGAAGAGAAATAAAAGAACAACTAGAAGAATGAAATTAGACATGTACAGAAAACGGAGATAATATTCAACAATATGTGTATTGTAGGAAAGTACCACACGCCAATACAAAGTTGATTTGATTCATGTAAAAGATCCAAATCATATGTATTTAATCTATTTATATAAAATAAGAGTTTTGTCTGTACATTGCTTAGAATTTGAAAAGAATGGTATTTATGTATCAGTCATGTCCAAAGTAGCAAGGAAATGCACTTTTTACTTTTCCGTAATGTCTGTCTGTCTGTCTGTCTGTCTGTCTGTCTGTCTGTCTGTCTGTCTGTCTGTCTGTCTGTCTGTCTGTCTGTCTGTCTGTCTGTCTGTCTGTCTGTCTGTCTGTCTGTCTGTCTGTCTGTCTGTCTGTCTGTCTGTCTGTCTGTCTGTCTGTCTGTCTGTCTTGCACCCATAAGGAGGACACAGTATGTATGAACACGCATCACGAGAAAACGGCTGAAGAGAATTGAATTAAAATGTGTATATAAAGTTGTGGGACGGGCCACTACAATTTAGGCTATAAATTATTTTATTTACGCTGAGTGAAATGGTAGTTTAGGGGAAGGCCTAAAATTTAGTCCTCAAATATTTCTATTATTAGTGGTCCTATCGATAAATACTACATACGTAAAGATTTATAGAATGAAATTTCCGATCATTTATGTCTTATACTTTTTCACCTTACCGGCTATGATAACACAGATATTCATGAATTTGTACTTTTGTTGCTAAGTCGATATCAACGCCGAGCCACGAGAAAATGGGTTAACAGAATTTAATGAAAATCGGTATATAGAGTCGGGGAATAAGAAACTACAGTCCAAGCTATAAACAATTTTATTCACCCAGGATGAATATGTAGTTTAGGGGAAGGCGCCTAAAATTTAATTTTTAATACTTATGTTATTGGTCCTATCGAAAAGTACTACATAACAAAAGTTATAGAGAATACAATTTACGATCATTTATATTTGATTCGGTTTTACCATACCGACTATGATAAGAGTGGTATTTTAGACTCTGAAGAAAACTAAATGTGAAGGCGTACAATATCGAAAGCGCATAACATTGATCAATAATAACATTACGTTGACCATTGTTTGTTGTGATGTGTTTTGTCTCATGATGCCACTCAACTCCGATAGATGGGATTACTGCTGCGTAGCGAGTATAACAGCCTGCCTGGGGGGATATAGCAGGGGAGTTAGAAAACTTCCTTCTTTAGCATGCCATTCCTCTGGTTCATATATTTTCTGATACTGCTGGCACGTAACACACTGGTTCATCATAGTATTCCAGCTATTCGATCCCTACTATGACGCGCTATTTTGAATGAGCAGTGTGCACACTTAGGCGTAAGGCAGAGGGTCACTTAGTAGGAACAGTATGACCTGGTCTAGAATTACTATTTATTCCTATTCCAAATTATAGCACCACAGTTTGCTAAATAACTCAAAATTCAACCCTGAAGAGATCCGTTTCTTAATAAAAGCTTCTTCCTATTCACATTTATTAAATTGTACATTCATTTTATTCCAAATTAGGAGTGAAAGGGGGTTTCTCCTCAGGCTTGGAGGAAAAAATTGCTTCAAAGTCAGATAAATGTTTCCGCCGCCAGTGTAGTGAATTGAGATTTTCCGACTTATCAGATACTCCTAGGAATCAAAAGATTGGTAAAAGGGCATAGTTTTCGCCCTGAGCCTCCCCGCTATTCGCCCCCCTCCCCCCCTCGAAGAAATACGAATAGTATTCACGGATAACGGCTGTCTGCAGCTTGGTCATTCCAGCTCTGGAACTTTGGACTGTTAGATCGGCAGCGTAGTACTGTTCGTAAAAAAGCGAGAAAATGTGTTGTTTTTCATTTGATCGAGTATTTCATATGAAAGCGTTTCTTTTAATAGCGCCATTCCTACTGACGTCATTGTAATGTCCTATGTTCATTTCGGTTGGGAAAACCACTAAGACAGTCTTTCTGAGGAAGTAAAAAGGCAGGTGTCTGCCATTATAACGAAAACTCCCCTACCTGATTGTGAATGATGGTAGGCAAGTGGGCCTACCATTACAACGAAAATTTCTTAACCCAGTCTTCATATGAGAAAAGACTTTTGGTGACTTCCCCGTCGCGTTTCTAGTGTAACGTTAAGAGCTATGCCGTTTAATACAATCCTGCTCACAACGTGTAAATTACCTAACCTAGAATTCTATATACAATGTAGAATTCCGTAGCGAAGCACGGGTACATCAGCTAGTTTATTATAAAGTTTCAGAATGTTATTCTCTGTGATTCCAGTTCTCCATTCATATATATATAAGAAGACACAGAGATGCAATAACACTGACTTGTGGGACCCCGTTCTTAATCATTAGAGGATCACATAATGTTTCACCTACTCTAATCCTCTGATTTCTATTTTCGAGAAAATTAGCCGCCTATTCAGTCACTTTTTTTGTCTATTCCAATAGCCCTCATCTTTTAAAATAATCTTCCATGATCTGCCCTATCAAAGGCCTTGTGGATAGGTCAATAGCGATACAGTCCATTTGACCTGAACCTAAAATATCTGCATCAGTAGTAAGCCGTATCATGTCCAATCTTCTTATCTATGAAGGACTCAGGTTTACCCAGCTAATGATCAAATAGCGATGTTGATATTCGTGCAGCTTTAGGAAGATACTTGCAGCGAGTGCTTAGCTCTTCGTTTGTATGTCCGGTGCTTAATGAATAATTCAGAGCGAGGCAAGCAGAGGGAACTGCTGGTCCCAACTACACTCACTGGACTGGAGAAGCGAACTTCTGGGATTACAGGGAAACTAACCGTTATAAACAAACTGACGTGGCAAGATTGTAACACAGACAAGTTACCGAGAAACGATCCAAATCAAGGTAACCTCAATAGCGAACTTGCTTACTTTGTGTCCTGTTCTCAAGACAAAGGGTTCGATCCTGACTGAATTCGATTTTTAAATGAATTAATTACAACCTGAGGTGGTGGTGGTGATTATTGTCACACCGACACAGGTAGGTCTTATGACGACGATGGAATATTAAAGGAAGGAAGTGGGAAGGAAGCGACCGTTGCCTTAATTAAGTATAGCCACAGCATGTGCCTGGTGTTAAAATAGGAAACCATGGAAAACTATCTTCAGGGGTGACGACAGTGGGTAGGGTTCGAACCCACTAACTCCCGAATGCAAGCTGACAGCTACGTGAACCAAACCGCACAGCCACTTGTTCGGTTGATAGATAGGGGAATTCTAAGATGGATATTAGCGCCTAGAAAGATAAGTGAAATATGGTAAAAAAGGGAAGAAGTAATTGCACAAGGGGCGATCAAAAAGTTACCTTGACGGCAGTACAGTTGGGAATCGGGATGCCAGTGAGGCAAATCGCCGTGGGCATGAAAGCCCTCATCCCACCGACGCACCAGGTTAAAGATCCCCGTGTGTTAAAACTCCGTGTCCTGCTGCACATCCTCGTCCTACAGGAAGCGAGGGGACCGAAGGAGTGATAATCTCATGGGGAGAGATCAGGACTATAGGCCTCATCCACCGCCCGCTTCTTGTTGTCTGTAATAGATGAGGCTGGCCTCTTTCTTGTGTCGAAATGAAACCCGCACGGAACTTTGTGCACTATTCGAAAACGGTGGTTTTGGACAGACATGCTGTCCCATACACAGTCTGCATTCTCCGATGGATGTCCAGCGGCGTTTGTCCTTCGGCAGCCAAGAACAGAATAACAGCCCGTTGGTCCTGTTTGGACGCATTTGGTAATAACGTCGCCATAGTTCACGTGAACGCATTTAATGCACGCACCGTGCTTGTATGCCCGCATCGAAGTCGCGCTGCATTGCATGTCCGCTGCAGCAACTTGATCACGCCTTATACATACAGCTTAAATGAACTGACCGAAGAAATAGGAAAAAGATTCCTGAAGATTGTTGGGCACATCCTCCGAATGAGTAACAATAGGTTAGCTAAGAGGATGTGGGGTTACATTTTTTTAACGCAGGAGCGCCACGACTTGGATGAAAGAAGTAAATAAAGACCTCACTGAACTAGGCGTAAACACCGAACATATGCTGGGCAGAAACATATTCAGTAAGATGGCCAACACACAGCCAACAAACAGCAGCAGAACCTGGCAGAACGACGGAGGGAGGCCAGAAGTCAAAACATGCATTTTTGGGAGCAGAAGAGACTGGAAGCAGAAAAGCTGAACGTCAGCCGTAGATAGTCCAAACGGATTTAATAATAAATAATAATAAAGATACAAACAAAAAGGAAACCGTGGCCCAACAGCCCATTAGGGTCTTGGTCTGCAAAGAAAATTCCTGCGTAGTCAAATGGGCTGCAGACATTGGAGTGCCCTATGGTCAACGTGTTGACGTAGTGCTTGGCTTTCCACTTTCATCTATCATATCCGACCTTCCTTGATCAACTTTTGTTTTTTTTCGATCCCGACGGGATTACGCTTGTGAAGTAATTTTCACGCCCTTCGTGGCCCTTGTCTTCCTTTGGCCGATATCTTCATTTCTCGAAGTGTCAGACCTCTTCCATGTTCTTCGCTCTGATAGAGGATGGTTACTCCATTTTACTTCCTCTCTAAACAGTAATCACCTCCACCTTGACCGGGTCAGCCGGTTCTCATATCAGATAACTCCAGATAGTCACACGAGACGAGTGAACTAAAGTCCAGCATTAAAATCCCTGGACGGGCCGGGATTCGAATTCGTGGTCTCCTGGGTAAGAGGCAGATAGGCTGTCCCAGCACCACAGGTGTTATAATAATAATAATAATAATAATAATAATAATAATAATAATAATAATAATAATAATAATCTTCTTCTTCCCTCCGTGCCTGTCCGTTTCGGATGTTGGCGATCATGATGGCTATTTTCGTCTTGTTTGTGGCAGCGCGGAACAGTTTAACTGATGACATATTGCACGCACCAGCCTCTAAGATTGTCAATAATAATAATAATAATAATAATAATAATAATAATAATAATAATAATAATAATAATAATACTTGGCTGAATGATCAGCATACTGGTCTTCGGTTCAAAGGACCTCGGGTTCGATTCTCGGATGGGTCGGGGATTTTAGCCGCCTCCAGTTAATTCCTCTAGCTCGGGGACTGGGTGTTTGTATTGGTCCTTATACACAGCTTTACTTCCATACAACACATCACACTACAAACCACCTCAGAATGACGCAATAGTGAATATATCCCTCCACAGAGGGTAGGCGTCAGGAAGGGCATCCAGCCGTAAAACTTGGCTTAATATCGCCATACTGTCGACCTTAACAGAGAAAAGCCCAGGAAGAAGAGTAATTATATATGGCCAGATTCCAGAAATGTTATCCCACAGGAGCTCTTTTAAGTGCCCGTAAATCTACAGACTCGACCTTCTAATACCATCCGATTGAGCTGGGACCGAACCCGCCAACTTAGACTCAGAAGGCCAACGCCTTTCTGTCTGAGCCTGTCAGCCCGGTGGTTTGCTTAAATTTAAGACGGAATAATTATTCGGTTATACTTAACCTTAATTCACCACCACTACTATCTGAATGAACTATATTTCTCTTCCTAAAATTGCCTAATATCTTGACGGAGAATCGAATCTGCTCCCTCCAAATCAAGCGTTCCCCCCACCACCCTGTACAGGAGGCTGTCTGCAACTTTATGGTCAACCGTTTGTAATTTATGAAATGGGCCGCGTATCGTAATCATGATTATCATCTTTATCAGCATAATCATTATCATTCTAAGTGATGTCCTATCCGCTGTTGGCTGTATTGTTATGCTAAGAGTAGAGCTCATTTTCATTTGGTGGCAGATCAGTGGATACATGAAACAGGCCTTGCCACTGGCTGTGAACATGAGTGAATGACACTTCAATGATCTGTCTGACTCAGCATTAGGGTTTTGCTTGGATAGTGATTATCTGGTGCCAAAAAAATCCTTTTTTTTAATGTTCGAAGATCTATCTTTGTGTAATTTGAGTGACTTCCATCTCAAAACGTTTTCCCGCAAATTATTCCTCACATAAAAAGCGTTTATTTAAACCGGCCTGGTGGCCATGATCTTTAAGGCGTTGTAGTCTAAACGGTCTGACACCGAGGTTAGTCGGTTCGAGTCCCGTTGGTCGAAAACATTTTCACCATCAGAATGTTGGCCGGCAGGGTAGGGGAGGTGGTGATATACAATTTCTAATCACTAGATTGCGTGCCAAAAGCCTGGATTATATTCCAAACCTCTTCGCAGTGCTCATATGGAGTGAGGGCATATGACGCTGGTGATGGTGATTCGTCCTTAAGAAGGGGACGTTAAGCCTTGAGCAGACCCCTTGGTGCTATTCGACAGGAGTAGGCTACGTGCTGGCACCGGGTTTAATCCTCTCCCTTCCTAGTATCATATATCACGTCATTCATTTCATCTCATTAACTCATCTGATGAGGTTGACGTTAGGAGGAGCATCCGGTCATTAAAACCCGCCACGACAGATTCATCTCACCTCACCACATACCCGACCCCGTAGAGATACGGGTCGAGGGTTAGACAAACAAACAAACAAACAAACAAACAAAAGCTTTTATTTCTGCATCCCCCATTTTGAGGCTGCCATAAACACAAAGCTTACATAAAAAGTTGATCGACAACTTCTATTCAGTTTCGACGTAATCAATAATTATGACGTCTGTCGAGACGAATTCAGGATAAATGAAAATCCACAGCCTGTTTCCAGTCATTCGACAATAAATTATAAAATACCTGAAAAAGAAAAATAATAGATTATACCTAAAAATATACTATTTAATTAAAATACTGTTATTTAATTAAATTTAAATTAAATTTATTTATTTATTATTATTATTATTATTATTATTATTATTATTATTATTATTATTATTATTATTATTATTATTATTATTATTATTATTATTATGTGCGTATGGACCCAATGGATCACGCAAAGCTCTAACGATTCTGTTTTCTGAGTTGCCAAACAGCTCTCATCCTTTCTCCGTGGATCCTTTTTCGTTCTTCTGTCCACTTTGCTCCAGTCTTCTTTTTCACTTCGTTCTCTGGTTGCACTTTCCATCCATTAATTTTTTTCCTATAAAGGTTTCTGTCCGCGGTGTCATTTGGGTTTATCTGGGCTTTTTCCAGATCCTTCTTCACTTCTAGTACCCATGGAATATTTTTTAGATGTTCTATGTAGGTGAGAATCTTGTGTGTCAGTCTACTTGCCGGCAATCTGTGGACGTGCCCATAGAATTTCAGACGTCTTTTGCGGATGTCTGCTGCAATGTTGGAATGCTCTTCTGTCTCTCTGCGTAACCTCAGTCTATATCCATCTTCTGTTTTTCGGGGACCGAGAATTTTCCTCAGGATTCTCCTTTCTTCTTTTAAAATATTTTCTAGGTCACCTTTCCCGTTTAGTGTAAGGGTCTCACTGGCATATAATACTTCGGGCTTTATTACTGTATTATAGTGTCTGATCTTTGCAAGGCGGGACAAGCACTTTTTATTGTATATGTTGTGAACCCTACCGTAGGCTTTCCGAAATTTTTGTAGGCGAATTTTCTGGGCAACCTTCTCGCCTCCCGTTGGTTCAAGTATTTCTCCCAAGTACTTGAAGTGTGGTACTCGGTTGATTTGCCCATGTGTCGTGTTCAAAGTTTGGATGTCAAGTTTTGAGCAGAAGAACTTGGTCTTTTCAAAGGAAATTTGTAGGCCAACCTTTCCAGCACATTCGCTAAGGGTTTCAATTTGTTTAACGGCTATGAATACATCATCTGTAAGTATGGCCAGGTCATCTGCAAAAGCGAGGCATGATATCTCAATACCGTCTTTGGGTCGTCCTAGTCGTATGGGGCGCCAGTATCCCATGTCTTTCAATACCTTTTCCCACTCGCGGATGACTTTGTCTAGGACGAGGTTGAAAAGAAGCGGAGATAAGCCGTCACCTTGTCGGACGCCAGTTTTAATCGGGAATGGTTCAGAGATCTCCCCCATGAATTTAACTTTGGAGATAGTGTCAGTGAGTGTTGCCTTGATGAGGTTGAGGGTCTTGGAATCAAGCCCCAGTTCCTCAAGAATAACGAAGAGAGACTGTCGATCAACCGAGTCATACGCTTTCCTGAAGTCAACAAAAATGCAGATGACCGGTTTGTTCCTCAGTGCTTTGTATTTAAGTGTTGCCTTCAAGTTGAATATTTGTTCTGCACACGAGCGACCAGGGCGGAAGCCTGCTTGATATTCGCCAATACTTTGTTCAAGTTGTTCTTGCGTTCTCTTCAAAAGGCAAGCTGAAAGAATTTTGTAAGTCACTTGGAGAAGAGAAATGCCCCTGTAATTGTTTACGTCGGTCTTATCTCCCTTTTTGTGTAATGGGTGGATGAGGGCGCATTTCCAGTCCTGAGGTAATTCTTCCGATTGCCAGATATCTGTGATGATTTGAGTGAGCTCCTTGAGGGAGTTAGGTCCAAGATTTTTCAGAAGTTCCGCAATGATGCCATCTTCTCCGGAGGTCCTATTGTTTTTAAGTTTGAGGATGTGGCCGCGGATTTCTTCCTCTGTCGGTGGTGGAGATTCTGGGAAAGTGTGACTTGGGGGTTCTTGAGGGAATCTTGTGAGGGGCTCTGGACAGTTGAGGAGATCAGCGAAGTAAAGTGCTAATTCCTGACAATTATCTTGATTACTGAATGCAAGTTTTCCATCTGATCTTTTGAAAGCCAGGTTTTGAGGAGCATACCCACGGACTTGTCCTCCGAATTCCCTGTAGAAATCTCGTACATTGTAGTTACGAAAGTTGTCTTCAATCGAGTCCAGTTGTTGCTTCAAGTGTTTTCTCTTGACCTGCCTGATGATTTTGGCTACTCGTTTTCTAGTTTCATTGAAATATGTTTGGTTTTCTGGTGATTTCTTGCTGTTGTATTTCTGGAATGCTTCTTTTCGTTCCTTCAAGGCACGTTCACATTCAGAATTCCACCAAGGGTGTTTAGTATTCTTTTTCAGGGGAATTTGCTCTCGAGCTTTCTGGATGATTTTGTTGCGGAATTTCTCCCAGGTGCCTGCATGTTCCCTTTCCCACACTTCTTGCAGATTAGTATTTCCAATCTGTGTCGTATCAAACTTCGGTATTTGTGACCTCTTATGATGAATTTTCTTCGGGGTGAATTTTACTTTTATTCTCACTAGGTAGTGATCGGAATCGACGTTTGCTCCTCGGCGTACCTGTACATCGTGTACCTCTCTCTGCATGGGATGAGAGATGGCAATGTGATCGATTTGAAATTCACCGATCCCTGGAACGGGAGACCTCCAGGTCTTCTGTTTCCGTGGAGATTTTCTCAGAGAAGTTGACATGATTTTAAGATTGTTTTGTTGACACAGTTCAACGAGTCTCAACCCGTTTTTGTTAGTGAATTTGTGAGCAGGGAATTTGCCAACAGTTTTCTGATGTTCTTTTTCTTTACCAATTTGTGCGTTAAAGTCGCCCAGCAAAATTTTTGTATCCTCTTTTGGAATCTTCGCCATGATTTTCTCAAGTTTAGCCCAGAATGCATCAGTTTTTTGCGGTTCTTTTTTATTGTCCGCGTTAGTGGGTGCATGTACATTCACTGTTGTATATTTCTTGTTAGCACATTGGATTCGCATTGTCATGAGCCGGTTACCTATGGGAGTAACTTCTTTTATTGAGTCTACAATACTTTTATGTACCATGAAGGCCATTCCTAGTAAGGGAGTTCCCTTACCAACTCTCCGCTCCGTTTTACTCTTGAAGATACGGTAGTTTCCATAATCAGCTGTGTCCTCATCAGTGAATCTCGTTTCCTGCAGGGCAAGTATCTGAATTTTCTGTTGATCTAGTTCTGTTGCAAGATTGTGCAATTTACCAGGTTGGATTAAGGTATTTACATTGAACATGCCAATGTATGTGAAGGTTTTGGATGTTAGTTTGCCAGAGAACTCCGACTTTCTCTGCGTTCGTGATTGCCTGGGTTCCCCAGAATCCGAATACCCAGTAGCCGTCTCATGACGGGTGGATTGGTTACCACCTGGGGTAATGCTGATTTTACTCTCACGAATCATCATAGCTTGTAATCAAAGATTGATCCAGTGTTTCCACTGGGAAATTAGGACCAGGGATTGCTAGTTCCTGGAACGTAACTATACAGCCGTACCTACTAGGTAAACAGACGCTGACCACTTCACCGCTCGATCCGAGTCAGACGCGAGGTGGATTTTATTTTTGGTTCTTCCGCCCTCTCAGCCATTGAGACATATGTCCTCTTCTGCCATCGAAGCCGTTGACCACAGTTCTAGTTTCCTCAGTTGATCCGCGAGTGCTTATTTGACTACGTCTTATTCACACTTGTCCTGTATATCTACAGGAGACTTCCCCTATTAGCCATTGGGACGCGCCGTGTCGGGGTTGAGGGCCCCATCCCAGTGTCTCACGCAGGGTTATGCTTAGTTCGTACTCAGTTCGGAACTAAACCCCCACGTGAGCTGACCAGGTAATAATGCATTATGCTGTCCATTACATATGCGTCACATTGCCAGGCTTAAAAATGGCTGACAATATTATATTATATTATTATATTAATTTATTTAATTTAAATGTAATTTAATTAAATACTGACATGTTTCGTTCTTGAATAAACATCATCAGATTCTATCAAATGACGTCACTCCTAGATGGACTAGTGGGGGGAGAGGAATCAAGAGGAATAGAGTACTTATTATTAATATAAGTTCAAACATTTCAACAATTATTAAAGAAGGTGTAAGCAGAAATTTAAAGTAAGAGATTTTACACTTGTTAATAATATTCATCAATTCATAAAAATAAAATGTAATTAAAAGTGTGATTTTGGAACCCACATCTCCCAAATGCAAGCTCATAGCTAAGCGCCCCGAATCGCACGGCCTACTCGCTCGGTGGGGTACAGTCTATATGTCTGTGGAGCAGTCCAGACAGTACACCACATCGTAAAGGAATGTTCCAAAGGATGATTTAGAACTCCAGAATGTACGTAAAGTGGAAGAGAGCCTCTCGCATGGATGCAGTCCTGCGACTTATTACGAGTAGTAGTTGTCTGGTTCTGGAACGTTTCCTCTGAACGTGTTTATCTGTATTCTAATTTTGTACGTTATAATGATGCATATGATAACAATAAATTTGACATTAAGCATATGAATAGTAGATTTGTATAATTATTGCTAATCATTTTCTCTTTTGTTACAGGTAAGTGGAGCTTAAATTCTGAGATTACTTCATCTGCACTTCTCCAGGTGATGGTAAAAAATTATTTAAACTTTTCCCCTTTTATTAACATTGAATTCTTTGTTTGGGAAATTATTAAGTTTCATTTCTTAATGACATATCCCATGGCCTCTCAGAGTGCATGCGCCGGTGATTTGCGCGGCGCAAGCTGCATAAGACGACTTCGCTAGGATGGCCAGAGTGCAGACCCCCACTCCGATTTTAAGCAATAGCGCTGTCTCTCTCTTTCCCTACGCCTGTTTCGCTTGCTCCTCCTGTCTCCCCCTACCTCACTTGCTCTGCATTCGAGCAAAGTTGAGACGAGCTTAGCCGAGTCGCCCCGAGACAGAACGCTGGTTCGAACGGAGCCGAGTCGAGCCGATGCATGGTGCACAGAACCTCTGCTCCTCGGTTTGCACGCGTGAGATTTTTGGCGTTTGAGAGGCCCTGGTATATTCGAATGAAAATATGGTTCTTAAATGTTAAACATAAAAATCCATCTTTTAGGTATATGTATGAATAATTTTAATCAAGTTGCCATCGGGTATTGCATAGGCCTACTTACTAAAGCGTACCTACATTAAGGGAAGCTGGATGTAAAGCCATCAAAAATTCACATTGTTGGTTCTTTCTCTCTTGATCCGTTTACCCTCCATGGCTGGTGTTTCACTCGGATGCAACGAGGGATCCCACCTTTCCCACCTCAAGGGCAGTGTCCTGGAGTGTGAGACCAGTACCTCGCCCAGGCGGCCTCACATGCTACGCCTTGTGTGAGATGGGAAGATTGGAAGGGATAGACAAGGAAAAGGGAAGGAAGCGGTCGTAACCTTAAGGTAGGTACCATCCCAGCATTTGCCTGGAGGAGAAATGGGGAAGCCACGGAAAACCACTTTAAGAATGGCTGAGGTGGAAATCGAACTCCATATACTCATTTGACTTCCCGAGGCTAAGTGGATCCCGTTCCAGCCCTCGTGCCATTTTTCAAATTTCGTGGCAGAGCCGGGAAACGAACCCATGCTCCGGGGGTAACAGATAATCACTAACCTTTACACCACAGAGGTAGACTTCTTAATGATACCTTCGAATGAAAATCTGATTCTGAAGTATAGAACATAAAAATCCATCCTTTAGGTATATGCATGAATAATTTGAATCCAGTTATTATCGTGCATTTCATACCTCCTAACGCGTACGTACATTAATGGCACCTGAGCGTAAATCCATCGAAAATTCAGTTTTTTGCTTCTTTGAATAGAGTAAGATTTCCTGAATCCAAAATTGAATTGTATGTGTGTGTTCATATATTAAACGTTTATTTTAATTGGCTATTTAAATATAACTGCACCACTGCCACTCCCTTTCAGATGTCAATTACAATCCTTCAAGTAACCGCGAATCGAAGTCGGAGTCTCCGGGAAAGAAATAGATACGCTATTACACATCTTGTCTAGCCGCGTTATATCAATACCTACGTTTTATAGAATTACTACTACATCACAGTTCAATCATATTTTAGAATTAACGGGAAGATGCTATCATGGTGCTGGTATACTCTTACAGTGGAAATGGTTTTGTAAGTTGTTCCCATGCCGGCGTTTTACATCCTTCTTTTTTTTTCACCAGTCAATTAACTATATAGTATTTTCTTTAGGGCACGTATTATGTGCCAGCACTCATCCACAGCGGCGTGCTAATGGATCTTATTGTCCAGTGCAACACCCAGCTAGCAGTAGAAGCGTAACACAATTTGACGTCGTCGGATTTTGAAGGCTTCAAATGGCTTCCATACGTCAATGTAGAGCTGCAGCTCGCTAGCAAATGGTGCTTGAATGTTACAAGCCGCTGCTGCTAGCGGAGAGTTTGGGTTTCAGAGACCATTTTTTATTGCTTGACTATTTTACTGCTTTACGCGGCTTCACTTCACAACACCGAACAGTTCAAGGTGACGGAAACTTCGCCTAGCAGAACTCAACGTTGAACATTGAATTTTTGACCACATATTAAACTAACTGCACAAATAAATCGCAAAGATGTTAAAGAAAAATGTTGAATGATAAATAAAACAACCTGGCACATCTATTCTATTCTGTTCTGTTCTGTTCTGTTCTGTTCTGTTCTGTTCTGTTCTGTTCTGTTCTGTTCTGTTCTGTTCCAGCCCATTTAATCCCCTCCTAGGGCAAAGGCTTCCCTCAACTCCTTCCAAATTCTTCTATCACGTGCAATTCTCATCCAAATTGGCCCTGCAAACCGTTTCAGGATATCAGACCACCTGATTCCAAAGTCCTCTGACTCCCTGCTAATATTAAATGTTATTGGATGTTTGTGGAACTATCGCGTCTTAACGACTTGATTTATAACGGTTAGGTTCTTCAGTCTGGCAAAACTACAAAGGAAAGTCAATAAGTATTTACAATCAATTTTGTAATTTACTACAAAAAGAGTACACACTTTATATTGATATCATTTTTCAACATAGTCACTCTGCTTTTCAAGGCACATGGTCCACCGTTTCACAAACCCTCTGCAAGAAAGATTTTTGGTTGCGCAGCAAGCCACGTATGCACCGCTTCCTCCACCTGTTGATCGGAGCTGAATCGATAGCATCTCTGAGCAATTTTAAGTGGATCAAGCAGATGGTAATCCGGCGGGGCGACATCGGGACTGTACGTACGATGCTCCAACACCTCAAAACGCAGCATCTGAAGAGTTTGAGCGGTGTGTGTGGCGGTATGTGGACGCGCATTGTCATGCAACAAAAGAAGTCCTTCAGACAGTCAACCTCTGCGTTTGCTGAGAATTGCAGGTTTCAGCTTGTTTACCACCATATCACTGTAACGTTTACTGTTTCCCCCTTTTCCTGGTGATGTTCTAGGATTGGCCCTTGAGATTCCAAAAACACTGTGAGCATCACTTTTCCTGCAGAAGGTTGACTCTCGAATTTCTTTCAGGCTGGGGATCCGCGATGCTTCCATTCCATGCTCTGATGTTTGCCCTCTGGCTCGAAGTGGTGAAGCCATGTTTCATCTCCAGAAATGATCCGTTCCAGGAATGTTTCACCTTCGTTAGCCTGACGGTCCAGTAGATGCTCATACGATAACGCTTCTGATCTTCATTGAATGGTTTTGGAACCCATCTCGAACAGACTTTGTGAAAGTTAGGCCTGTTATGCATGATTTCATATGCAGAAGCACGGCTAATGTGCATATGGTTTGCCACGTCATCAACATTCACTCGCCTGTTATTCAGGATCATCTCACGCACTTGATCAATATTGGCATCAGTACGGCCGCGGATCTTTCCTCATCCTTCACGCTCGTGCGACCCCTTTTGAACTGTTCAATCCACTGGTAAACACTTCGCTGAGGCAAAACATTGTCCCCGTATTGTGCTGAAAGTCTTCTATGAATTTCCACTCCTGATACACCCTCAAAAAAAAAAAAAAAAAAAAAAAACGGATTACGGAACGCTGTTTTTCCTTGGTGCAAACCAAGAGTGGCGCGGCCATCTTTACGTCGCAACAGAGCAAGTTGTACTGATCTGAAAACGCTGAAACCTACCACAGACGTAGACGACGGTGCCATCTAGCGGCTGGTAAGCACACTACGCCACAGAGCGAACCTAAAGACAATTAGAGCAATATTGCAGATACTTATTAACTTGCCTACGTAATTTATGAATAAAGAAATTTATAAACTACTTGAAAAAGAAATGGTATGGGGGTGAGACGTAAGCAGAAGTAAAAGCTAGACTAGATCTTTGGGATGAAGCTTTTACACCGTTATGTCTTTAAATCAGCAAAACCAAAACAGTTGGCTTGGTGATTAGTAAGAAACTCTTCGTCTAAGAATTGGAGATTAGGAGATACTATAGACAACTTCCAGTACTTAGATAGTGTTCTGTCCTCAGATAATACCATACATCAACAGATTAGCAATAGAATACAGAAAGCTTACAAATTCGATTAAGCTGTACGTCAAATACTTTGGGGTGAACCATTTCTGTTAGTTTTCAAGATCAGCGTGCACAAAATATATCTGGTACCTGTACTGATGTATGATCTAGAAGCAACAGCACTTACTGGTCCAACAAAGGGTCGTCTTCAGGCAACGGAAATGAAGTCCCTCCATTCTTGTCTACAAAAATCAAAAAATGGATAGAATAAGGAATGTGGATCTATGAAAAGCCTTTCAGTTACCACTCGTGTCTACTTAATGGGACCCATCCTCGCTATGTGAACAGCCCAACTCCACTTTTGAGCCCAGATTTAAAGAAATCTTTACCTTTACTCCGGTTTTTCCGCCTAATATCAGTATTTCGCAAACAGACTTTCAAGGAAAGTTCCTAGCAAACTTCTTTCCATTCTTCTCTGGCAGACACTCAAGTTTGTTTGAGCACTCTATGCAAGAGCAGGCAGTTCACATGTGTTGAATATATCATTTTTTACCGAACGAGGTGGCCGTGCGCAGCTGTGAGCTTGCATTCGGAGAAGGTGGGTTTGAATCCCACTGTCGTCAGCCCTGAAGACGTTTTTCGTGACTTCCCATTTTCACACCATTTTCACCATAAGGCCACGACCGACCAAAAAATGCGATTTTTTAATTTATCATTTTCATTAAAAATTGAACGTTTTTATAACAGAGCAAATTTTTTGTTAATATCTTCAATACTTCCGGAGTTATGACCAAAAACATGAAGCCCTGTCACCCAAGCAGCCTTTTATTGGTAAGTGTTTTGCTCGTTGCCGGTAACTTTTGTTTTTCAGAACCATTTGCCTGAGAACTCTGAAAGGTTTTAAGATATTAAGACGAAATTTCGCATGCATGTATATTTCATAAAGAAGAAAAAAGATATACTAGAATTATTGAGCTAGCTTCATTGGTTAAGTTTAGAAAATATATTTTCACATAAAAATTGATGAAAAAATTGACTACTTGAAAATAACTTCATGAAAAATATAGTTATACTTGATGTACTTCACTGATTATAGTACAGAGTGTAGCTATAACAATACTAATCACAATAAAAGAAAATCATTTAAAAAAATTAAATGGCGTATGGTTTTTAGTGCCGGGAGTGTTCGGCTCGCCAGGTGCAGGTCTTTCGATTTTACACCCGTAGGCGACCTGCGCGTCGTGTTGAGAATGAAATGATGATGAAGACGACACATACACCCAGCCCCGTGCCAGCGAAATTAACCAATGATGGTTAAAATTCCCGACCCTGCCGGGAATCGAACTCGGGGCCCCTGTGACCAAAGGCCAGCACGCTAACCATTTAGCCATGGAGCCGGACAGAGAATCATAGAAAAATATTCATGTGTTTGGAAATTATCAGGGAAACGGAAAAATAGTGGCCATGATACACCGCTATTTTTAATAATTGTATATAATGGCATAGGTTTATATGATTTCTAAATATGTAGGCATATTATGAAGTAATAATATGTTTGTCATATTAAGTTTCCTTTTAGTATTCATTTCCATAAGCCGGCCCCGTGGTGTAGGGGTAGCGTGCTTGCCTCTTACCCGGAGGCCCCAGGTTCGATTTCCGGCCAGGTCAGGGATTTTTACCTGGACCACAGGGCTGGTTCGAGGTCCACTCAGCCTACGTGATTAGAATTAAGGAGCTATCTGACAGTGAGATAGCGGCTCCGGTCTAGAAAACCAAGAATTTACGGCCGAGGGGATTCGTCGTGCTGACCACACGTTACCTCGTAATCTGCAGGCCTTCGGGCTGAGCAGCGGTTGCTTGGTAGGCCAAGGCCCTTCAAGGGGTGTAGTGCCATGGGGGGGGGTATTCATTTCGATTGCTGCGGGGAAAAAAGTATAATACACACGTTTTTCTGCGTTCAAAGGTGTAGGTCCCCCCCTTAAGACCTTTTTAATGTCCTGGATAATGTCTCAATAATTGGTATATTTCGCTGTGTGTGTTTTAAAAGACTGGGTGCGAGACTGTATGAGCCGCTGCAGAACACCACCACCCCTCGGACCGCAGCCCCAAATTACTTGCCTTGTTCACACCGCCCGCCATGAATTTCGTCAATTAGTGGGGATTCCCTGATTAGTAGCTCGCTACATCGACGTCTCGGACAGCACCACAATGCACAATCCTTTCATTGTTCTCCACAACATAATCCGTTCACTCTCTATTGAGTATTAATACCGTTTATTATCTCGTCCCGTACAGGATCAAATCAGACTTGTCACCTTACCGTATCATCACTAGGGTTCTGAAGTTTATGACCTAAAGAAGTACCAAATATGCAAGCAAATATGCCCTAAAAACTAGCTAAATATGACCTAAAATTATTAGAATATGGGTAAAGTATTTAAGGATAGGTGGGAAGAGAATTAATAACCTCCGTTTTGCAGACGACACCACATTTGTAGCCAGCAGTGTACAGGAGCTTGTCTAGATAATGGATCGTGTACAACAGAAAAGTCACAAACTTGGCATGGAAATTAATTGGAACAAGACAAAACTAATGATTGTCAACAAAGGTGCAGAGATTCAGCTGCCACAGCACCTTAACAATCTCCAAAGAGTCTGCCAGTTTCCTTATCTCGGTTCAATAATCGAAGATAAAAGTAGCTGCGAAAAAGAAATCAAACGTCGCATCATTCTAGGACGTACAGCTATGGCAAAATTAAAGAAGATCTGGCAAGATAGAGCAATATCTATGAATACGAAAAAAAGATGAGTCCATTCGCTTGTGTTCTCGATCTTCCTGTATGGATGCGAAACTTGGACCATAAAAGCTAAAGACAGGAACCGAATCAACGCCTTTGAAATGTGGTGTTGCAGAAGGATGTTGCGAATACCGTGGACAGCCAGGCGAACAAATGATTCTGTCATCCGGGAAATTGGAATACAAGAAAGTTTATGCCAAGTTGTGTACCAGAGAATCCTGAAATTCTTTGGTCACATTATGAGAAGAGAGGATGACAACCTGGAAAAATTAATTGTCCAAGGAAGAGTTTCTGGTACAAGGACACGAGGACGGGTCGCAAAAAGATGGGTTGATCAAGTAAGAGAGATCATGGGCTTACCATGGAGAGTTACTGTCTGGAAAACGCAAGTACGTACGGAATGGTATCAACTTATAAAAGAAACAACAAAGTCCTTGGGTCACGATACTCAGTCATGAGTGGAACGACTGGAGAGAGAGAGAGAGAGAGAGAGCAAGTATCAGAGTATTACTAATAAACGTGTCAAAAAAAAGTGATAACCTGTAATACAGCAGACACATTTAAACATGCAAACTGACAGAGCTCCAGTAGGTAAATTAAAACTGTAAATATTAATTCACTATCATAATCCTGAGGCACAGCATTAATTCTGTTTTCCTTTTAAAAAAAGCGCAAATGAAGTATTGGCATGCTTTTTCGTACCTGTCGGGTACTTTCGTACAGCATCTCTTTCTGCGCCTCAATTTAAACAAAAATTCTCAGAACATAACCAAATATGTCCTTATATCACTAACATGAGCAAAATACGACCAAAGCAATAAAAATAGTGGAAATATGCATTTATATGCAACATAAAATTGCTTTAAGCGGGGTCAGGAACCCATCATTCAGTTACTTTTACGGTTTCGGGACTTTAATCATCACTAAGGCCCGGATTTTACTTTATGTAATAAAGTACGAAATACATAAAAATGTAGTAAATATCAGTGAAATATGTAAAACTCATAAAATATTATGTAATAGTGCCTTTATGGAGCAGAAACCTTGACGAGGATGGCTGACTCAGTCCTTGAAAAAAGAGAAATAAGATTCTTACGAAAAAATCTTAGGCCCAAGAAAGTCGACGAGTGACCCAAACACATTTCGGTTAAGATCGAATTTGGAGCTCTACAGGACAGTGGAAAGAATCACGAATGTGATGAGGAAAAGGAGACTGACGTTTTATGGGCATATCAAAAGAATGAACCCTGAGAGATTCGCCAACAGGATACTTCTTCTGCAAGAAGAGTGAAAAAAAAAACAACCGGGGTAGCTTACACAGATGCACAATGACTTGGCACAAATAGGTATCAAGGAGGAGGATATAAAAGAAAGGAGATCATTTAGGAAGAAGGTTGTGGAAATGAGGGATGCGTCTGAAGAGCAACATGCGAAGCCACGGAACATCTCGGTGGAAGAGCGAGCAAGAAGAAGTCAAAGACTCAAGAATCTTTCACGAGAGTGTAAAGAGAAGGTTATCGGTCTGCGTGACAGAAGGAATATTGCGTAAATGTGGCCCACAGGTGGCCGTATCGATAAATAATAACACACTAAATTTACAAATGTTGTCGTATATTCCTTTTATTATGACTTATGGTTATGATATGAGACAGTAGAATTGTTTTAAATATCTCCATATTTTACGACAAAGTCATCATTGTTGCTTTAGATCATTTTTATAATCTACTGTCTTCTAATTTTGAGAGTATTAAATAATTTTTAAGTGTATAATCAAAATACTTGAAACATTTAAAAAGAATGTTGTACACTGTAAATCACGGAGTATATTACACAATATTGTTGTAGCTAATTTTCTGCTGCTCTCATACCCGGAAAATGGAACAAATAAATGTTACTAAGTAAAGCTGATATAGTACCTGTCTTTAATCCCTTATTAAGTAACACAAATTCCACGGTAACTTCCTTTTATCGTGATGCGCAGTGTGTCGCCACGTACTTTTCCATGTTTTCCATGATGATGGTTTGACGCTTATCCGATAAAATTCTCTTGCAGGCTGAGAAAAATGTTTTCATCAATTTGTTTGAGGTGAACAGTAAAAGCGCGCCGGTCTTTTCTGGATTGTGTCTATAATTTTGTCTATTTTAGTAAAGACTTGTCTCTTTTTTGGTGGATGTCATTCTTGTAATTGGATCCTATGATTTCTCTAATGATTTAGCACTCTTTTTTCTTCATTTCTTCGAGGAGTCCTTTGTTGGCATTTATGGAGAGGGTTTCGGCTGCATACATAACTAATGGTTTCAAAACCGTTTCATAGTGATGTATCTTAGTGTTTTAGAAAGGCATTTTTTGTTGTAGACCGTGCGTGATGTTTGATAGACTATGTCAAGTTTGCGAATTCGTTCCCTAAGTGCTTCTTTATTATTATTATAATATATATTCGAATAAGCTCATTAGGACTACGCAAAGTACTTAGAGGCGTCATTTGCCTTCTTTTGTGTCCACATGTGTTTCATTCTTTTACTGTGGGCTTCCTTTCTGTCTTCGGACCAGGTAGCTCCAGTCTTCTTTTCTAGTCTTTCCTCCTGGTCAGATTGCCATTTGTGAATTTTAGATCTGAAGATTACCCTGTTTTGGACATCTGCTGATGTAATTCCTGCCCGTTAACTCGGTTTTGATTTCTCCAATCCATTTTATTGTGTCTGTTTTGACTTTACTCCTGTTTTCATAGAACTCAACTATTTGTTTTGTAAGTCTGTCTGGATGCATTCTTTGAATATGTCCATAGAATCTTAACCTACGTTTTCTAATGTCGCTGTGAATATTTGTATATTGTTTGATTTCCTGTCTGCAGCTGAGTCGGTATTTCTCCTTGGCGAGTTTTGGGCCTAGATTTTTTCTTATGATTTTGCGTTCATTTTTCTCAATGTTTTCTTTTCTATACAAAATTAGCTTTTCTGACCCATAAATACATCCTGATTTGATTTTTCTTTCTTCGTTTCGGCCAACTAGGGACCACGTCAGTTCAATTGCCACCCAATGCTCCTGCATTCATCTACGGTGTTCTTCTTTCCTCTCTCGGGTCCACGCTTTCCCTGTCTTCAGCTTCGGCTTTTCCTGGAGACCTTTGTGTGTACGTAGTTTTTCCTTAAGCAGAACATGCTCCTGGATATCTTTAGGAGAAATTTTCATTTCTCGTGGATCTTTCTCAACTTCAGTGAACCATGCCCCTTTGGTTTTCTTATCTTGAAAGTACGTTAATATCCGTTTAGATATCCTGCCTGGACTCATTCTTGTCACGTGGTTATAAAAGTCAATCCTTCTTTTTCGAATTGTGTCACTTATCTTCTCCATGTGGTTGTTTAATTCGTGGTTGTGACTCCTTCTGTATTCGCTGTTTTCTTTGATGGGACCCAGAATTTTTCTCAAAATCTTCCTTTCTTTAGCCTCTAGTTTTTCCATTAGACCTTTCTTGTTCATTCGTTTTAGCCCCTTAAGGAGCACGTGGAACCATTAAATAGCACTGGTATTCTTCATCTTCTTGTTCTTCTTATCTTCCCAAAGCTTCCTCGTCCTCTCACTACGGGCCTGCCGTCTTTCTTGTGTCCATGAGTTTTTGAGTTTCAAGCTTTTCTCAGATGGATTCTTGGGTGCAAATTTATGGGTGTTGATCTTTTTCCTGTATGTATTCCTTATTATTATTATTATTATTATTATTATTATTATTATTATTATTATTATTATTATTATTATTATTATTATTATTATGCTTGTTGCTTTACGTCGCACCGACACAGATAGGTCTTATGGCGACGATGGGACAGGGAAGGGCTAGGAGTGGGAAGGAAGCGGCCGTGGCCTTAAGTAAGGTACAGCCCCAGCATTTGCCTGGTGTGAAAATGGGAAACCACGGAAAACCATTTTCAGGGCTGCCGGCAGTGGGGTTCGAACCTACTATCTCCCGAATACTGGATACTGGCCGCACTTAAGCGACTGCAGCTGTCGAGCTCGGTATTTATTGTTATTATTATTATTTATTTATTTATTTATTTATTTATTTATTTATTTATTTATTTATTTATTTATTTATTTATTTATTTATTTATTTATTTATTTATTTACCATTGGTTTTTCGCAGACATGTTACGAAATACCAGTGAATCAGGCAAGTATTTGTCATGGCAGAGGATTATGTCCTATGTGTTATTTAGACTTGATGTAGAACTGTTCACAGTCGGCATACAATAGCTTGTAATTTTGTTGTGTCTCCACCCAGTCAATGCTCACATGATTGGTCGAGCCGGATACTGTCCGTCAGGCGCTGGACAATGATGCTGTTGTCGCTCCCTTTATGCAATGCGAACTGATTACTTCAATGTGTTCTGGTTCCAGGCTTTTCGATGATATCTCTTAAAGGGAAAACATGTTTAATTTCTATCGTTCTTTATTCTGTTGTGCTCAAAATTGCAGGACTGAATTCAAGAAAAGTTCCAAGACATCTAGGAGACTTATAATTAAATGTGGCAAACCTGTGACAGTAGATTTACAGGTGAGTTAAATAATCTCATTAGAGGACAAAATTCTGGCACTCCGACGTCTGTTCAAACTCAGGACAGCTGGAAGAACTAAAGAGAGACCGAATCAAGAATCCAATATCGAGAAATAATTCCAGAAGGAATCAGTTGTAGAGCAGAAAGCGAAGGTTTCGTCGCATGTTGAGATGGACATCGAAACTCCATCATTATGGAAGCACGTCTAGAAAGAATAAGAGATCGAGCAAGACCGAGGCTGGGGTGGGATCGAAGGCATGTACTGAGAAGCTTCTCTGAAGTGGAAAAACTTAACTCTCTCCAGCCCAAATTTATTTGAAACATGAAAAAGAAGATTCTTCACTACCCCCTTCAAATAAGTATGAATACAGTTTCTGCGTAAAAATCCGTACAATTTTAGAAAGAAAATAACAAGGAAAATGGAACAGTGATTCCAAATGGAATCATTGGAGAATATGAAAGACTTACTTAGGAAATTCACATATAACATGAAAGTTAGTGATTTAAATTGGAATCTTAGGCCTGGAGAGGGTTTCAGGTGTTAAACAACCAGCCGGGGGTACAAAAACGCACCGAAAATCACTGAAGGAACCCATTGCTTGACGGCAAAAGGCGACGTTAAGGTAGAAGAAGCTTTTCTGAACTGTACTGTAATAAGATGAATGATTTCTAATCTATTCATGAGTTATATTTTTGGGCTTATGCCCCATAAATAATTTTAAACACACTCAACGTTTCAAAAGGAACCTTGCCTTTCTTCATCAGGAGACAAAAGAGAATAGAAACGACGTGTTGATGGTTGCTAGGAGAAAGAAACAAGGAAGTTTCAAATGGTGCCCAAAGATGTAAAGAGGACGCCATTTTAGCCCAATGCTAGAGACAATGAATAGTAACAGCAAAGCATTACTCTCTAATGGTTCTGATTATAGGTAGCCATGATTCACTGAGGTTGTAACCTGTATCGCGGTTGAAATTATCTGGGTGTTTACGTATTTTAACCGCCTCCCTGATAATTCTTGGGCGATATTGCTTTATACGGGCAAGAACGTCCACTTCTTGGAACAAGACATCATGACCAGGTATTAAGGCATGATCAGCAACAGCTGATTTATCAGGTTGGTTGAGTCTGATACATCTGGTATGTTCTTTGATGCGAGTACACACCGTTCTCGAAGTCTGCCCAATATAAACCTTGCCACAAGTACAGGGAACTCTGTAGATACCAGGTTGTTGTAATTTAGGCAAACTATCCTTAGTTGGTCGCAGGAGCTGCCTAATCTTAATTGATGTTCCAAAAAACAGTTCGTGCATGGTACCTACGTAAGATTTTAGCAATACGTTCCGTCGTGTTATGTATGTAAGGTAGGTAAGCAGTTCCTTTTACATCTTTTTTCTTACCATACGTCCGATTATGTGCCGTTTTCAGAACCCTTGAGATCAAAGCTCTGCTGTAACCGTTGTTCTCAAAGGTGGTTCTCAAGGTGTTAATTTCCTCTTGTAGATCTGACGCTTCACAAATCCTCCTGGCCCTGGTAGTCAGAATTGTAAGGATACCATGTTTCTGGGCAGGGTGATGTGAGAATCTGCGTGGAGAGTCTGTTAAGAAAAAAGATGTAAAAGGAACTGCTTACCTACCTTACATACATAACACGACGGATCGTATTGCTAAAATCTTACGTAGGTACCATGTACGAACTGTTTTTGGAACATCAATTAAGATTAGGCAGCTCCTGTGACCAACTAAGGATAGTTTGCCTAAATTACAACAACCTGGTATCTACAGAGTTCCCTGTACTTGTGGCAAGGTTTATATTGGGCAGACTTCGAGAACGGTGTGTACTCGCATCAAAGAACATACCAGATGTATCAGACTCAACCAACCTGATAAATCAACTGTTGCTGATCATGCCTTAACACCTCGTCATGATGTCTTGTTCCAAGAAGTGGATGTTCTTGCCCGTATAAAGCAATATCGCCCAAGAATTATCAGGGAGGCGGTTAAAATACGTAAACACCCAGATAATTTCAACCGCGATACAGGTTACAACCTCAGTGAATCATGGCTACCTATAATCAGAACCATTAGAGAGTAATGCTTTGCTGTTACTATTCATTGTCTCTAGCAATGGGCTAAAATGGCGTCCCCTTTACATCTTTGCTTTCTCCTAGCAACCATCAATACGTCGTTTCTTTTCTCTTTTGTCTCCTGATGAAGAAAGGCAAGGTTTCTTTTGAAACGTTGAGTGTGTTTAAAATTATTTGCACTGCATAAGTCCAAAAATATAACTCATGAATAGTTACACGGGCCGTGAAAGTCTAAATGATTTCTAATCTGTACTTCGGCGAGTATAAAATTGTAATGTATAAAATAGAAATGTATTGTTAGGCCTGCTTTTTTGACGCAGGCAGTGAACTTCAAGTGTAGAAGAAAGAACCCCGACAACAATTCCACACTTTACTCAGGTTCGGTTTTAATTACCGGGTACTGCTGCAGAATACTCAGATTGCAACCAACAAAACGAATTTGGAATGTGTTTTGGTGTCTTCCGTTCCTTTTATATTTTCATTTTCTGATTTTTCCATAGTTTTAGTCTTCGTTTAATCGCCTGGTTGCTAAAAAGATAACAGAATACCTTTATTTATTTATTATTGAAAAATGCGCACATGCCGTGCAGAATACCATTAGATTACATTTATATTACATACACATTACTTTTCTTTGCTATAAGCTACGATGGATTTCTGTCTATTCCTGCATTTTACAATATGGTATCTATCACAGAATTCCAAGCACAACTCACACACACATTTATACGCATGGAAAGCAGAAATTTGCACCAACACCTTAAAACATACATGGATCTCTGCTAATTGAAACTCAACTATAAATAAGTCCATTTCTCTGCTATCTGATAGTGTAGAGCGGTACGTCAAAATTGCCACGCAAGCATCCTAAATGGCCATGAAATCAAAATGCCTGCAAGGGCAGCCGAGTCCATACGATTGTTATTATTATCATCATCATTTTTACCTATTTACCACTCATTCCTAGATACACACGATGGTGATTTTTTCTTCCAGTTGTCATTATTTCTCCACATCAATAGTGAAACAATAGAGAATGCGTAAATGAAAGGTCAAGAATATTCATGCTCGTCCACATATAATTATGTACGAGTGAGCAGGTGTGATGCCAAAGGTTTGTGACTCACAGAAGAAGCGATGTATGCGTATATATATAAGACATGTGTGCGCTACCATCCCCACTCACTCGTAGTGTTGGCACCGAGACCTGGGCGTCCCCGCAAGGTACATCTTAACAGTTCAAGGTGTTGTTCAACTTGGAGGAACTTTCTCCACGATAAGTGCTTTACACGTTTGTTGCAGAGTACTAGAACGGGTTAGAGATGCCTTTCAGTTTGAAGAAAATATTAGTTAGGAGCTACGAGGGTGGTTAAATAAAAGTATATTAAAAAATATATAGTCTTGTCTATAAAATTCAATTGTTTTGCCGCATACTGCCGCGTTTTTATTTTGGATCAGGGTCAGCATATGACAGTCGAAAAGAGGTTCAATTCAAACGTTCAGTTCTGGATGTATGTATGTATGTATGTATGTATGTATGTATGTACGTATGTATGTGCTGTATGTTTATTTGATCGAATGATTCTTTGTTTCGACATCATGGGCACATGGCTGAACAGAATTAAAACGTGGTAACTCAAAATATTGTGTACACTACAGTTTGGAATTTGTTTATGAAATAAGCAATAGACGTACAGAAAATACAGTAACACCAGCATTTTCCTCATTTCATTTCACATTAAGTCGCGTGTTTTTAGATTTTTAATTTATATTTTTTATCGCAAGTGGAACGCAAAATGTGCCCGTTTTTAAACGTGTTTCAACCATGCGTCAAATATAATACATTGTTTCTCAAAAACCCATCACCTGACGGAATCCAGATTTTAACACAATATACATTGGGATGTTTTGTACATTTTTTTTTTTTTAAATTCAGAACTTCATGTTTCCAAGAAAAGTTATCAGTTTTGGTAAGGCAACTTTTTCTCGTTTTGGGATGGTTGGAAAATTGCCTTCTTGGCCGCAATGTGATGTTTATATATACCCGATGGTTATGCCAGGGCCTCTCAAACGCCCAAAATCTCACGCGTGCAAATTGAGGCGCAGAGTTCCTGTGCACAGTGCATCGGTCCCATTCGGCTCGGCTCGGACCAACGCTTCGTCTCTGGGCTACTCGGCTAAAGCTCGGCTCAACTCAGCTCGGATTTGGAGCGCTACGGAGCAAGTGAGGAAGAGGGAGACAGGGGGAGCGAGCGAGACAGGCGTGGGGAAAGAGAGAGACAGCGCTTTTGCTCCAAATCGAGGAGTGGGGTCTGCACTCTGGTCAACCAAGCGAAGTCGTCTTTTGCACCGTGCACAGTGCATGCACTCTGAGAGGCCCTGGGTTATGCTGTATGGCTGTGAAATATGTAAATGAAGTCACGTTTTTATTATTTTTTTATTTGTATTTGGGCCGATGCAGGGAAAGTCGTGCGACGTTACGGCGGTAGCCCGTGATACGCGCCATGCCTCGCCTCGCGTAGCTAGTGATTACAAATTGCGTATACAGTAACAGTAAAATACAGTAGTCCTCTGGTATATAATAATTACCTATGATTAGCATTCAAACAAATAGTATTAAGAGGTCATGAAAAACATTTCCCTTCAGCTTTTCTCATGGGGGCTTTTGACTCCAATGGCAGCTGTAAAGCATTTGTTTTTATGTTTTTTTTTTAAATATTGTATTTGCAAATTTATTTCTTTCTTTCTTAATCCGTGTATCCTTCAGGGTTGGTTTTTCCCTCGGACTCAGCGAGGGATTTCACCTCTACCGCCTCAAGGGCAGTGTCCTGCAGCGTGAGACTTTGGGTTGGGGATACAACTTGGAAGGAGGACCAGTACCTAGCCCAGGTTGCCTTACCTGCTATACTGAACAGGATCTTCTCGGGGGGGGGGATATGAAGATTGGAAGGGATAGTTAAGAAAGAGGAAAGGAAGCAGCCGTGGCCTTAAGTTAGGTACCATCCCGGCATTTGCCTGGAGAAGTGGGAAAGCACGGAAACACACTTCAAGGATGGCTGAGGAGGGAATCGAAATCCCCTCTACTCAGTTGACCTCCGGAGGCTGAGTAGACCCCGTTCTAGCCCTTGAACCACTTTTCAAATTTCCTGGCAGAGTCGTGAGTCGAATCCGGGCCTCCGGGGGTGGCAGCTAATCACACTAACCACTACATCACAGAGGCGGACTGCATATATTTTACTTTTCGATATATACATTGATTTTATTTAGGTTACATTTCATCACTAGTAATATCGTCGTCAATTTCTAATTCATACCAATCGCTTTCAGAACTGACTATAACTGGCTGGAGTTGAATCTCTTTAGGAAGGTGATCTTTTTTCCCAATATTCTTTTTCATTTTATATGGCACGTTTCATACATTTATCTCAGAGCTCAGGCATACACAAGAGCTGGTGAATAAATACATTAATTAACACCAGCCATTGGAACTCTATCCAAGCACAGAACACGCCCAATGTTGCTTAACTATAATGAAATGAAATGTCGTATGGCTTTTAGTGCCGGGATATCCCAGGACAGGTTCGGCTCGCCAGGTGCAGGTCTTTCTATTTGACACCCGTAGGTGACCTGCATGTCGTGATGAGGATGAAATGATGATGAAGACAACACATACACCCAGCCCCCGTGCCATTGGAATTAACCAATTAAGGTTAAAATCCCCGACCCGGCCGGGAATCGAACCCGGGACCCTCTGAACCGAAGGCCAGTACGCTGACCGTTCAGCCAACGAGTCGGACCTTAACTATAATGATCTGACGAGAACCGGTGTATTCAACATGATATGGACGTTAGCAATATATATGGTGAGGTTCGAACCTTCAGCCCCGTAGTTAGAAAGCGAGCCTGCTACCACTAAGCCAACTAGACAGTCAATTCTAAACTCAGGTGTTAAATACACGTTCAACTATCTGTCAAACCTACTGTAGAGAGCGCGTAAATATTTTGATACGATGACAATAATGAAGATGATGTGATTATAGAACTTAAAGCTGAATGCTTGTTTTTTCATCTTTAAGAATTATCGCATTTTAGCCTCATATATCAATGAAGAATGGAGAGGAGTATCCAGAAGTTTCCCTGGTAAATCTACTAACTCATTTTGGTCCGCATTGCGCCCACATCTCTTCTCTTTTCCCTCCTGCTAGCTCACTTCTTGTAAAAGTTTTTAAATGTCATGTGCCAACATAACTGATTCTTTTAAAAATATGATTCCACTTGTCCACAATGAGAGAATAATGCGGTTAGCAGACTGTGGACGCTGTTTTAATTGGATTTTTCGACGACTTCGTTCTTCACTTAGGACTCATCCTTTTTACAAGAGTGCCACTGAATAAAGAGAGGATTTACGTTACTGGGATGTTAATGATGAAGCATGATGCCTATGAGAGATATTTAATGTTATAACCACGCAAAGGCTGATCCAGGATTTCCTAAAGGGAGGGACTAACTTAACAAAATACTATACCACAAAGCAAATATGAGTAATTGGGTCATTTTACTTCCGTAGTGATGAAATTTCCCAAGTTTATTTTTTAAGGAAATTGTTACAGTATAGTAAACACTTATTATGTAAGGCAATTTATTGATATTTATTTCACCACAAAATTCTATTGAAGGGGCCGATGACCTTCCATATTAGACCCCTTTAAACAACAATCATCATCATCAAATTCCATTGAATAATGTTTTAAGTATATCATCAACTTTACTGTGTACAGTTACGTATTACCAGTTCACATCAATAAACGTTTGTCCAGTTAGAAATACCCAGACTTCCTGGTTTTGACTTAAATGATCTTCAACATTTATTGTCCTTTCCTTATGCACGTTTGCTCATGCAAGACCATTAAGCCGGTTCTCTCCCATTGTACTTGTAGGTTTTTTAGTTTACGTAGGGCCAAAAAACTTTCTCTCTGTAGAGGCTGTTGTGGCTGGCAGGGTGGCAAATATTTGCAGCAATAGTCTGATACTGGGAAAGAAGTCATCATTACATAGAGCTAATATATCCAAATTGTTTACCTTCTATTTTCTTCTGGATGAGACGTTATCCAGTTACCTGTCTATAGTGATATTTCTGCTCTTAATTCATCACTTTTTGCTGTGCAGTCTGCTTCATACATCTTTGCTGCTTTAGTAATTATATCTACTGAAAACTTAGAAAAATTACTGGGAATAACCCCTTATAAAGGGGTCACCGAAGACCCTCCTTATAAAGAAGAGAAGACACGGTGCCCCTTGGACAGAGGAGCATAAGCAGGCCCACTCACAAAGAATGAGGGAAATTTGGGCTCTAAAGAAGGCCAAGTTCAGTATCAAATGCAACAAGACTTAACGTGGTCCTTGATGGCCTCAGCGAATTATATAATAATAATAATAATAATAATAATAATAATAATAATAATAATAATAATAATAATAATAATACACTGACTGACAGAGCAAATGCAACACCAAGAAGGAGTGGTTCGAAAGGGATGAAAGTTGGGGAAAAAACAGAGACGGCACGGACGAATAATTGATGTTTATTTCAAACCGATATGCAGGTTACACAATGCGCACGGCATCGATTCAGTAGGATGTAGGACCACCGCGAGCGGCGATGCACGCAGAAACACGTCGAGGTACAGAGTCAATAAGAGTGCGGATGGTGTCCTGAGGGATGGTTCTCCATTCTCTGTCAACCATTTGCCACAGTTGGTCGTCCGTACGAGGCTGGGACAGAGTTTGCAAACGGCGTCCAATGAGATCCCACACGTGTTCGATTGGTGAGAGATCCGGAGAGTACGCTGGCCACGGAAGCATCTATACACCTCGTAGAGCCTGTTGGGAGATGCGAGCAGTGTGTGGGCGGGCATTATCCTGCTGAAACAGAGCATTGGGCAGCCCCTGAAGGTACGGGAGTGCCACCGGCCGCAGCACATGCTGCACGTAGCGGTGGGCATTTAACGTGCCTTGAATACGCACTAAAGGTGACGTGGAATCATACGCAATAGCGCCCCAAACCATGATGTCGCGTTGTCTAGCGGTAGGGCGCTCCACAGTTACTGCCGGATTTGACCTTTCTCCACGCCGACGCCACACTCGTCTGCGGTGACTATCACTGACAGAACAGAAGCGTGACTCATCGGAGAACACGACGTTCCGCCATTCCCTCATCCAAGTCGCTCTAGCCCGGCACCATGCCAGGCGTGCACGTCTATGCTGTGGAGTCAATGGTAGTCTTCTGAGCGGACGCCGGGAGTGCAGGCCTCCTTCAACCAATCGACGGGAAATTGTTCTGGTCGATATTGGAACAGCCAGGTTGTCTTGCACATGCTGAAGAATGGCGGTTGACGTGGCGTGCGGGGCTGCCACCGCTTGGCGGCAGATGCGCCGATCCTCGCGTGCTGACGTCACTCGGGCTGCGCCTGGACCCCTCGCACGTGCCACATGTCTCTGCGCCAACCATCTTCGCCACAGGCGCTGCACCGTGGACACATCCCTATGGGTATCGGCTGCGATTTGACGAAGCGACCAACCTGCCCTTCTCAGCCCGATCACCATACCCCTCGTAAAGTCGTCTGTCTGCTGGAAATGCCTCCGTTGACGGCGGCCTGGCATTCTTAGCTATACACGTGTCCTGTGGCACACGACAACACGTTCTACAATGACTGTCGGCTGAGAAATCACGGTACGAAGTGGGCCATTCGCCAACGCCGTGTCCCATTTATCGTTCGCTACGTGCGCAGCACAGCGGCGCATTTCACATCATGAGCATAACTCAGTGACGTCAGTCTACCCTGCAATTGGCATAAAGTTCTGACCACTCCTTCTTGGTGTTGCATTTGCTCTGTCAGTCAGTGTAATAATAATAATAATAATAATAATAATAATAATAATAATAATAATAATAATAATAATAATAATAATAATAATAATAAAACTTCCCCTATGAGGAGGCTTCCACAAGAACGAAGTATGTCAGCTACAAAGTAATTATATCTTTCAAGTCATTGGTGAATTTGCTGGAATGTGTCAGATAGAAATATCCACAATCACAAGGCTCGGAAATAAATTTTGAACAATAACATGACGTACAGTTAGTCAGAATATTCACATATAGTATAGGTACTGAACCTCATATCGCGGCTGTAGCGATGTCGTGAAGTCGTGTCCGGTTGAGACCAAGAGAATCCCACTGCTGTACAAGCAATTTAGGGATTATGCCTCAAGCAGCGATCGTGAATCCATAGACGGAGATGTCGTCTAGGTGATATTTGCTTTTATAACGGTTGGCTGGTAAATGGACTTCTTCTCTCATCCGTTTTCATCACAGTTAGAAGCTGAATTAGCGAGAATCTGCAGATGGAGTACAGATGTTAAGTGGCAAAGCTTGTCTTTAGAACTCGTACTTCTTAATCTGGAGCCGCTTACTCGGCCAAAAACAATATAAGAGTATAGTATTTCTTCATTCCTTGCTACCTGGACTGTTTTCTCTAAATTTATCTGCAGAGTACCGGCATCGCCTTCTACAAGACCTGTAATTGATACCTCTGGGAGACCAGCGAGCAGAAGAAACATTACAAGAATGTCGGCAGAGGTATTATTCCAACAAAGAGGCGTTGCATATCTAACAAAATTCAACACGTGGCTTGCAGCACAGTACTGATCTTTTGTCTGTCTGTTCAGAATAGCTTTGTACTATTCTGTCAAACCAGCATTATTGATGAAGCTACTTTACACCACATTTTAATTCTTTGTTTAAGAAACAGACCCCTAACGGGTTTGCCATATTGTACAATTTTTATGTCTTTCTTTCTCTGTCTTAATCTACTTACCTCCCAGGCTTAGTTTTTCCCTCGGGCTCAGCGAGGGATCCCGCTTCTACCGCCTCAAGCGCAGTGTCCTGGAGCGTGAGACTTTGGGTCGGGGATACAACTGGGGAGGATGACCAGTACCTCACCCAGGAGCCTCACCTGCTAGGCTGAACAGGGGCCTTGCGAGGGATGGGAAGATTGGAAGGGATAGACAAGGAAGAGGGAAGGAAAACCACTGGCTCAGTGAGGAAAGCAACGGGAAACTACCTCAGTCCTCATTTCCCTAGTACGCCTCTTCAGTGATGCCTAGGCCACCTATGGCAGCTGATGGCAGAACTGTTGAGGATCCCACCAGTAGAATCGCTGACGGACTGAACATACATACATACATACATACAGTACATACATACATACATGAGCTACGAATTGTAGGTAAATAAAACATAATAATAAATGAGAATACATTTTTTATTTATTCCTAAAAATTACAATCCCTCTCTTAATCATCCCCCCCCCCTGTGGGTGGGGGTTGCAGAATAACACCCACTTTATCCCCTGCCTGTCGGTAAGAGGCGACTACAAGGGGCCCCAGGGGCTCTGAACTTTGGAGCGTGGGTTGGCGACCACGGGGCCCTTAGCTGAGTCCTGGCATTGCTTCCACTTACTTGTGCCAGGCTCCTCACTTTCATCTACCCTATCCGACCTCCCCTGGTCAACTCTGGTTCTTTTCCGACCCCGACGCTATTAGGTTCACGCCCTTCGTGGCCCTTGTCTTTCTTTGACCGATATCTTCATTTTTCGAAGTGTCGGATCCCTTCTATTTTTCCCTCTGATTAGTGTTATGTAGAGGATGGTTGCCTAGTTGTACTTCCTCTTAAAACAATAATCACCACCACCAGTCTTAATCATCCTTATCGAGTCGATTAGATTAGCAGTTTGCCTTTTTCTACCAACGCGAGCGTATTGTTTCACTTAAGCCCTTATAACTACATTCGGTGTGGACATTTTTCAAAATATCAAGAAACTCCTAAGGGCATTGAACCAAGAAACACATTACAGAAATAATTATGTAACTAAGTTTGGCTAGGATTTGAATCGCAAAGAAGACGAGTAAAGAAAGAAGCGATTTTAGCTGTTTTCCGGAACTGTAATTAAACCGGAAGTGATTTTAGCTGTTTTCCGGAACTGTAATTAAGCCGGAAGTGATTTTCGAAATGTGTTAGGACTGAATTTATAAAAAATAGTAATTATTGATAGAATTGAATGAAATTTGGTTTATGGTCTCTTAATGGTGAAATGAGCCATATACCAATCTTCAGGAAAAAAGCAACAGAACTTGAGAAATTAACACATACAATTTAAAAAAAATTAAAATCGATAAGCATAAAAATGCTCCAGCCGAACAGTTACTTCAAATATCACATTGAAAACTGGTGTACAGACACTTCAAGGTATGGAAAGAATTTTAACAGAGAGAAAGTCTGCATATGTAGTCCATGAATGTGAGGAAAAACTGTGTTTTATGTGTTTATGTTTTTCTCAAATTATGCTAAAAAATACCCCTTTGAAGGCTGCTATCTTTTAAAGTATCAACATTATAAAAAATTCCTTCTGTTAATATCAAGACAATACAGGTGAAATGAAATATATGGCTTTTAGTGCCGGGATATCCCAGGATGGGTTCGGCTCGCCAGGTGCAGGTCTTTCTATTTGACACCCTTAGGTGAGCTGCGCTTCGTGATGAGGATGAAATGATGAAGAAGACAACACATAGGCCTACACCCAGCCCCCGTGCCATTGGAATTAACCAATTAAGGTTAAAATCCCCGACCCGGCCGGGAATCGAACCCGGGACCCTCTGAACCGAAGGCCAGTACGCTGACCGTTCAGCCAACGAGTGTTAACAACCCATGAAATTCTCAAGGAATTTGAAACCAAACTGGTTCAGCTGGAACATTTTAAATGCCTGAAAATGTATATCTGAAAGGAAAAAAAACACATTTCGTAAGTAAAAGCTAGTGGATGGGGACTCAACCGGACATTTAAATGTCACGCTAGTACTTTAAAAATGGCGGAACTCGAAAAATACCACCGCCAAACGAAGTCCGGCGTACAATAATATGCACAAATTGAAAAATGGATAATTTTTACTTTTTCCACCAAAAACTCAGTCCCAGCCTCCCTTAATTTGACAGAGCTATCCAAGACTCACAATTTGAAACTTTTCCCTTCAACTTTCGGCACAATTGAGGAAATTGCTTAATTTTACATTTTTCGTATTATGGAGACTCCTACTTTGTGTGTTAAGAAATGTTTTCGACATTAAATAAAGAGGACAAGTGTTTGATAACCCTGCTTACTTGTGCCAGGCTCCTCACGTCAGTTTTCCTCCGGTTGTCAGATATCTTCATGCGTTAGGTTTATGACGTCTAGGAAATAGTTCATTTTCAAATCCTTTCTCTTTCTTTTATCGATACTGTACTTCAGTTCTTCGAATATCTACGCGTCTTTCTGTTATGATTACATTTAAGAGGTGGTGATTATCAAGCATTTCCCCTGAAGACTGTTGTAGTACCGTGGCACCAGCCATCTCGGAGGAAAGTACGAGCGGAAATAAGTTACAGTGAAATCAGCTCGTTAAATAGAACACACGAGTGAATCTCCTCTCTTAGAAACTTCCTTCTTCAAATGATGTAAAACTCTGGTTGAATTTCCTTTGAATTGCGAGCAAGACATTCTTGATAAATGGACTCAAAAATGCATGTAAATGATAGTTAAAAGAGGTTATTTAAATTCCAAGCGAACCTTGCTCCGCCTGAAGACCTCCGGTGACTGAACTGCAGCTTAGCCGGATTATTATATTCAACAAGATCCTTTGCAGCCCGATATTGGAGCTGTTTAGAAGCTATCGAGATGTCTCTCTATCGACCTGTTGCTCTCTCTCTCTCTTGTTGAGTAAGACGTAGTGCCCTCCCACACGACGGTATAGGATGGAATTCCGGTAACAGGACACCGCCACTTCACGTATCTCAAACACTGTCGCAGAGTTCAAATCTGGGTGTATATCAGTGGTGGTTCGTACATTTTACTCTGGCAGGGTTGTGCCGCCATCTCTTCCCCCTCCCCAGTTTTCACTGACCAACACCACGATACTTTTAGCTATAATAATACTAATACACAATAGAAACACTAAATATGAATTTCAAAGGCCAGAAGAAGAAACTCGAGCTAAAAGAAAGAATTTTTTTAAGACAGATCATAGGACCAAAATTTCAAGATGATAATCAATAATGAACCACTCTACAAGAAAATTGAAAATCTCTCAGATACTATGCGAAAAAGGATACATGTTTGCAGTCATCCATCAGAATGGACTCTTAATAGATTAACCAAACAAATCTTTGACTTCTTCCATAACCGTAAAACAAAACCCAACTGGTTTAAAGAAACTGAAAAAGACCTAGTAGAATTAAAAATGACAGAAAATTCACTACTCGATCGAACAGCTAAAGTAATAACTAAAGACGAATATACTATAAGGTTCCAAGACAAATTTACATTAAAAGCCAAATCTATTATATCGGAAGTCGAGAGGAAACGAAGATCAAAAAGAATGAATAAATACTGAGCAACTAAGAAAAGAATAACACACATAGAAATGGTTGATTCAACGCACCCCAAAGAGGGTGAAACGAAATAATAATAATAATAATAATAAAAGGATTGTATGCCTCAGAGTGTCTTATTTTGAATAAAAAAGGGGAGCTACAAAAACTGGAAAAGAAAGAAAGGAAGATCCTAAGGAAGATTCTGGGACCCCAGAAAACTACTGATGGAACCTGGAAAAAAAGGAAGAACAAGGATCTTTATAAATATACGGAAAAGATCTCAGACACAATGAGGAAGCGAAGGTTGAACTTCTACGGACATCTAGTAAGAATGGATGAAAGCAGACTGACCAAAAAGATCTTTAAGTACATTGTAGGATTGAAGGCCAAGTGGGTAGAAGAGGTCAAAAGAGATGCAGAAGAAGTTGGAATTACACTAGAGGTGATCAATAAAAGGAAAGAGTTTAGAAACATAATCAACAAAATCAAATTTTTGAGGACAAACCACCTAAAAAGAAGCCCAAGCGGATAATCTCTGAGGAGGAGAGAAAAATACGAAGCGAGAGAATGAAAAGGTTCTGGGAAGAGAAGAGAAGAAAGGCCACCAAGCCTTAAGTTCTATGCGGTCCACCGTTGGCCAAATTCGGAATAATAATAATAATAATAATAATAATAATAATAATAATAATAATAATAATCCGATGACATTGGCTGAATAGTAATCTACTTCCGAGACGAAATGAGCACGTAACGAAAATCAGATAATATTGCGAAAACCTTAAGGCTTAGAGAGAGAGGAGAAAAACGGAGGCTGGTATCTGAAATTGAAAAAAAAAATTGGTCACATTCTGCTGCATGAAGTGTTCCTTTGTAACATCATTGAAGGAAGAATTACAGGAAAAAGAGGAAAAGAACGACCCAGATTGTCTTATATCAAGAACCTGCTTCAAGAGAATGAACTGCAAGACCTACACTGAGTTGGAAAGACTGGTTCAAGATAGACATCTATGGCTGCGGCGACAAGCCTTAGCCTTCAGAATATAATGATGACCCTAGGTTTTGTGACAAAATTACACTGATCAACAAAAAAAATGACTTTCGGTGGACATCTTGGACGCGTTCTAAGACAACTGAAACATGTTGATTCAAAATATGCTGACCATTTGCCTCTATCACACACTGTTCTTGAGATATACGACATCAACTATTTACATATGTTTAACGTTGTATCAAGGAAACCAACTCGCAGACAGAAGATTTACTAGAGCATTGATTGCTACATGGAGTACTAATGAACATGGCTTTAGGTAATATTAGTGCAAATACACCACATGGCACATATTGGATTTGTTTGTTACATAGCCTCACACGTAGCAAAGCAGATCTGGTGAATTTATGCAACCTCTGGACCCGATAATGTACATTTTCATTGACAATAAAGAATAATCAATAAAAATATTCGGCTTTGCATGAAAAACAACGAAAAACTAAAACAATTTAAGAGCTTATTTCCAAAGTGACGTAAATCCAAAATTGATGATTTGTCATTTCTTGTTCTCATAAAATAGTTTATAGGTTCTGTAATCGTACAGCGAAAGTTTAAGTCTTAATACGTTTTATAGCCCATGTTAATAGAGATCTGAAAACTACGTTCGTTTGCAAAGTGACGTAACTCCAAAGGGTATTTATTTCCAATATGTCTTATATCCGTTTTGAACAATCCGCTGGTTTTCTGGACGTTACGTAATATAACGCAGAAATATGGCTGCTTACAGCTGATAGAGGAATAGGTTTGTAACGTAGATTGCGTATTTAAAAGGGTTGAAAAGAAGTTGCAGAAAACTGAAATTGTCCTTTTTCCTACTTAGTATAACAATATTTTAGGAGAAGTTGTCATTGTACATGTTCTTGGCAGGGACTAGCATCACTACACTTTGAAAACCTCAGCTAGGGTCCCCCTGTGGGTGGGGGCGGTAGAATAACACCCACAGCAACCCCTGCCTGTCGTAAGAGGCGACTAAAAGGGGCCCCAAAGGCTCTGAACTTTGGAGCGTGCGTTAGCGACCACGGGGCCCTCAGCTGAGTCCTGGCATTGCTTCCACTTACTTGTGCCAGGCTCCTCACTTTCATCTATCCTATCCGACCTCTCTTGGTCAACTCTTGTTCTTTTCCGACCCCGACGCTATTAGGTTTGCGAGGGCTAGGGAGTCTTTCATTTTCACGCCCTTCGTGGCCCTTGTCTTCCTTTGGCCGATATCTTCATTTTTCGAAGTGTCGGACCCCTTCCATATTTTCCCTCTGATTAGTGTTATATAGAGGATGGTTGCCTAGTTGTACTTCCTCTTAAAACAATAATCACCACCACCACCACTTCAGCTAGGGAACATATTAAATCAAAACTTGATTTTCATATTTCGGAGTTGAAATCTATTCAGATAAATGCAAAGAAAATGTTCTGTAAATCCACATTTTCAAGGAAGACAGGGTCTTTTCACACATTACTGAAAACGAGTAAAAAACGGTCGTCTCTCAAACCCAGAGAAGAACAGTTAGACCACCCAGTGACAGAGGAGAAGATAAGACACAAAAATGCTTCTAAATAAGCTCGACATAACGGAGGACCAATCTGCAATGCCGTTGTATCGACATGGGTTTGCTCTAGCTGACACTATTCATAATGATACAGTGGTGGCGATGATTGAAAAAAAATGGCATATGGCTTTTAGTGCCGGGAGTGTCCGAGGACATGTTCGGCTCGCCAGGTGCAGGTCTTTCGATTTGACTCCCGTAGGCGACCTGCGTGTCGTGATGACGATGAAATGATGATGAAGACGACACATACACCCAGCCCCCATGCCAGAGAAATTAACCAATGATGATTAAAATTTCCGACCCTGCCGGGAACCCGGGACCCCTCTGACAAAAGGCCAGCACGCTAACCATTTAGCCATGGAGCTGGACATGGCGATGACTGAAGATGATGTACTCGATGATTTGAACATTATTCTAAAATGTATTTTGGTCATGTAAGTACTGTAAAAACTAGTGTACTTTCTTTATGATCAATATTTTAAATTTAGGTAATCACCAATTTCAATGTTCATAAATGTCACTCAAAACATATGTCATTAAATGATTTAGTTCCGAAACGTCCTAACTCCAAGTTATATGAGATAATTACGACCATTAAAAGAGATGTTTAAAACACTGTTTCAAGATGTGTATAGAAGTAATGAACGAAACTGCATTATATTAGAATTATATTTAAATTTAATTATAAGAAATTAAGAAATTGTGATTTCTGAAGTTTTGCATTTCATGGATTTACGTCACTTTGGAAATAATCTCTTCAATTCTCGATGAACGCCGTTCTATGAAAAATAAAACTTTGTCAGTATCTTCAAACTCTGACGTGATAGAGCAAAACGGTTTTCAGATTTGAAATCAGCATGAAAAACTGCACGGCAAACAGTAAACATCATGTCAGATATCTACCCCTTGTAAATCAGTGTTATTGTCCCCGATAAATTTAGAATACATTAATTGATCATTCAGCTAAGTTCCATTAAAATCTGCCAGGTGAAACCCTAACGATTCTTTTGTAAGATTTGCCAGAGTTGTTTAATTCACAAACTCCCTTTTGCTCCCTTTTCTTATTGAGTATTGAAAGAGACGGGATTACCTTCTCTGAGGAGTTAATTCGCTGTGCTAATGGAAATCTCAAGACAGGTTGTTCTCTTGGAATTATTTAGTATTCAACAAAGTAGCTTTCTTTAGTCTCACAGACATGATCACACAGAAAGCCATACGCGTAAGAGAACCCTTTGAGGACTTCACAATAAACCAAGCAGCCGAGATAAATGTTTGTAATTGCGAATTAATATTAACAAGACTAACGAAGGATCAAATGACGGTGCTAACAGATATTTAGAATTACTGTACAGTAGATGAATGAACCAAATAAGAAAAACTATTAAACTCTCAACAGTAAAAGTATGAAATTAAATCTTGCACTGACCATGAAGGTTAAGGTTTTCGGCGACACAAGGATAGGAAAGGAATAGGATTGGAAAGGTAGTGAGCGTAGCCTTAATTAAGGTAAAATGGGAGACCACGGTAATCCATAGACATGATATAGGCTTTTGGGCTTATGCCGTGTCAAGAAAATAAGGTGAAATGTTTTACGTTTCGCAGAGAACTGTGCTCTGCGTCATCAGAAGAAAATCTCGACTGCCCACGAGAAATGCTTCTTAAACAATGAGCTTCTGAATTTAGCCGTTATAATAGAAGAGGAAATAGTACGTTCGTTCGTCACCAGATGGCTCCCCGGACGCGGTACAGGGCTAGCGTTCGAAGTGGAAGCTGACTGAACCATCAGAATCAGTATAAGAGGGTGACATAACATGTGTACGTAACATATGACATTGACACAAGCCTGGAATGAAACATCTGGCGATGCGGAACGTACGAATTTGGAAAACATCGAGACGAAATAACAATCGTAAAGGGACAGGGAAGGGAACTACCTACAAGTACGAGCCGTGAAAGCGTCAATGGCAATACGGTAATCGATCTTCAGGGCTACCGACGGTGGGATTCGCACCCACCATATTCAGAATTCAAGACGAAATAACAATCGTAAAGGGACAGGGAAGGGAACTACCTACAAGTACGAGCCGTGAAAGCGTCAATGGCAATACGGTAATCCATCTCCAGGGCTACCGACGGTGGGATTCGCACCCACCATATTCAGAATTCAGCTAACCGCGCGGCCAACTTGCTCGGTCAGACTATGAAGCTGGATTACAAAGCGTATAGCATGAAAAGTGATTGTTGTTATTCAGGTCATCAGTCCATGCTCCATAGGCTGGTTGAATTCAGATCTCCGTGCTACCCTGTTTTAACCTTTCATTTCTGAATAATTACTACATCAATTCTTCTTCTTCTTCTGCTTTTCACACACCTGTCGGGTCGCGGGTGCGAACTGTGTCGCACATGTGGATTTGGCCCTGTTTTACGGCCGGATGTACTTCCTGACGCCAACCTTGCGTATTTCTGTATTGGTTGGTAGTGTAATATGTTGTCTGAATATGAAGAGGAAAGTGTTTGAACAAACACAAACACCCAGTCGCCGAGCCAGAATAATTAATCAAACACGATAAAATCCCCGACCCGGCCGGGAATCGAACCAGAAACCTCTGAACCGAAGGCCTCAACGCTGACCATTCAGCCAATAAGTCGTGCAACTTCTACATCCATTCTAACCTATCATATTCATGCCTCCGTCTGCTACTGTTCCTCTCAAAAGCTGAGTAATTCCTGAGTGTTTCAAGATGTGTCCTTTTTGGTCAAATTTTACCAAATCGCTTTCCTCTCACCTATTATAATCAGTATCTCTCTTCACTTGTTATCCGACTTACCCCTTTCACCTTCTTTTACACCATATTTCAAAAGCTTCTATTCTGTTTCTTTCTGCGTAAGTTATTGACCATGCTGCACAGTAAGACTTCAAAAATACCTTTCAAATATGCAAATCTGCACTTAATGTGAGCCAATTTCTTTTTTAAAACAGCTCTTTCTTGATTGTGCGAGCCAGAAATTGATACCCCGCTTTATTACTGGTTCGTTTTTTTTGTTTTGTTTTTTTTCGAAGGATTTACAGCGCCAAATAGGTAGTATGGCGACGATGGGATAGTAAAGGATTAGGAGTGCGAAGGAAGCGATCGTGGCCTTAAGGTACGGCCCCAGTATTTGCGTTTTGTGAAAATGGGGAAACCACAGATCTTTGTAATTCGGCGTTATGCTGTCGCTAATCCTGAAGGAATAAATAAAAACCATCTTCATGGCTGCCAACAGTGGGATTCGAACCTGCTTTCTCCCGAAGGCAAGCTGATAGCTGCGCGCTCCTAACCGCACGGCCAGCTCGCTAGATGTGGTGAATGCAGATGCTTTTAATTACAATGTAGTGATATGAAATGGCGTATGGCTTTTAGTGCCGGGAGTGTCCGAGGACATGTTCGGCTCGCCAGGTGCAGGTCTTTTGATTTGACGTCCTTAGGCGACCTGCGCGTCATGATGAGGATGAAATGATGATGAACACGGCACATACACCCAGCCCCCGTACCAAAGAAATTAACCAATGATGGTTAAAATTCCCGACCCTGCCGGGAATCGAACCCAGGACCCCTGTGACCAAAGGCCAGCACGCTAACCATTTAGCCATAGAGCCGGACAATGTGGTGATTGAAAGAACGAACGAGTGAATGTTAATATATTTATTACGTTATTTTCTTACGAATGTCCGCCTCTGTGGTGTAGTGGGTAGCGTGATTAGCTGCCACCCCCGGAGGCCCGGGTTCGATTTCCGGCTCTACCACGAAATTTGAAAAGTGGTAGGCTGAGATATTAAGGAAAACTGCTAATGGAAACAGAGCGGAAACGAAGCAAGTTTAGTGTGGGTAAAAAACAAAATTAAGAATCATACAATTATTCTCTCACAATATACGATAATAATTAGTTTGATCTCATGGGAAAAGAGGCAATAAAATGCTAAGTTAGGCATGCTTCTTGTTTCCCAAGCCTACAATGTGACATAAAATATTGAACAAATATAAGTTTCTGATCAGCAGATACAGTACTGTTGCTTTTGCGGGCTGGAACTTGATACTGTTAGCGCTAAAGAACAGAGTGGTGCCGCCCCAGACAGACAGCTTTGTTCCTGTCTCGTCTCTCGCCAGTTGACGCCTGCGATACTGTACTTCTCTGAGAACCTTAGCGAGAACTATTCTGCCTTAAGCCAAACATCGAGGCCCTTGATTAATTTACGACCAGTTTTAACTGGTAATAGCGAGTGAGTCAGGGGCGCGCAGCTGTGAGCTTCCCTTCGCGAGATAGTACGTTCGAACCCCACTCTCGGCAGCCCTGAAGATTGTATTCCGTGGTTTCCCGTTCTCACACCAGGCAAATGCTGGAGCTGTTCCTTAATTAAGGCCACGGCCGCTTTCTCCGCATTCCTAGCACGTTCCTATCCCATCGTCGTCATAAGTCCTATTTGTGTCGGTGTGATTTGTTTGTTAACTGATAAAACTATTTACTTTTTTCGGCCTTTTCCAAATTCAAGTAAATTGTCACTAACTATCTAAAAATTTCGTTTCCTACGAAGAGAGATTCTCCCTCCATTTTTTCAAAATTTTACTCCGACCTATTTTCATAGTTTTCACCCTGGCACTCTCAACAAAAGAAAAAATCTACCGCCAAAGTTATCTCCATTTAGGCAAGAAAGGAACCTGGAAGGTGGCTCTAATGCCCGGTTGCAGAGAGGTCCATCAAATCAGTTCTTAATGCCACATCAGCTGATTGCCAATCAACTTTTTAATTCCAGAGTTAGTATCCAGTAATCGGGAGATAGTCGGTTCGAGCCCCACTTTCGGCAGCCCTGAAGATGGTTTTCCGTGGTTTCCCATTTTCACACCAGGTAAATGCCGGGGCTGTACCTTAATTAAGGCCACGGCCGCTCCCTTCCACTTCCTAGGCCTTTCCTATCCCATTGTCGCCGTAAGACCTACCTGTGTCGGTGCGACGTAAAGCAAAAAAAAAAATCCACAGTGCGTTGCAGGAAACCTAAACCCCGATCAACTTTCTCCAATTTACTGATTGACGATCGGAGAAGGAAATCAATCTGGCAACAGCTCAGTTAGTGACCACTGCCACCTTGATTCGTTAAGGATGGTGCCTATTGGTGTCTAGCAAAGACATGAAAGTGGCAGTGGATTAGGGAACAACTGATCCTGATCGTGTTTCAGAAAGGTGAAAAAAAGATCGGAGTTTGAGGCTTTCGATTGATTTAATTATTTTCGACTAGCAGTTTCCCGCTGGCTCCGCCCGCAATGTACAATGTATGGTGTTGTTCGTTACTATCCTCACGGATGTATTTGCAAAGTTCCGACTTAATGAAATAAAGCACATGATCTGCTGCGGTAATAGAATGTAATATTGTGTCAACAAAACACTTGAAAATACATTACACAAAGAAACTGAATTAAACGTTCCTTGGAACAACACTACGCGCCGAACTATTAAAAAGTCCTTCAAAGATTTTCGTCGTGGAGACAAATGTACTCATAACTATTCTCATAATCTACCAATGTAAGTAGTTATTATCTCAAAAGAAAGCGCTTGATCCAATGAGCGTTTTTAGACCAAAACGAACTGCGTACCTCAATTAGAACGAAAGATATGATAGCTTACTTGAGAAAAAATGTTGAAGAAATGAGACGTCAAATTTAATGTGCACTCATAACTTTTCTCAGAATGAACCAATTTGAATAGTTAAGAGCTGAAATGAAAGAACCTGATCCACTGAGTGTTCTTAGGCAAAAACGAACTCCGTACCTCAATTAGAACCAAATATATGGTTGCTTCAAAGATACAAAAATCGAAAAAAATGAAATAATTTGAGGAAGGTGGAAGTTATGTGATTTATAGTACCTGATGACAAATTTGTGCATGAATACCTTTAAGTTAAAACAAAAATGAAGGAAATCGACCGGATAGAATGGCCGAACTGACTGACTTTAGTTTTCATTTTAAAAAAATTAATATATAGACAATCTGAGTGATATTCTCACTAAGAAAGTGAGAGGGCCAAATTTTTCATTGAATGATGGAGCCCTCTTACTTAATATACTTGAGGGATACTTGCATATCGTTGAAAATAAAAAAATAAAAACACGGACGCTGTGTGGGCAAAATTGCAAAAGAGTAAATCACCATACTGCGGATAGGTTGAAGTTTTGTCACGTTACCTTATTCATTCTAAAAAGTCTCGGTTTACATATATATTAATATATCAGAAATAAGTATTTATTTCAAGATTTGACTGATATAAATTAACTCATTCCATGTTCAAGATTGAGGTTATATGTGAGAATAATGTCCACGTAAAACAAAATGTTACGTTACTACAATAGCACTTTCTACATGAACTTGTATTTATTTATCATTGAAAAGTTTAACAAGATGTATTTAATGAAAGAAAAGCATCCTTGAGTTTAAAGACTGAATCTGTGCTTGCTTGATCAGCTGATCAAACCTGATGTGAGAATGATCATCGATCAAACACTGATTGTCAATCAAACTGCAGTCAAACTTTGATTGTCTTTTCTGCAACTGGGCATCTCTTTACCCGAGCGCCTTCGCCGCCAGAAATTAATCTGTATCATCCAGGGTATGGGGTATCACGGGTGAGTCTAACATTCCTTCCACTTGAACGAGCCTCATCGCTTTCCTCTTTCAACCCCCTGTGGGTGGGGGCGGTAAATATCACCCACGGTATCCCCTGCGTGTCGTAAGAGGCGACTAAAAGGGGCCCCAGGGTATCTGAACTTTGGAGCGTGGGTTGGCGACCACGGGGTCCTTAGCTGAGTCCTGGCATTGCTTCCACTTACTTGTGCCAGGCTCCTCACTTTCATCTATCCTATCCGACCTCGCTCTTGTTCTTTTCCGACCCCGACGCTATTAGGTTTGCGAGGGCTAGGGAGTCTTTCATTTTCACGCCCTTCGTGGCCCTTGTCTTCCTTTGGCCGATTTCTTCATTTTTCGAAGTGTCGGATCCCTTCCATTTTTTCTCTCTGATTAGTGTTATATAGCTGCCTCTGTGGATCCGTGGTAGAGTGTCGGCCTCCGGATCCCAAGATAGCGGGTTCAAACCCGGCAGAGGTAGTCGGATTTTTGAAGGGCGGAAAAAAGTCCATTCGACACTCCATGTCATACGATGTCGGCATGTAAAAGAACTCTGGTGATACATTTGGTATTTACCCGACAAAATTAATTAAAAATCTCAGCCATAGACGCCCAAGAGAGATCCGGTTTACTCTAGGTCCGCTAGATGGCAGACAGAGTAAACCGGAACGTCGAAATTGACGAGCAGACAGCCAGATGGCGTCAAATCGAAATGTCTGCAAACGGTAGCTGAGGCCATACGATTATTATTATTATTATTAGTGTTATATAGAGGATGGTTGCCCTGTTGTACTTCCTCTTAAAACAATAATCACCACTTTCATCTTTCATATCCGATCACATTTGGTTAACTCTTCTTTTCTTCCGAGGCCTAGGAAGTCTTTCATTTACCCATCCTTCGTGGCTGTTTCTTTTCTTTCTTTCTTTCTTTCTTTCTTTCCTTCTTTCTTTCTTTCTTTCTTTCTTTCTTTCTTTCTTTCTCCTTTGACATAAATATGTGTTATGGTCCCCCACGGGAGCCAAATCAAAAGACCTGCACCTGCCGAGCCGAACATGTCCTTGGACACTCCCGGCACTAAAAGCCATAGGGCATTTCATTTCCTAGCAACCCTGCAGGCTGTGATGTGAAGAATTGATGGATGGCCATGACTGAGAGACATGTTATCAAAGAGGGTCGTTGGAGTACAGATGATCGATGTGATCTTGCAGGCTGTGATGTGCAGTATTGAAAGACATATCCATGGTAATTTATTTTTCAAAAGAGATTTCGGCTCCATAGCTAACGTGATTAGTATGCTGGCCTTTGGTAACAGGGGTCTCGGGTTCGATTCCCGGCAGGGTCGGGAATTTTAACCATCATTGGTTAATTTAGCTAGCACAGGGACTGAGTGTATGTGTCGTCTCCATCATCATTTCATCCTCATCACGACGCGCAGGTCGCTTACGGGAGTCAAATCAAAAGACCTGCCGAGCCGAACATGTCCTCGGACACTCCCGGCACAAAAATCCATACGCTATTTCATTTTTCTTCCAAAATATAAAATTGAAACCATTTTCTTCGATATATTCATTCTTCGAAAATCAGACTTCTCTTCAGATTAGATTTAAAAGTACATGGTTGCTGGGTTAATGCTTCCCTAGGGTTACCAGACGTCCGTATTTACCAGGACATGCCCTTATTTTTAGCGTCTGTCCTGGTGTCCGTATTTTTTTAATTATTTGCTGGTTGTCCGTATTTTCGTCTAATAATGTTAAAATGAACTTTTTCCAACTGGAAACCCATTTTCGTAAACTTAGATTCGCTTATTCCATAATCTTTGACTTCAGCTGCAGCTTGAACTTTTAAAATTCCTGTAGTCTTTGACTAGTATATTATCGCTGGTCGAAGTCGATAGTCGAAGTTGGCAATAGCGTACGGAAACGGAAGCTAAAGACAAATAATTTTCGTCCACAATACCTGTGATCTACTCTGCAATATCTGTTGTTATCTGTTGGTACGTTAAATGTACTATGGGGAAAAGAAAGTGTAAGTTCACTGCTGAACTGGAGAAAAGATATACCCAAATGCTTCAAAAAGGGCCGCACCGACGAAGAAGCCATGTGTCTTGTATATAAACCAGGAACATACGTTTCTGTGGCTAATCGTGGAGCTATGGATTTAGAAAGTCACATTACAACGGGCAAACATAAAGCTAATATTCAAAGTGCATCAACTTCAAATAATGTATTGACATTTTTCAGAAAGAACACATCACTAAACGAAAATGCGATTGCTGCAGAGGGAGTTCTTGTGTACCACAATGCTGTTCATCATGGGAGCTACAAAACTATGGATTGTATGTCTAAGCTTCCATCTAAATTATTTCCTGATTCTAAAATAGGGAAAAATATTCACTGTGCTTGTACAAAGTCTGGAGCCATTGTCAATAACGTACTTGGACCTCTCTGTGTAGGAAGTGCCATTAAACAAGTCAAAGACGTATCATACATTGGTGTTTGTACGGATGGCAGCAATCATGGGAATATAAAACTGTTTCCTGTGCTCATGTAGTATTTCGACTACAGGAATGGAGGGCTGCAAGAATTGACCTGCACAGTGTTAGTAATGAAAAAGCTGCAACAATCTCTTCAGTGGTGTTAGATGTCCTGCAACAAAATGGAATTTCGGAGAAGTGCATTGCTTTTGGAGGAGATAACTGCAATACGAATACTGGTGGCCTGAAAAGAAGAGGAGATAATAATGTATTTTCTACCTCAAATCTCAGCTTAACGAAACTTTGATTGGAGTAGACTGCCCAGCACACGTGTTGCATAATTGTGTTCAACATGGAGTTGATTTATTGTCGATTGACGTTGAAAGCATTGTGTGTTCAACTACTTTTCTACATTCACCAAAAGGAATGAAGAGCTAAAAACTTTTTGTGAATTTGTTGATGTGAATTACGAATCCCTATTGAAGCATACAAAGACTCGTTAGTTGTCACTTTTTCCAGCTGTTGAAAGGATGCTTGAACTGCACCCAGCACTTCGGTATTATTTTCTATCTGTGGATAACCCGACAACAATTTTGAACAAGTTTTTTACCAATAAGTTAAGTGAAATGTATTTAATATGTTGCCAGTCTTTAATGTCAGTCTTTCAAGACAACATTCTTCATGTTGAAAAGGAGAATAATTCCATTATTGAAGTGAAACAGTCACTTGAAGAAACTGTTGACATTTTATAAGCTCGTTTTTCAAATAATTTTGTTCCTATGAAAGTGAAAGAAATTATGAAAACTTTGAAGGAGGAAGGGTTGCAGGAAGACAGTGATTCCTTCATGAAAGAAGTCCATGATGTATATAATGCATGCCTGGAGTACCTTGGAAAATGGTTACAACCACTTGAAGATACTGTTAAATATCTTAGTGCTAAAGGTGTACACATTGATGATGTTAGATTATTTGACCAATTTGTAAATCTTCAAAAGTATGTTGAAGTGCAAAAGCAGAATTAAAATTTCTTGAAGGAAACAGTCCATAAAAAATGGGATGGTTTTCTAAATAGTGTCAATATTACATGTTCTTCCGACCTACTGAAATTGGCAGAAGTGTATTTTGCAATTCCTGCACATAATGCCAACGTAGAAAGATTTTTTTCTTTAATAAATGCACAGTGGACCAAAGAAAGAAATAAGTTAACTGTTGACTCTGTAAAATGGTTGGTGTCAGTGAAATTTAACATGAAATACTTCACTTGTAACCAGTTTTATGACTGTTTAAAAGGCAATACGGAGTTGCTCAATAAAATAAGTAGCTCTGATAATTACAACCAATATGAATAAGGTGTCAGTGACATTCCTGCTTTCGAGACTTCACTTGTGGCCAAGGAATATGAATAAGGTGCGCTAAATAAATGGTTTTAACAAGAAATTTAAGCAATTGTAACTTAATGCTGTCCTGGTTTTGTCCTTCTTTTTGAACTCAAAAGTCCTGCTTTGGAGCCGTTGTCATCTGGTAACCCTATAGCTTCCTCCTAAGAAAACAAAAACCATCATTAACACCTAACTCATGGTCTCTTCCTACCTTAGTGATAATGTGAAGTTTGTAACGCCTAGACATTCTTCTTCCCAGCCGATATGGCATCCTTTTTCCCCTGCGGAAGGGACGGTAGAATAACATTCACAGTATCCCCTCCTGTCTCAAGAGGCGACTAAAAGGAGTCCCAGGGGCTCCTAACTTGGCAGTGTGGGTTGGAGACCACGGGGCCCGTAGCTGAGTCCTGACATTGCTTCCACCTAATTGTGTCAGGCTCCTCACTTTCATCCATCCTATTCGACCTCCTTGGTCATCTCTTGATCTTTCCCTACCCCGACTGTATTAGGTTCCCGAGGCCTATGGAGTCTTAATATTAATACTAATAATAATAAGAATAATGTTATTGCTTTACGTCCCACTAACTACTTTTTACCATTTTCGGAGACGCCGAGGTGCATGAATTTAGTCCCGCAGGAGTTCTTTTAGATAGGTACCAGTAAATCTACCGACATGAGGCTGACGTATTTTAGACCTTTAGATACCACCGGACTGAGCCACGATCGAACCTGCCAAGTTGGGTTCAAAAGGCCAGCGCCTCAACCGTCTGAGCCACTCAGCCCGGCTGTCTTTTGGCCAATACCTTCATTTTTCGAAATGTGTGACACTACCATTGTTTCCTCTCTGATTAATATTAATATAGGATTGTTGCCCTGTTGAACTTCCTCTTAAAACAATAATCACCACCAACACCATCTCTACCACTACCACTTAACAAGGAATACGACATTAGGTTTCCGAAGCCTAGGTAGTTTCCTTTTTAGGACCTTCGTGGTTCTTGTCTTTCTTTGGCCAGTACCTTCATTTTTCAAAGAGTCGCACCTTTTCACTTTTTACCCTCTGATTAGTGTTATGGATGCTTCTGTTCATCGGAGGGATTTCCAGGACTTCGTTCACCAGTCTCCGGGCGCGCATTTGTTTTACGGATGGTTCTAAGATCGGAGAAAATGTAGGATGCTCTTTCATCTCCGATGATATTAGCACGAAGATCTCGCTTCCCATTGTGTCTAGCGTGTATACTGCGGAGCTTTTCGCCATCATATGTAAAAGCTTTGCCGTTCGCACTGGGTGTCGAAAGAAACCACTTTCTCGTATGTACCGACTCGTTAAGTTCTCTGCACTCTATCGACATCTGTTTCCCACAACACCCACCGGTGCACGGGACTTATGACATAGCCAGGCACGAGAATCACTTCCACTTGGCCCCCAAGCCACGGTGGGATTGCGGGAAATGAACTTACTGGCGGGGCTGCAAAAGACGCGGCACTTTTACCACCTACAGCTTTGAATGTACTTTCTACGAATATTTCTTCTCAGCTATGTCGAACCATCTTGGCGTCCCGGGAATCGGAGTGTCTAGCTCTCCACAGGCCTACACCACCTACAGCTATGAATGTACCTTCTACAGCTATGAATGTAAAAAATGAAATGGCGTATGGCTTCTAGTGCCGGGAGTGTCCGAGGACATGTTCGGCTCGCCAGGTCCAGATCTTTTAGCTTGACTCCCGTAGGCGACCTGCGCGTCGTGATGAGGATGAAATAATGATGAAGGCGACACATACACCCAGCCCCCCTGCCAGCGAAATTAACCAATGATGGTTAAAATTCCCAACCCTGCCGGGAATCGAACGCGGTACCCCTGTAACCAAAGACCAGCACGCTAACCATTCAGCCATGGAGCCGGACGCTATGAAGGTACCTTCTACGGATATTTCTTCTTAGCTATGTTGAACCATCATGGCGTCCCGGGAATCGGAGTGGCTAGCTATCCGCAGGCCTACTCCCAACAAGCTGTGAGTAAGACAACGGCCGTGTAGCGGTCCTCTTTCCGGCCGTTACGGAGAGTTGCCGTAGTTTTGTATAGGCTGAGGATAGGTCATGGCAGATCTACGCACTTTTACCTCCTGAAGAGAGAAGACCTCCCAGTGTATTATTGTGGTGCCGACTTCACCGTGGTTCACATCCTCACAGAGTGTGCCGATCTCTCTGGCCTAAAACGGAACTTCGGCCTCCAGAAGACACTCCAACTCATACTAGCCGATGACAATACTGCTGATCCCTTTCGCTTTGTTAGGGATATCACTTGTAAATAAAATACTGAATCACTTCACTTCGTTACGGCTGGCATTTTTTAATTATTACTTACCAGAATCCAGTACAAAGAGATTACATATTCAAGTACACATATTCCCCGATAGAGTGTGTATGAGTCCTTTACTTTGAATCTCCAACATCCTCCCCACCCTGGTCTATCTCGAGGGGGATGACCAGCTGGACAGGACGTGTCACATGGTTTCCGTCCGAGGTGCGAAGGATGACCATTCTAGTTCTTCCGTCACGTCCTTCTTGTAATTCTTCGACCCGTGCTTTATTCCACATGTGCCTTGGGCACGTATCCTCTTGTAGTAAAACTACGTTACCGACCCTGATTCTTGAGCCGTGGTCTCGGGGCTGGCGAACTTCGTGAAAATTCCGTAATAGTAACAAATACCCTTTACTCCAACCCTTCCAGAAGTCGTCAGTCATTCGCTGGAGTAGTCTGAAGGTTTTAACAAGGTCTCGCCTAGGTGGTTCTGGTCCGGTAGGTATCGTGGTGAGTCGATCCCCAACGAGGAAGTGGGCTGGAGTCAATGCACCACCATTGTCATCATGTTGCGTTAAGGGTCTTGTGTTTAATGCGGCTTCTATGCTGGTCAAAACAGTCCGTAGCCCTTCGTCATCAACAGTGGAACGTCCAAGCATTTTCCGCAGACATCGCTTGGTGAGGCCGATCAGTCTTTCCCACCATCCTCCCCACCAAGCGGCACGTGGGGCAATGAACTTCCATGTAATACCTTGTTGGGCCATATAGTGGTGTGTCCGGGGCCGGACCCTTTTCGGCTTAATAAAATTATTTTTTCTCTATTCGTTTTCATATTTCTCCGTTTAATAAATAGTTTTAAATTATTTTTTTGTCTCCACCTAATTTGTTTACAGAAGATGGTTACCTAGTTGTACCTCCTCTGAAAACAACAATCACTATAACCGCTTAAACCATCGACGAAAACAAAAACCAAAAACAACGTAACCATAGTTAAGAGTTGAGTTTTTACATATCGTGTTTCATTTCACGCGGTTTTTTTTTTTGTGGGTGGGGGTGCAGTGCAGTATTATCACATCACTAATTTTTGAGTGAGCTTTGTTTATGCTTTATGCTTTATGTTTTAGAATCGCCATTTCATGCTATCGCTTACAGTTCGCGTACATGCCTGTTCTCTCGGCGCGGCATTTGCAATCCATCAAGCCTTAATGTGTTGAGTTGATCTTTAAAATCTAATTTAAAAGCTTTCAGTTTGCTTTTGATCTCTTTCTACCGCCCAAATGAGCTTCATTTACGCCTGCAATCATTAAACTTGTACACAATTTTACACTCCAGAGAGGGGAAAAAGAACCACTGCAATGATGTTTACAACTTGTTCATGAGTGGTAACATTCGTTTGTACAAGTTATGACTTCCCAATAATCTTCAAGTTTACTGTACAAGGTGTCTGAATAAACGCTTCAATACTTACGAGAGGAGGAAGTAGGCATGAAAACAATAAAATAATAGTCCTACAGACATGGGCACTGAAATTATAATCCAGTCGTGAAGATGCGGTGTAAGAGGTGCGAGGAGTAAGGTTGGCTGCAGCTCATGTGACTATCCAAGCCCATCTACAACAGGGCCTCTCAAACGCCCAAAATATCACGCGTGCAAATCGAGGCGCAAGAGCTCCGTGCACTGTGCATCGGTCCCGCTCAGCTCGACTCGGACCAACGCTTCGTCTCTGGGCTACTCGGCTAAGCTCGGCTCAACTCGGCTCAGCTCGGCTCGGATTTGGAGCGCTACTGAGCAAGTGAGGAAGAGGGAGACAGGGGGAGCGAGCGAGACAGGCGTGGGGAAAGGGAGAGACAGCGCTATTGCTCCAAATCGAAGAGTGGGGGTCCGCACTCTGGTCGACCAAGCGAAGTTGTCTTTTGCACCATGCACAGTGCATGCACTCTGACAGACCCTGATCTACAATAATCATCATCATCATCATCATCTAAAGGCTTCGCCTTGTCGCTGCAACCATTGATCTCTTCTCTCTGCAATCCTTTTCATCTCTCCATAACCTTGGCATCCCATCATCTCAACTACCTCTTCAATGATCTTCTTCCGTGGTTTCCCTCTGCCTTTCTTTCCCATCACCTTGCCTTCGAACAAGTTCTTTATGAAGTTATTATGCCGGAGAATGTGACCGAAAACTGATGCTTTTCTCCTTTTTATCGCTGTTATTAAATGCCTCTGGGTGTTTATTTCTCTAAGCACTGCTTCATTAGTTTTCTTCTCAATCCAGCTAGTTCTAGTCATCTTCCTCCATAGCCACATTTCCACTGCCTCTAGTCGTTTCACGTCCTCCTTCAAGAGAGTCCATCCTTCACAGCCGTATAGCAGCACACTCCAAATGAACGTTTTGATAAATAATTTCTTTTGTTCAGTATTTAAGGATTTATTAGTTAAGAGCTGCTTCTTCTCCTCAAAGGCTTTCTTACACAGGGAAATCCTTTTTTTTATTTCCACAGTGCATCTGTTGTCATCGGTAATAACTGATCCTAAGTAGCAGAACTTGTGCACCTGTTTTATTAAATATTTCCAATTCTGAGCTGTGCCTCTGGCTTCATTTTAGATTTGCTTACAACCATAACATTAGTTTTATTTACATTAATGTTAAGTTGGAAATCTTTTAAGATGGATGTTAATTTGTTCAGCATGATCTGCATGTTCTTCTCATTGTCAGCCAGAAGTGCAATATCGTCGGCAAATCTAATACAGTGTACAGTTGTTCCATTTATTTTAATGCCAGGTGTTTTGGATTTAAAAATTTTCATGGCCTCTTCAATGTACAGATTAAATAGAAATGGTGATAAGGAACACCCCTGTCTTACTCCTTTCCTGATTCTCACCTTGCATACTTTATCATTACTTTCGATGTTTATTCTTTGATTGATGTAGAGGTTGAGTATTGCTTTTCTGTCTTTCCAGTCCAAATGAATGTCCTTCATAATTTTGAACAGCCTTTTCCAATGAACATTGTCAAAAGCTTTTTCCAGGTCTACAAAAGCTATATATGTATTTCTGTTAAGCTCCAGTCTTCTCTCCAAGATGGTTTTAAGTGCTATAATAGCTTCTCTTGTTCCTACTCCTTTCCTGAACCCAAACTGATCATCATCTAGATTCTGCTCAATTTTCATTTTGATTCTGTTTTTTAATATGCATGTGAATATTTTTGCTGCATGTGAAACAAGACTTAGTATTCTGTAATTGGAGCATTCTGTTGAATCTCCTTTTTTGTGCAGAAGTACTGCTTTGCTTTCAACAAAATCCTCTGGCATATCTCCGTTTTCATAGCAGTACTGGATGATTTTGAAGAGTTCATCCTTCAGCTTTTTTCCAGAGTTTTTCCACAGTTCAGCAGGCAGTTTGTCTGGTCCAGGAGCCTTGTTCTTTTTCAGCTGTTGCAGTGCTGTTTCGAATTCACTTCTCACTATGGGAGGACCTAGTTCATCTTGTGAAACCTGGTCTTGTTTTATGATGTACTCATCTACATTGTCAATTTCTTCTCCATTATATAGATCCTCCAAATACTCTTTCCATCTCTTCATTACCTCCTCATCTTCTATTGACAGACTTCCTTCCGTATCTTTTATTACACTGGATTTCATTTTAGCCTTGAATTGTGTTCTTTTTACTTGATTGTATGCTCTGTCAACATTTCCGATTTTCATATCATGTTCTATGCTTTTACAAATGTCATTCATCCATCTTTCTTTCGCCTCTCGGCACTTCTGTGTAACTAAGTTTTTTAGTTTCTTATAGTTTATCATTCCTTCTGGGGTATTTTTCCGATGCTCTTTGTTTCTTTCCTGAATGAGATTTAGTATTTCTTAATTCAAAAAACAACATGGCCGACGCATCGGTCCAATGTAAACACGCCTGTGATACATAAACATAACCTTTTGATTATCGTATTGAGTTGCTAAACTGTCAATAATAACGAACAGAATACGTTACTTTGGGTAATAAACCAATACTATCTAGAAATGCCCTATATTTAGATAAGCAATATGTGGATAATTCAAAATATAAATATTTTCTAGGAACTAGTATGGTAAAGGAAATAGATAATGTAGGATTGCATTCTAAAATAACAGTCCTGGGGGAATATTTGATGTGTTTCAATTCAGTCAATTAATTAATCAATCACCAGTGATCCGAATTTAGGGCTGTCGTCTAAGTGGCAGATTACGTATCGGTTGTCTACTTAGTATTTTCTTAAGTGATTTCAAAGAAGTTGGAAATTTATCGAATTGATGTAGATATAGTAGGGGGCACCCTTGGTAAATTATTCCAGACCGTAATTCTTCTGTCTATAAATCAGTACTTGTTTTAGAAATACATTTATTTGAATGACCTTTCTATTACCATACGCTTTAAAATATAATAGCCTACCTCGTTCAAGAAATTTGTTAGAAACATAACCTTATCGCGAATTTCAATTCTCTCATAACAATGATTCTGATAATGATCTACCAAACTGCTTCATCTGTTTCACTTCAGATAATCAACAGGAGCATCAATTTGAAATTCTCTGGTAGCATATGCATTTTCTTGTAAAGCACTTCAACACCCAAATCGTTGGCAACGTCAGTACGTACTGCAAGTGACAGTATATCAGTTGCTACATTGTTCTCTAATTTAACAAAGCAAATATAATCTTCATTCACAGATAAAATAAATAGCTTTATCACTTTTTATAACCTCACTTTTCAAATCCTCAAAAGGTATAGTAATTGAGAAATGTACTAGGATTGGCACCAACACAGAGTTTTGGCCTTATCCGAAAAAAACCCTCAAAGTACACGGAACACATCCTCTCTATTGACATTTATCCTCGAATGTTTTCATGCACCCTAATAAATTACTTGCAACTACGAAATCGTCACGATGCAAATAATAATAATAATAATAATAATAATAATAATAATAATAATAATAATAATAAAATTTTTGTTTTACGTCCCACTAACTACTCTTTTACGGTTTTCGGAGACGCCGAGGTGCCGGAATTTAGTCCCGCAGGAGTTCTTTTACGTGCCAGTAAATCTACCGACACGAGGCTGACGTATTTGAGCACCTTCAAATACCACCGGACTGAGCCAGGATCGAACCTACCAAGTTGGGGTCAGAAGGCCAGCGCCTTAACCGTCTGAGCCACTCAGCCCGGCCACGATGCAAATAATAATCTGCAGGATCACCTTCTTACAACACTCCCTGTTGGTAGGGTTAGTATTATAACACACATGGTATCCCCTGTCTGTCCGAAGAGGCGTCTAAAAGGGCCCCAAGGGCTCTGAATTTGGGAGCGTGGGTTGGCGACTACGGGGCCCTTAGCTGAGTCTTTGCATTGTTTCCACTTACTATGCTATCTGACCTTCCTCTGCAGATTAAGCTGGCTGTGCGGTTAGGGTCGCGGAACTGTGATCTTGCATTCGGGCGGTAGTGGATTCGAACCCCATAGTCGGCAGCCCTGAAGATGGTTTTCCATGGTTTAATTACGACCACACCGCTTCCTTCCCACTCCTACCCCTTTCCTATCCCATCGTCGTCATAAGACCTATCTGTGTCGGTGCGACGTACAAAAAAACTCTTGTTTCTTTTTGGACCCCGACGACATTAAGTTTCCGAATCCTAAGGAACTCTTTTCAATTTGACGCCCTTCGTGGCCGTCGTCTTTCTTTGGCTGATACCTTTATTTTTCGCAGTGTCGGACACCTTCCAATTTTTTCTTTGATAGGGTTAATTATGGATTGCTCCCCAATTGTACTTCCTCTTAAAACAATAATGACCACCACCACCACCACACCTTACAACGATAGGCCCTGGGACTCTGAACTTGGGAGCATGGGTTGGCAACCATAGAGTCCTGGCATTGCTTCCACTTACTTATGCCAGGCTCCTCACTTTCATCTATCCTATTCGACTTCCGCTGCTCTTTTCCGACCCTGACCCTATTAGAGCATTCGAGGCCTGGAATTCTTTCATTTTCACGCCCTTCTGGCCCTCGTCCTTCTTTGGCAAACTACTTCTTCTTCTTCTTCTTCTTCTTCTTCTTCTTCTTCTTCTTCTTCTTCTTCTTCTTCTTCTTCTTTCCGATGAGGCCTGCTAAGGACCTCGTGCCAGTTTCAATTCAGTTCTTCATACTTTGTTGTTTTCTCTTCCGCTCCTTCCAATAGTGTATCATCATTTCACTATGCTGTTTCCTTCTGTCCTCGGACCACTTCGCACCAGGCTTCTTGTTCAATCTTCCTTGGAATCCTTCCATACTTACTACACTCTTTCTAAAAATTTATCTGTCCAGTTTCTTCTTCTCTTGTATTACTTCTTTCTAAATCTTTCTTTACTTCTTGAATCCAGCTAGTTGTTGCCTTTTTGTCCCAAAGGTAACTGAAAATACTTTTAGTCAATCGGGAATCATCCATTCTGTAAATATGTCTGAAAAATTGCAATCTGCTTTTTTTCTTATGGTTTCTGTTATGTTTTCTATGTTCCTGTATATTTCATCATTAGATCTTAATTTCCATACTTCTGCTGTTTTCACAGGGCCTAAGATTTTTCTCATGATTCTCCTTTCTAGTGCCTCAAGTTTATCTGATTACCGGGCGAGTTGGCCCTGCGCGTAGAGGCGCGCGGCTGTGAGCTTGTATCCGGGAGATAGTAGGTTCGAATCCCACTATCGGCAGCCCTGAAAATGGTTTTCCGTGGTTTCCCATTTTCACACCAGGCAAATGCTGGGGCTGTACCTTAATTAAGGCCACGGCCGCTTCCTTCCAACTCCTAGGCTTTTCCTATCCCATCGTCTCCATAAGACCTATCTGTGTCGGTGCGACGTAAAGCCCCTAGCAAAAAAAAAAAAAAAAAGTTTATCTAATCGGCAAACATCTTCATTTTTTTCCATTTTTCGAAGTTTTGGACCTCTTCCATTTTTTCCCTCTGATTAGTGCTAATAAAGGATAGTTGCCTAGTTGTACTTCCTCTTAAAACAATAATCACTACCACCTTACAAGGAATATGCTTGATTTTTTTAACTAACCACTTTGCCCCACCAAGTGCCGAGGTTAACGAGAGTGGAAGCCTTTGTCTTCCTCCCCTCCAAGGGCCTTCATGACCTGGACGGAGATGACTTTGGTTTTATTTGTACAAGTCCGTGCACTCGGGAATTTCGCGGTTGAATATTTCCTCATAGGGATTATTTTTCCTGATAATGTTGACGGTAAGTAAGTGAACGTGACCTAGGAACTCGTGTTTGAAGTGCTTGGTGCATTTCACTCTTGTCTCCACTTTCACCTTGAGTTCAGAGGAACATAGCCTAGCCTACCTTGAGGAAGGATGTACCCGGCGGGCCCGGCTGTTCCTCGTTTGCCACGCCTGGGTTCACCGGACAGTATAGCAACACACAGCACAGGATACCCTGCTTCCTGTTACCTAATGACCTTGTTTTATCATGGGAGTGGCGGTTAAGTTTCCTCTGTCATCTTCATGTCTCCCGCGGCCGATAGTCCAGCAGTCCTGATACCCTGCTCGACGTAAAACTCCTCATAAGAAGATATCCATAGCCATTTCACTACTAATGGAAGCGTTCTTTGGGCCGATGACCTTAGATGATGTTAGGCCCCTATAAACAACAAGTAAGAAAGCGTTCTTAGATTAAACAGGCAAACAGCATAGCGGTACAGTCCTCTTCGGCCTTGGCCTACTAAACGACCGCTGCTCAGTCCGAAGGCCTGCAGATTATGAGGTGACATGTGGTCAGCGCGAGGAATACTCTCGGCCGTTACCTTGGCTATCCAGAGCGCAGCTGCCATCTCACAGTGAGATAGTACTTTAGTTGTTTCCTCCCCCTTCCCCCTACTGTAGGTCGGGGTGGTAGAATACATCCACGGTATCCCCTGCCTGTCGTAAGAGGCGACTGAAATGGGCCCCAGGGTTTAAGGCCAGCGGGCCCGTAACTGACCTCTGACATTGTTCCCACTTACATGTCCCAGGCTCCTCACTTTCATCTATCCTATCTGACCTCCATTGGTCAACTCTTGTTCTCCTCCTATCCCGATGGTATTAAAGCATTCAAGGCATTAGTTACATTTAAAGTAGCTGGCATGGCATTTTTCTAAATGTCTGATCCTTTCGATTTTTTCTCTCTGATTAGTGTTATATAGGGGATGGTTGCGTAGTTGTACTTCCTCTTAAAACAATAATCACCATCTGAAGATAGTTTTCCGTAATTTCCCGTTTTCATGCCAGCAAAATGCTGGGGCTGTACCTCAGTTAAAGACCCGGGCACTTCTTTCCCATTCCTATCCCTGCTCGCTTTCATCTTACTTATCCGACCTCCCTTGGTCAGTTCTCGCTCTTTTCAGACTCGGGCGGTATTAGGTTCCTTCACGGCGTACGGGGCCCTTTCTCTGCCGATATATTCATTCTTCGAAACGTTGGGCCTCTTCCATTTTCCTTCTCATTAGTATTAATAGAGGATGGTTGCCCAGTTGTATTTCCTCTTAGAACAGTAATCACCATCACCATCACCTTCATCACTAGGGCTCGGGTGTTTAAGACCTAAAAATAGCCCAAATAAGCAAGCAAATATGACCTCAAAAGTGACGAAAAATGACGTAAAAATGACAAAATATGGCCATTAAAAATAAATTATAAATCGAAACGGCAATTCCTTTGATACATGTGTGTTAACTAAACTCTTCATTCTTACTTTCATATTAATTTACTGAATATACATCATTATCAGTTATTCACAGTCTATTGTTCTCGATTCACTTATCAAACATTTGTGAATACATGCCTAAAAAAGATTGTCAGATCACACAACATTTTAAAAGTCCATGTACCGGGCGAGTTGGCCGTGCGCGTAGAGGCGCGCGGCTGTGAGCTTGCATCCGGGAGATAGTAGGTTCGAATCCCACTATCGGCAGCCCTGAAGGTGGTTTTCCGTGGTTTCCCATTTTCACACCAGGCAAATGCTGGGGCTGTACCTTAATTAAGGCCACGGCCGCTTCCTTCCAACTCCTAGGCCTTTCGTATCCCATCGTCGCCATAAGACCAATCTGTGTCGGTGCGACGTAAAGCCCCCAGCAAAAAAAAAAAAAAGTCCATGTGATTGTTGTACTGAAAGTTCAACACTTCTCACAATTTCAATACCTGCATGAATTTCTAAGCTAACAGCTTCTAAACGAGTAATTGCACTCGATATAATTCCAGAGTTTGACTTAATATATGCCATACTTTCTGACAAACTGTTGGAAAATAATTCCTGCGCAATCTTGATGCAAAATGCAAACTTGTGTCCTCATCCTGAGGTGGTGCAGCTCTTTACAGGCACACCCCCATTGGAGGTGAGCTGCATGTGACACTTTAACCACATACCATCCCTCCTGCCATTCTTAAATTTCTGGCAGTACCAGGAAGCGAACCCGAGCCCCCGCAATCTTGATACAAGGGACAGAGTATTCCACCTGTATTAACTGCAGATGTGGTACCGAGAAGCAGCTTTGTGAATGCTACTTTGCATTCGATAAGTTGAAGATGATTTTGCACAACTACAGCTATCGTCAAACCACCGAAATATGACGTTTCTGCGAAAATAGCTCAAAATATGAACGTATGACAAAAATAGCCAAAATATGCATTTACATGACAAAAAATCACTTAATTGTGACGATGAAATGAAATGAAATGCCGTATGGCTTTTAGTGCCGGGATATCCCAGGACGGGTTCGGCTCGCCAGGTGCAGGTCTTTCTATTTGACTCCCGTAGGCGACCTGCGCGTCGTGATGAGGATGAAATGATGATGAAGACAATACATACACCCAGCCCCCGTGCCATTGGAATCAACCAATTAAGGTTAAAATCCCCTACCCAGCCGGGAATCGAACCCGGGACCCTCTGAACCGAAGGCCAGTACGCTGACCGTTCAGCCAACGAGTCGGACATTGTGACGATAATCACCTGATTTGCACCAAAATCCAATCAGGCAAGAAAATAGACACAAAGAAAAAATATGTCTTTTCCTAAACATCCGAGCCCTATTCATCACTTTTATCGAGCCTGATCCGAAAGGACACTCTCTGGCGTAAATGATCCTATTCAATTGTTTCTCCGTCCACTCTTATCGGTTTCTCAATGTCATTTGTCGTTAACATGGTCTTCGCTTCAACCAGCAATTTTCTACTCGTTTACTCTAGTCATAAAGATCGCTCGACATAAAATGAAACACTTAAGTGATACTCTGAAAAGAGGACACCATTATCTGCAAATTGCAAGTTAGAAAGTTTTCTGTCATTATTGTTAATTTCTCATCCAAGTCCAAGTTTCGAAACGCACCCTGCGAATAGCTACTCACCAACAAACATAGATCATAAACCTCAAAGAGTTACGAATATACCTGATAGAATGGATTATCTAGAATGTTGTAACTGGCACGAAGCTGAATTCTCCGTACTGATAGAGTTAATAAAAAGAGTAATGCACAGCGGCGGCTAGTGACCAAATTTTCTGGTGGTTCACAACAAAATGTGTTTTCACGTCTGATATACTGTATATAAAAGTAGAATGCAAAAAACTACAAAATCACTTACTTAAATCATTTCACTAAAAGTTCCTTGTACGGTGCTTCTCTACTCTACTCTCTTATAACCGAGGATGCATTTTCCCGAGACTAATCTGTGAGTGTACAAGAAAAGTAAAATTACGACTGCCCGGCTGAGACGCTCAGGCTTTGGCTGAGGCTGAGGCTTCGGCCACAGTGCAGGCGGCGAGCGGAGCGTTGCGTTGCGTGGCGGCAAAGATGAGACTCAAACCTGCGTTAGCAAATGCATGTGGCCATAGTGCCAGCGGCGCGTCAGTTTGGAGGGGAAGTTGGCTCAAGGACAACGCTGCATGCCGCTAGCCGCTCACTCCTGTTTGAGATTTCAGCTGCGCCGCTCGCAATGACTGTTAGTGAATTAATAAGGGAGGAGATGAAAGTGCTAATTTCTGAAGTTTAAACCTGAACTTTCCTATCGAACGACAGAGAGAAGAATTTCGAAAACCTATTAGTGACAAGGGAAGCCTGGAAAGAGATTGAAACGATCTTAAAATATACGAGATAAATTCAGTTAAAACTCAATCACGGTTATGGACATAAACGATATTGTATTTAAAGCAACATATTATTATTATTATTATTATTATTATTATTATTATTATTATTATTATTATTATTATTATTATTATTATTATTATTATTATTATTATTATTTCACGCCCTGTTATTATTGTTTAATTAATATTATTATCCTTTGTCATATATTGCCGATATGAAAACTTGTGTTCGTCATTACATCTGACTTTTATGGGTCTCTGGAAGTTGGTGACTTGCTTCTGCAGTCGCGCCTTAAGTTTTAGAAAGAAGTCAAAAAGTTTGAATGGACGTAGAAGTTTATTTGAAACATCTTAGCAGGAAATCAATTCAGTTCTCCATATAAATGATGAAATTCCCCATGCATTTCACGTAATTTATTTACTGGATGATCACGAAATTCTCTCCTAGTCCTACGTAGAATTCTTCAGTTTAGATAAAACATTTCTAAAAGCAGAGACAAACGAGAAAATTGAAACTGCCATCATCTAATCACTACGTTCATGGGAGACGCCGCGCCGCTGACTGACTCTTGCTAGATGTCCACACAGCCGCTCTCTCCTCCCCACTCTTCAACTTTTCGATAGCGGCAACGCTCCGCTCGCCGCCTCCACTGTGGTCGTAGCCTGAGGCTCTGGATTTCTGATCCCGTGATTACGAAAACCTCTTCAGAATTAGCTACTAGCGAAATCTTCCGGTGATGTAATACAGTAGTAACTTCTGGGAGCTGTGGAGCAGGGGAGGTGGCGGGCCCTTGAGGTGAACTATAATACTACCTCTGGTTTGAGGGTGGTTATAGACGGAAAGGCACATTCCTTACCTTGCTCCTCGCTTATGGATATATCTGTGCATAAACCATGACGTCATCTCCATGCGCATGCGTATAGTCTTAAGGTTCGTAGCAAAATCCCCAGTGTGCTCTCTGGCATTCTCAGTTGAAACTAACAGCTGTCAGTGTAACGGAGCTTCGATATAAGTCGAATGCTTTCGATCGATTGACGAAATCAGGTCGAAAGCAGGAAACCATTTTGAATTACCGGTATCCATGAATGCGTGAATATGCGTTCCAACTGGGTGTTCACGTGCCCATGTGCTCCTGAGAGCTCACCGCCACTGGTAATGCATACTGTAGACCTGCCAGCCACATTGTGAGCTTACAGTAATCTGAAAGGTAGTGCGGAAACCCACTCAGACCACATGCACAATGGTAAACAAAGGCTCACTCAATAGAGGACGGTGCAATGTCTCTTCCAGCGCCACTAACTTCCGAGTTGCATATCCTCCTTTCTGACATTTGCCATTCACTTGTGTATACATTTGGTGTGTACCTTAGTTTTTTCTGGAATAAAAATCATGAAATAATCTCCGTGAATCTCACATTAAAGAACGTTTCCTAGTTCTATGGAATTACCGAGCTCGATAGCTGCAGTCTTTTAAGTGCGGCCAGTATCCAGTAATCGGGAGATAGTGGGTTCGAGCTCCACTGTCGGCTGCCCTGAAGATGGTTTTCCGTGGTTTCCCATTTTCACACCAGGCAAATGCCGGGGCTGTACCTTAATTAAGGCCACGGCCGCTTCCTTCCAATTCCTAGGCATTTCCTATCCGATCGTCGCCATAAGACCTATCTGTGTCGGTGCGATGTAAAGCAAATAGCAAAAAAAAAAAGTTCTGTGGAATTGAGTAAGAACTTATATTACACTAATCTTCGCGCGACCTCAGTAAACAAGTTTTAAAGGATACTTAATTGTTGTGCTTGTTGCATGGGTCATTTGTTCATCATCGTCAACAAGTATTCTGTGTTGTTACTCTCGATTGATGGCTGTTCTTTTCATTGCTACACATAACTTCGTTAACTCTTGTTCACTTCCGTTACTACCACCACCACCACTCCAGTGTCGTTTGAGATCTGTTTCCTGAATTAATTGCTACGTTTTTTTCCTGACAATGTAGTATCCATAATGGTTGTCAGTAATGGAGAATGGCGTAAAAACGAGAAAGACGACGTTTGCGTATTCATTTCCCCGAACTACCTACGCTAAACCTCAGCATTTTTGTCATCTTATCTGCTTGCGCAACTTCAAGCATTACAAAAATTGATATCAGTTTTATTTGCTGTCCATGTCTCTACGGTTTAGACGAATGCATGAGGTATTCTTATACGTAGTTGGAGACTGAGCTTGTTAATACACAGTAGTCCAGCACTTGATTTCGGTCACGCACCTACCATCCTCAGTAATTTTCTAGCCTATGTAGTTGAATATTGTGGTATCATATTGTGAGATGACCCCGCATTTGGTTTTTGGAACGTTGATCTTCATTCCAAGTCTTCCCACCGTAGATGGAACTCTGGTGATTTTTTTAGTTCGTTTGGGCTGCCTGATGACCACGGTGCTTGTGCTATAGTTGTGTTGTTGTTGTTTTCGTTTGTTGCCACTTCTGGGGTTCTTAATGGTAGGTTTGGCTGCTGCTTTCTTGTTGGTGCGTTGACTTTTCCTATTGGCCCAGTATTCCTTCATTTTCTTGTTGAACTCTATTTTGCGTTCTTCGGACCATTTCCTCGTCTCATTGTGATTAGCTTCTTGAAGGGATGTTTTGATAATTGATCGGTAGTTGTCTCTGTTAATTATGATGGCATGATTAAGTTCGGCCAGATCCGTCTCTAGCTACTGGATCCACAGCGATCCACTGGCTTTACCCTTGCTGGCCTGTGGGAATCCATTCTTTACAGGTGTCCGTAAAAAGCATCTGTGCGGGTTTCTTGAGTTCACGGCTTGGTCTGTACCATCGCCTTCCATCTGATAGGATCGATGATGATGACGATGACGCTTGTTATTTAAAGGGGCCTAACATCTAAGGACATCGCCCCAACTGACAGAATCCTTGATCCCACTGTCATTCTCAAGAACTTCCTTTCTTGTACTTCGAGGCCTCTTAGTAAGGCCTTTTCAGTTTGTTTGTTTATTTATTTATTTATTTATTTATTTATTTATTTATTTATTTATTTATTTATTTATTTATTTATTTATTCAAGTCAGTAGTCCATAGTCTGGTTCTTGCAGTTCTCTACTCCATCTAACTCAGTTCCTCTCATCTGTTCGTCATATTCATGTCTTGTCCTCTCCATGCCATTCCTCCCTACACTTTCCTCCAACACCCAGATATCTCACGTTGCGTCCTGTCAGTCATTCCTCTTGGCAAAATCATTCTCCTCGCTCCCTACATTCCTAGAAAAATATCACTGTTATCGTTTCCTCTTACATGCGTCAAGTTTCTCGCAGTAATCTTTACTAACAGTCAATTTTTCTTCCCTTCCGAGCGGTTCACCTTTGAGGTAGTGGTGGTGATTATTTTTTAAAGAGGAAGTACAACGAGGCAACCATCCTCTGTTCTCCTGTGATGTCTCTTGCCTGTCGTAAAGGGCTACAAAAAGAAGAAATCATCAGGAACTTCGAGGCTTGTAGCTGAATCTCACTTAGCTTTCCTATCCGACCTCATTTAGTCAACTCTTGTTCTCTTCCGACCTCGACAGCATTAGGTTTGCAAGGCCTAGGGAGTCTTTCACCCTCACATTATCGAAACATTCACTCTCCGAAGGTTCAGAAGTTTTCTGTTTTTCTCCCTCTGGTTAGTATTAAGTTGTAATTTCTCTTAAGACAGTAATGACCACCGAACTAGACCCCTGGGCTTCTAATATTGGCGATCAAAAAGCTGAGTCTTTGCTTCCATTTACTTGCTCCTACCTCTTCACTTCATCTTTCCTATCCTCTGATTTGTGATTTTTGTAACTGATTGGCTTTCCGTCAGACCGACTTAGGGTGGCGTGCACCAACCAAGAGTAGGTTTTATTTCCGTAGTAAAGTACTCTTGAAGTCAGCATTCGGCGACATCCATACGAGAGTAAATTACTGCCGAAGTAGTATATCTTGTAGTATATTAACTAAAGAAGGAAATGACGTACGAATATAGGTTAAAACTAGTTGATGTACCCGTGCTTCGCTACGGAATTCTACATTGCATACGGAATTCTAGTGTACACGTTGTGAGTAGGATTGTATCAAATTGCATAGCTCTTAACGTTACCCTAGAAATGCGATAGGGAAGTCACCAAACATATTTTCTCATATGAAGACTGAGTTAGGGAATGTTCACTGTAATGGTAGACTCGCTTGCATACCATCAGTCACAACCAGGTTGGGGAGTTTTCATTATGATGGTAGACACTCTCCACCTGCCTTTTTACATCCTCGGGAAAAATGTGTTAGTGGTTTTCCCAACTGAAATGAACATACATTATAATGATATCAGCAGGAATGGCATGATTAAAAGCAATGCTTTCATATTAAATACTCGATAAAATGAAAAACCACACATTTTCTCACTTTTAACGAACAGGACTACACTGCCGATCTAACAGTCCAAATTTCCAGAGCTGGAATGACACCAAGCCGCAGACAGCTGTGATTCGTGAACATTCTTCATCATTTTTCGGTGGAGAGAGGGTCGAATAGTGGAGAATCCCAGGGCAAAAAAAAAATATGTTTGCTAGAAGTACCCGATGAGTCGGAAAGTATCAATTCACTACACTAGCGGCGGAAAAATCTATCTGACTTGGAGGCAAATTTTTCTTCCAAACCAAGAGGAGAAACCCGCTCTTCACTGATAATTTGGAATAAAATGAATGTAGCTATAGAAGCTAGGCGGCTAGCGTGGATCAAATGGAATGTACATAAGAACGAAGCTAATTTACAAGCCTTCATTGCACAGAGGAAAACTACGTCGAGCATCATAAGAGGGGCCAAGAGGAAGCACAACCAGGAACTGATTAAGCAAGCAGAGGAGGATTTTGTAAGGAACAACTCTAGAGATCTATACAAGGGCCTCAAGCAACAAACAACCCAATTCGCTTCCCCTGCTTTACATCTCCAGAGACCAGATGGATCGCTGTGTCTTAATGACAGCGATTGTACCAAGACCCTAGCTAACTACTTCAAAGGACTCTTAAATGCAGAAGAACCTATTGAACGTCTCCAAGTTACAGAACCAACTAACCCCAATACTGAGTTTATCCCTCCTCCAACGTATGAAGAAGTCAGAGATGTAATTAAATTACTCAAGAACAATAAAGCTTCTGGAGAAGACGGGATAGTAGCAGAAATGCTAAAACATGCCGGAGAACACACCTTCAGGAGCATACATAAAGTAATTCTGGACATATGGACTAGTGAGAGGCTCCCAGATGATTGGACGTCAGCCATTATCCATCCAATCCACAAGAAGGGAAGCAAAACAGATCCCAGTAACTACAGAGGAATATCACTCCTTGCTGTTACCTATAAGATATTTTCCAAGATTCTGGAACGCCATGTCACAAGACAGTTGGATAAAGAGTTAGGAGAATATCAAGCAGGGTTCAGAGCATCGAGGTCCTGTACCGAGCAGATACAAAATCTGAAGACCATCCTTCAATACAGCAAATCAAGAGCTCGACAATGGGTAGCTATATTTGTCGACTTCCAGAAAGCATACGACTCAGTAGATAGAATTACTCTTTACAATACATTAAGAGAACTAGGACTTAACGACAAGATCAACAGGCTGGTGCAAGCAACCTTGCACAATACCACAGCCAGAGTAAAGTTTAGAGAACAACTCTCGGAGAGTTTCGCCATTAAAACAGGGGTGAGACAAGGAGATGGCATCTCATGTATATTATTTAACTGCGTTCTGGAAAAGATAATTAGAGAGTGGATGAGATTCCTTCCAGAGAACACTGGATTACGGATGGGGATTAAAGCAGACAACCTGAGGATACCATGCCTAGCCTTTGCAGACGATCTGACTTTATTGGCAAATGACATACAGGAGGCTACTACTCAGCTCCAAACACTGCACTCAATAGCGGCTAAAACGGGTCTTTTGATCAACATAGGAAAGACCGAGTTTGTTACTAACATCAAAGATGCCCCTGGAAAGATGAGAGTCAGTGATAATATCTACATCAAGAGAGTCAAAAGTGTAAAGTACCTTGGGGAATGGTTCTCAGAGGACCTCAGCGAAACAATGGCTCTTGAACACAGGAGACTCAAACTAGATAAGGCTTACCATGCCTGTAGAAAGCTGTATGCTTCAAAAAATCTGTCGATGAATGTCAAACTAAGACACTACAATGCAGTAATCAGACCGTCAGTCCTCTATGCAGCAGAGTGTCTATATTTAACTAAGAAGACCCCACTAAGAGCCCTCGAGGTACAAGAAAGAAAGTTCCTGAGACGGATAGTGGGACCAAGAATTTTACCAGATGGAAGCCGATGGTATCAACCAAATCGTGAGCTATATAAACACCAAGAAAATCTCATAGATGCCATCAGAAGAAGGCGACTGGCTTTTTACGGACACCTATCCAGAATGGACTCAAATAGATTATCTCATAGGATCTTCAAGGCTGCTAACAAGGGCAAAGCTACTGGGTTCGTGTGGATGAAGCAAGTGGAGAAGGACCTTTTGGAACTCCACATAAATCAAAACGACATAGCTGATCGGAGTAACTATCATACAACTCTTAAAACTAAATCCTTTGTAACATCCCTCACAGAAGTTACCCACAGACCAAAAGACGAGACCAGGAAATGGTCTGAGGAACGTAAGATTGAATTTAGCCGGAAAATGAAGGACTACTGGGCCATCAGGAAAGCTCGAGGTACCAACAAGAAAACAGCTGCCAAACCAGCCGCTAAGAACACCAATTGTGGCAAACAACGACGATGACTTCAAGAAACAGCTAAAACACAAGCACCGTGGTCCATAGATGGCCCTAACGAATTAAAAAAAAAAGTGAAGAGGAAGAAGCTATTCTTAAAAAACGGCTCTTTTTAAGGTTATTTTTGAGTTACTTAGTGAATTTGGGGTGCTATAATTTGGAATAGGCCTAAATTGTTATTCTAGACCAGGTCATACTACTACTACTACTACTACTGCTGCTGCTACTACTACTACTAAGTCAGCCTCTGCCTTAAGTATGCACACTGCTCATTCAAAACAGCGCATCAGAGTAGGGATCAAATAAATTGAATACTGTACTATGAAGAACCAATGTGTTACGAATCAGCTGTATCAGAAAATATATGAATCAGAGGAATGGCATGCTAAAGAAGAAAGTTTTCTAACTCCCTGGCTATTCCCCGCCAATATTCAGTCAGGCTATTATACTCGGTACGCAGCAGTAATCCCATCTATCGGAGTTGAGAGGCAGCATAAGAGAAAAATAACATCACAACAAACAATGGTCAATGTAATGTTATTGTTGATCAATATTGTGCACATTCGATATTGTAGGCCTTCACATTTAGCTTCCTTCCGACTCTGAAATACCCTTCATCATAGTCGGTACTGTAAAACTGAATAAAACATAAATGATCGGAAATTGTATTCTCTGTAACTGTTGTTATCTAGTACTTTTCGATAAGACCAAAAGCATAGGTACGTAAAAATACCATTTTAGGCGCCTTCCCCTAAACTACAATTTCATCTAGGGTGAATAAAACTGTTTATAGCTTAAACTGTAGTTTCTTATTCCAAGGCTCTATACACCGATTTTCATTAACTTCTGTTAACCCATTTTCTCGTGGCTCGGCGTCGATATGGACTTAGCAACAAAAATACAAATTCATGAATATCTATGTTATCACAGCCGGTACGGTAAAATGTGTAACTTTGGTTATGTAGTAGTATTTATCTTTTTTTCGCTAGTTGCTTTATGTCGCACCGAGACAAATAGGTCTTATGGCGACGATGGGATAGGAAAGGCCTAGAAATTGGAAGAAAGCGGCCGTGGACTTACTTAAGGTACAGCCCCAGCATTTGCCTGGTGTATAAATGGGAAACCATGGAAAACCATCTTCAGGGCTGCCGACAGTGGGATTCGAACACACTATCTCCCGGATGCAAGCTCACAGCCGCGTTGCCTTGACCGCACAGACAACTCGCCTGGTGTAGTATTTATCGATATAACCACTAATAATATAAATGTTTGAGAATTAAATTTTAGGCCTTCCCCTAAACAACCATTTCATTCAGCGTGCATAAAATTATTCCCCGACCTTGCGTACCAATTTTTATTAAGATAGGATCACTAATAACATAAATATTTGAAATTAAAATTTTAGGCCTTCCCCTAAACAACCGTTTCTATCAATGTGAATAAAATTAATTATGGCTTAGATTTTAGCGACTTATTTCCCGACTTCGCATACCGATTTTCATTAAATTCTCTTCATCCGTTTTCTAGTGATGCGTGTACATACATACAGACAGATAGACAGACAGAAATTACGGAAAGTAAAAAGTGCATTTCCTTGTTACTGTGGACATGGCCGATACAGAATCTTTTCAAATTTTGAGCAATGTACAGACAAAACTCTTTTTTTATATTTATATATTTACTCTCACTTCGTGCATGGAGTAAGCTAGGATTAGATTAGTTGACTAATAATATCGTGTCGTATACGAGAGGGAGACGTTTCAAACGTGTTCATGGATTACTTAGATTATATTTTCGATTTCGACCCAGAAAACGACGGGAAATGTAATAGTGCGTACAGTGCGTGAAAGGCGAAAGCCGTATGATGTGCACACGGAGAGAGTTTTTTTTTTTACGTCGCACCGTCACAGATAGGTCTTATGGCGACGATGGGAGAGGACAGGCTTGGGAATGGGAAGGAAGCGGCCGTGGACTTAATTAGGGTTCAGCCCCAGCATTTGCCTGGTGTGAAAATGGGAAACCACGGAAAACCATGTTCAGGGCTGCCGACAGTGGGGTTCGAACCCACTATCTCCCAGATGCGAGCTCACAGCTGCGCGCCTCTAACCGCACGGCTAACTCGCTCGGTCGGAGAGAGTTTAAGTAACGTTCGGTCTTAGAAAGGAATCCTTCAGTTTCCTCCTAAATCCACTTGGAGATCATATACAGCTGAATTCCTGTCTTAATTTTGTTGTATCTCCCAAATTACAGTTGTTGTGTGTCCTACGAGTGTTTCGTACCGGTTCATTTCAGTTAGTTGCCGGTGATCTAATTAACGTTTACCGCACGACTGCTAGCAATATCTTTCATCGCGTGGTTAAAGCACTAATGAGGTTAAGAGGGAAGTATGCCTGCAAATGATGATGATTGTTCGGAAAATAAAAGGAAATTCTTCACGTTGGCAGGTTTCCACACATCGTGGGTACAATTGACTGTGACTGCACGCATATTCCCATTTTTTGCCCTCCCGGTGACAACGGTGAACTTTTCAGAAATCGGAAGAAGTATTTTTTTTTTCAATTTGCTTAACGTCGCACCGACACAGATAGGTCTTATGGCGACGATAGGACAGGAAAGGGCTAGGTGTCGGAAGCGTCCGTGGCCCTAAGGTACAGGCCCAGCATTTTCCTGGTTTAAAAACGGGAAACAATTTCGCTGTGGATGTAGACGATCTGTATGAAGAAACCACTATCAGTTTTTTAATTTTTCCCGCGTGTCCATGATTTCCTGCTTCTCTTTAGCCTTCGCTTTTAAGTCCTTCCACAGAATCTTAACTTGCTCTTCACTGCGTTTACCGTCACTCGAAGCATTGAATTCTTCTGTCACGGCTTTCCATGAATTTATTTTCTTATCCAGCATCTTTATGTTGTGTTTCTTACACACTATATCCTTTGTATCCTTTTCCATAGATCGTCATTATCTATACTAACAAGCATTTTTCTTTTTCGTTTACGTTATTCCCCCATTTCCTATCACACATAACTTTATCTACTTAGATTTCTTTAAAGAAAACACGCAAAGACATCTACACTCCGCGAGTAACGAACACTACTTGTTATAGTAGTAACTAAAAGAGTACATTGTACTTCAACTCTCCGACGTTACTTCCGCAGTAAATAACTCCCGTAGAGTGTGCAAAGTTGAGATTTTATTAACTATATTTGAGGTTGGCAATGATAATATCTATAATAATACAGAGTATCCGTTTTGAAAAGCAGGGAAAGCACAGGGAAATAAAAATGCAGAAAATATACAGGAAAAACACAGGGAAATCGCTTGTCATGTCAAAATTAAGCTTGCTGTTTAACATTGGAACCAAACAGAATGATGTGTAGAATAATACATCACTGAAAGTCGGTGTTAAAAATCTAAATGTCTTGCCAGTGCAATAAAAAGTTATTTAATATATATCAGTAAACTGTTCCTTTTAAAATACCTAGTGTTTTAAAACCTACCCATGTAATTTAAATAACGAAGAGGTGCTTATTATTATGGATTGCCAATAATTATGAATTTTGCCTCGCTTTTAATGAAACAAAAATGATTACAGAAACGCGTAATTATGACAGAAAAATTCTACAAAGAAAGCAATGTGTCAATGGTGCTTGACCACCATATGTATTCAAACAACACTTCCATTTGCTACAGGACTTGGGATCCAATTCCTGAGTTTCAGAACACTAACCCACATGCTTACGTTCAGAAACTGGCGCGCTTACTCATGCCAATTTCAAGAATAAGGCCCCTGTTGAACACAGGCGTTAGTTTGAAGAGTGGTTGACTGATGGCTTGCTGTGATTAATGCAGTTAATTTTTGTCGGTTGTAGTGTTTCTGGGATTACTGCTAACCCACTTCACAGATTGGCACTTGATGATAAGGTGTTGCTTGTTGGAGTTATGATAAATTTTGAACATATACGCATGCCATTGTAAGGGTTCATGCAAAATATGTTTCAGGATAATGATTCCAGAGTATGATAATCATACACGAGTGTCACTCTTAATTACCATGTTTCACTAAATTTAACGCAGGTAAAACTGGAATACCCCAGGGAAAACACAGGGAAAATAGATTTAGGTTACTAGCAGGCACCCTGTAATCATAGAAAACAAGAGAAGAGCGACTTCCGTCAGGCACTTTCATCAACGACCTTTGGACGGGCTCATATAGCGCTCCTAGCTGAGGAAAATTGCAACACGTCCGCCATGTTTCCTGGTGGCACTCGTCAGCTGTTAGTCGTCAAAAAAGAAACATGCCTTAGCTGTTGTCCGCGGGAAATAAACATACGACAGTCATACCACGCGTAGATGTTGGCGATGCCAGTCGCTGACCCATTCAACGACCTATATTATACTGTACATTACGTTGCCCTACCGCCTTCATTTTTTACTGCCCCAAGGAAACATGGCGGAGCAGCTTTCAACCTTGTTCAAATACGGCAGGTCATCCGCCAGTCTCTATGTAGTATAACATAGGTCGTTGACTTTTAATTATTTCTGATCAGGCCTAGCGTATCGTGACTTTTCGTGTTTTGTTTTTCTCAAACATATAAGAAAATAAGATTTTCAGCGTGTCAAAACTTGAAAACTGAGGGCTTTTCCGGACAATCAGTACTGATACCTTCTAATTATTAGGATGACAGCTGGCTAGCTGTAACAAATTAATAAATTAGGCCTATAACTAGAACATTACGCTTATTCATTTAATATAACCTCAACAAGTTACGTGTAAAAGCATTACAATAAATAATAAATTAATAAAAAATAATGCTATTTTTTAACGTCCCACTAACTACTTTTACGGTTTTCGGAGAATACATTATTAAGTCTAGTCATTCACATATATCCCTGGCATAATATCTTAAAGTAATTAGCAGTTGTACTGGAGAAATAGGTAGTCCTCTTTGATTTACCGTCATTAGTGTACCTTCGAACTCTAACACAGTTCGTTTTTTGAATCTGTAGCTAGTTTTCCATTCGTTACCCTGTAGAACTCCATCGGGTTTTGCGCATTTCGTAAAACTCGAAGAAGAATATGTGGGGCTTGGATAATCTCCTGGATGTATTCAAAACCTTCCATAAACTGGATTATGTTTACAATATCCGCCATTGTATTATCCTCTACAGTCGACTTTGTGAAGTCAAAGTACAGAACATTGGCGACTTTGAAGTAAAGTCTCGGCCACAGTCTACTTTCCGCAATGTCTCGACTATGAGTGGGAAAATGGTGACTTTGGTGGGTAAAAAATCGACTTCGCCTCAAAGTCTTGTTCTTGAATCCGACCCTTAGACACGTTTTATGACAACATTGTGATAGGTCAGGGCAAGGATTAGGAAGGAAGTGAACGGAGTAAAGTATAGCATTACAATATTTACCTGGTATAAAAATGGGAAAGTACGGATAAACCATCTTAAGGGTTATCGACAGCGGGGTTCGAACCTACCATAATCCGCATCCAAGCTACAGCTATACACACATCGTAAACCGTGCAGGTAAATTGCTCGGTATTGATTAGTGCTAAGAGGTTATGGTTACCTAGAAGTAGTATTTCCTTTTAAAATAATGATCACAGACATCACCGCTTCTTCTTCACTCTTTTATAGTTCAGTTATTATGAGTTTCGACTTGACGTTTGAGCGCTGCCTTTTGGCGGAGGGTAAATGAATTAATCAACAGCCAATCATAGGCAGCCGATCGCTCCGATAGAGCGCGTTAGACTCCAATTCCGGTTAGCAGTGTTGTCGTTCTGTTGTTTACTGTAACCACGTGCTAACAGCTGTGTGTTCGTGTTGTATTGTACTCAGTTCTTTTCGCTGTCTTTGTGTGTCCTTGTGCTAGGTTGTTGTTCGTTTATATTTCGTGTGTAGAGTTTATAAATGTACTGTTTAGTATTTTTAATAGTATAGCGCGTTATATTGTAGTGAATAGTGTGTAACAGGTGATCTATGTTATATAGTAGCTTAGTTTAATATTTCGTTCGGTAGTTATATAGTAAGTTAATTTTAGGCCCATGTGTGAATTTGATATTCTGTCATGTCGACGCCTACGTCTAAGGATGAAGCTCCCAATGACTCAGAAATGAGTGGTATATTCGCTTTGTAGGATTATTTCCTTCGTTACGGGAAAATGAATCTAACAGCAACGCGAGATCTTCTACATGGTGAGTAGATATTTAATTTAATTTTCTCACGTTGTATCTGTTCGAACATTGACATATTTTTTTCTTGTAGCCTTATCCTAAATGTGTTGTATATTCTTCTTCTTCTTCTTTTATGACCACATAGGATCACTTTAGTCAGTCCGTCGTTCAGGTCTCTTTGAAGGGATTGTTTGGGCTTTGCGGTCCTCCCAGTACTTCTTCAGACGCTCCGATCTTCGTGCCCTTTCCTCAGTTGAAAATGTGCGTGTTGTTGGTTTGTTTTGTGTAAGGGTAAAGCGGAGGTTTGTATTCTTGAGTTTTGTATTCAATTTTATCTTATTTTTGGTGTCTTCTGTTGTAAGGCCTATTTCCTTCAGATCCTCTCTTACTTCTCTGATCCATTTACATCCTGTTGTGGTATTTTTTGAGACGAGATTGTGTTGTACTAGTTGTTTCAGAAGTCTCGAGTCCTGCATCCTCATGATATGTCCAAAGAATCCCAGTCTCCTCTTACGCATAGTATCTGTAATGGGTTCTAGCTCTTTGTACACGACTTTGTTAGGTATTAACCGCCACTGTCCATCTTTCTGATATTTTTTGTTGATACAGGTTCTTCCAATCCTCCTTTCAATTTTCTGAAGTCTGTCAGTCTTTGATTGTTTATTCAGGTAAAAGAGTGTTTCTGCTGCATATGTAGCTTCCGGTTTTATAACTGTGTTGTAGTGTTTTATTTTTGTATTTATTGATAGACATTTCTTTTTGTAGATATCCCATGTTAATTTTTGTGCTTTAGCTAATCTATTTGTTCTTACTTGGATTGAGATTTTTTCATTTAAGTTATGTGTTATTACTTCTCCAAGATATTTAAACTGAGTTACTATTTTGATTTTATTACCATTTATGGTGACTTCTTTTAGCTGTGTTGGTTTTTGGGGCGTGTTGTATATTATTGATCTTATGTGAATCATGTATGTTGCTACAAAGAATAACTGATTATGGACTTAAATTCCAGTATTTACATTTCTGTTCGTCTTGTGTATCGTAAATCAGCTGTTTGTATTCGTAGCAAATTGGCACCGCCGGCTGACTTCCGGCTAACTGTCAAGTCGAAACATAAAAACGGAACTATAATAACATTACTAGAGGACCGCGCTACTCCGCAGTATTCGTTATAAATAAGTCCGATAACTCGTCTTGATGTGCTTGTCGCAGTCATATTGTTTTGCCTGCCCTTCACAGTGGTTTTATGAACATTTAATAAAAAGCGCGTTTGGTATGCCGCAGATCGTAGTCAGAATTCATCCATTCTGACACCATCATACCGCCTGTTTGGTAAAAAATCTATCCATATATTCGCTTATTTATCCTGCAGTTCTTGATGTAAAGCTTGGTATTGTGTCGTAGAAGGCAATGGTATTTTTTTAAATCCCAGTTCTATATACTGTAGAACGGTTGTCTTTTGAGTTCATAGGTTAGTCTCGAAGGAGCTTTTTTTGCCAGACAGAGAACTTTTTTAAGATACATAGCCTTCACGCTTATTTATTTATTTATTTATTTATTTATTTATTTATTTATTTATTTATTTATTTATTTATTTATTTATTTATTCTTTGCGTTTAGGCCATCTGTGGACTACGATGCTTGTGTTCTAGCTGTGTTTTTGTCGTCGTCTGCCCCTTTTAGCGTACTGGATTGTGTTCTTAGTGGCCTCTTGAGCCTTCCTGTTGGCCCAGTATTCCTTCATTTTACCGTTGAATTCTTTCCTGCGCTCCTCTGACCAATTCCCTGCTCCTTTGTGGCTAGCTTGATGTAAGGAATGTTAGGAAAGGTTTAGTTTTGACCATTAAACGGTATGCATTTCTGTCAGTAATGGCGGCTTGATTAATATTAAGCTCTGCAAGATCTTTGTCCACTTGTTTGGTCCAGGGGAATCCAGTAGCTTTGCCTTTGTTAGCAACCTTGAAGATCTTACGGGATAATCTATTAGGATCCATTCTGTATAGGTGTCCATGGAAAGTCAGACGTTTTCTCCTGATGGCATCTATGAGATTTTCTTGATGCTGGTAGAGCTCATTGTTGGGTTTGTACCATCGCCTTCCATCTGGTAGGATCCTTGGCCCTATTATTCTTCTCAGGAATTTCCGTTCTTGCACTTCCAGGGCTCTCAGTGGGTTTTTTTTTTTTTTTTTTAAGTTAGGGATATGCATTCTGCTGCGTAGAGGACTGATGGTCTGACTACTGCATTATAGTGTCTGAGTTTTACATTTTTTGATAAATGCTTTGAGGCATACAATTTTCTGCAGGCATGGTAGGCCTTGTCTAATTTGATTCTCCTTTGTTCAAGAGCCATCGTTTCACTTAGGTCCTCCGATATCCACTCTCCGAGGTACTTCACATTTTTAGCTCTCTTGATGGGCACTGACTCCCATTGTTGTAGGGGCATCTTTGATGTTTGTCATAAACTCGGTCTTTCCATTGTCGATCTTGAAGCCCGCTTTAGCTGCTATAGAGTGCAGTGTTTGAAGCTGCATAGTGGCCTCATGCATGTCGTTTGCTAATAAAGTAAGGTCATCAGCAAAGGCCAGGCATGGAATCCTCAGGTTGTCTGATTTAAACCCCATTCTTAATCCGGTGTTCTCAGGTAATGACCTGGTCCATTCTCTTATGATCTTTTCCAGGACACAGTTAGATAATATGCTTGAGATACCATCTCCTTGCCTCACCCCTGTTTTGATTGATTGATTTATTTATTTATTTATTTATTTATTTATTTATTTATTTATTTATTTATTTATTTATTTATTTATTATGGCTTCTTTCATGTGGCGAAGTTAAGGCACACGGCCCTCTCTTACACTTAGCCACAATACAACAAATGATATTAAGGTTGCCTAATACTAATTAGACTATACTACTTATACTATTTCCTAAATTAAGCTTAAGTTACACATCCACACAATATGCAGCGTATTAGCTTATTAGCCCGTTGATTTAGTCCTCTTTTCTACACAGACACTTGCACACACCCTTACAATGTACATACACACTTATCAACTACCCTTACATATACACTCTTCCTAGTACAGCTTCGATAGGTGTTCCCAGAGGCGTATGCACTGATCTCTATACCTATAGAGATCAGTGGGCGTATGTCATCGTGGGGTCTGTTTGTACGTAACATTTCCTCTCAACGGCATGTAAGTATATATTTGGAACTGGAAAAAGTTAAAGAATCAAAGAGTATCTAGCAAGCTTGAAAGGTAGTAATCACACATGGCTGCTTGCAATGACATTACGAAGGATGAAAATCACATGTATCAGAATATTAATTAAAGTGTCAGTCGCTTAAACAACCTGCTAAGTACAGGATGTATTGCGGGTTAGGGTAAGCCTTCGCCTGCAATTAAGGGAGAGATCATTTAATGATTTGATTTTATGATTACTCATGAATGTCTCATGATTCACCGGCAGGTAATTCCGGAGAGAATGAAACAAAATTAAAATCCCACTTTGCTGACTCCTATTGTTAAGCTGATAACTTTAGTTAACTTTCTAGTTTCTAGTTATACCATCTACCACATCATAATTATTATCTTCGATAGCATCACTACCATCATGTATAATTTAAGTACTAATGCAACTTTAAAGCCGTTCGAAATCATTTTAATTGTAATATTTTAAATACTTAGCTATGCTATGTGCATATGTAACTGAATATTTGTAATATTATGTTACTGAAGAAAAGTGTATTTTTATTTCATTTATGACTATTTTACAAGGACTTTCGTAAAGAGACATTATAATCTTAATTTAATATTTGTTTTAATCTAGAGCCTCCGTGGCTCAGACGGCAGCGCATCGGCCTATCACCGCTGGATACCGTGGTTCAAATCCCGGTCACTCCATGTGAGATTTGTGCTGGACAAAGCGGAGGCGGGACAGGTTTTTCTCCGGGTACTCCGGTTTTCCCTGTCATCTTTCATTCTAGCAACACTCTCCATTCTCATTTCATAGCATCTATCAGTAATTAATAAATCACTTTGGGAGTGGCGACCCCATCGTACTAACAGCCTATATATGATTCATTCAATACATCCCTGACCCGGTCAATGATTGGAAAACAGGTTGTAGGTTTTCATTTTCATTTGTTTTAATCTAATGTAATATATACACTGACTGACAGAGCAAATGCAACACCAAGAAGGAGTGGTCAGAACTTTATGCCAATTGCAGGGTAGACTGACGTCACTGAGGTATGCTCATGATGTGAAATGGCCCACTTCGTACCGTGATTTCTCAGCCGACAGTCATTGTAGAACGTGTTGTCGTGTGCCACAGGACACGTGTATAGCTAAGAATGCCAGGCCGCCGTCAACGGAGGCATTTCCAGCAGACAGACGACTTTACGAGGGGTATGGTGATCGGGCTGAGAAGGGCAGGTTGGTCGCTTCGTCAAATCGCAGCCGATACCCATAGGGATGTGTCCACGGTGCAGCGCCTGTGGCGAAGATGGTTGGCGCAGGGACATGTGGCACGTGCGAGGGGTCCAGGCGCAGCCCGAGTGACGTCAGCACGCGAGGATCGGCGCATCCGCCGCCAAGCGGTGGCAGCCCCGCACGCCACGTCAACCGCCATTCTTCAGCATGTGCAAGACACCCTGGCTGTTCCAATATCGACCAGAACAATTTCCCGTCGATTGGTTGAAGGAGGCCTGCACTCCCGGCGTCCGCTCAGAAGACTACCATTGACTCCACAGCATAGACGTGCACGCCTGGCATGGTGCCGGGCTAGAGCGACTTGGATGAGGGAATGGCGGAACGTCGTGTTCTCCGATGAGTCACGCTTCTGTTCTGTCAGTGATAGTCACCGCAGACGAGTGTGGCGTCAGCGTGGAGAAAGGTCAAATCCGGCAGTAACTGTGGAGCGCCCTACCGCTAGACAACATGGCATCATGGTTTGGGGAGCTATTGCGTATGATTCCACGTCACCTCTAGTGCGTATTCAAGGCACGTTAAATGCCCACCGCTACGTGCAGCATGTGCTGCGGCCGGTGGCACTCCCGTACCTTCAGGGGCTGCCCAATGCTCTGTTTCAGCAGGATAATGCCCGCCCACACACTGCTCGCATCTCCCAACAGGCTCTACGAGGTGTACAGATGCTTCCGTGGCCAGCGTACTCTCCGGATCTCTCACCAATCGAACACGTGTGGGATCTCATTGGACGCCGTTTGCAAACTCTGCCCCAGCCTCGTACGGACGACCAACTGTGGCAAATGGTTGACAGAGAATGGAGAACCATCCCTCAGGACACCATCCGCACTCTTATTGACTCTGTACCTCGACGTGTTTCTGCGTGCATCGCCGCTCGCGGTGGTCCTACATCCTACTGAGTCGATGCCGTGCGCATTGTGTAACCTGCATATCGGTTTGAAATAAACATCAATTATTCGTCCGTGCCGTCTCTGTTTTTTCCCCAACTTTCATCCCTTTCGAACCACTCCTTCTTGGTGTTGCATTTGCTCTGTCAGTCAGTGTATGTGTGTGTGTTTTTCAAATCATTAGGTTTGCACCTGTCTGAAGCACAATAAATAAATAAATAAATAAATAAATAAATAAATAAATAAATCGGTCCTGTAGAACGGACGGACGGACGGATTCCCCAAAGCTGTTTTAGTAAACTCTTTTAATAACCTTACAAGAAGTAAACAATAACCAAAACACATTTTTAATCAGTGAATATCGGGATTTTTGTTCAGATGTCGCGAGCATTTGATGACACGTTAAGCCACTGAACAAAGGGAATTCTGTGACCAGAGATCATTCCGTGGGCCGTCACGGAGAACTGCGGCCAAGGCACGTGGAAAGAAGTCAGTATTTCCCGTCAGACTAGCTGGGACTTGAAAGGAAAAAGGACACTTAAGACCTGTAGAGTGACAATAACACGGAAGAAATTTTAGGTCATCGATCTTTCGGTGTTCGGTTTAAAAACGATTCCAGTTAAATATCTTGACTTGTATAACCAAATTGAACGTGCGCTATACTGCAGTAGTTCACCTCTTTCTAACCTCAGTAATAATCACGGTTACTCATACCTGTCAGATCAGAATAATGGACAAATATCTTGACATGTGAAATATATATCTGTATCGGGATACAGACAATGTTGTGAGATAGACAAGAAACAATGGCATGATCATAAACGGGGATAAAAGTCAGGTTATGAGTTTCACTAATAGGAAGTCATCTCAGTTTCGATTACTGCGTTGATGGGGTGAAAGTTCCTTATAGGGATCACTGTAAGTACCTATGTGTTAATATAAGGAAAGATCTTCATTGGGATAATCACATAAATGGGATTGTAAGTAAAGGGTACAGATGGTATTGAGTGGATTTAGTAAGGATGTAAAGGAGAGGGCGTATAATTCTCTGGTAAGACCCCAACTAGAGTATGGTTCCAGTGTATAGGACCCTCACCAGGACTATTTGATTGGAGAACGGGATAAAATCCAAAGACGAATAAGTTTGAGTGCTGTTTTTAAAGTAAGAAAAACCACAATTTGAAGATAAAGTTGGAATCCAAGAGGACAAATTTGGCCAAACATTCGTTTATGGGAAGAGGAGTTCGGGATTGGAATAATTTACCAAGGGAGATATTCAATAAATTTCCAAATTCTTTGCAATTATTTAAGAAAAGACTATGTAGGTCTACACAACAGATAGGGAATCTGCCACCTGGGGGACTGCCCTAAATGCAGATCAGTGGTGATTGATTGAGAGCAGGTGATAGACTCAAATTCAGAGGTTCAAATAAAATATAACTGTGCTGTTAATAAAACGTTGTATCGCCTTCCGTTTTCCATTTAGTTTGCATTATGTAGGAATTGTAATTTCATTAATTAGTTTATAACAAATTGCACCGAATCTAAAGACGGCAATAATATGAACTGAACAAAACGCGTGTGTGTTGGTAGAATGACACCTAACAACGTGATCCTTTTAAACTGTTAATGAGACAGGCTCACAATTGCCTATTGTTTTCTTTTATTTAATGACGGTCGGCACCGTGGTGTCTAAAGTGACCCCACAATGCAAAACATCAAGTGCTTTGATTTCGATTTAAATTTACACTGCAATATTGTTTGAAGGTAATAACCTTTTCAAATTGATTTCTGGTCCGACTCGTTGGCTTAATGGTCAGCGTACTGGCCTTCGGTTCAGAGGGTCCCGGGTTCGATTCCCGGCCGGGTCGGGGATTTTAACCTTCATTGGTTAATTCCAATGGCCCGGGGGCTGGGTGTTTGTGCAGTCTCCAACATCCCTCCAACTCACACGCCACACATAACACTATCCTCCACCACAATAACACGCAGTTACCTACATATGGCAGATGCCGCCCACCCTCATCGGAGGGTCTGCCTTACAAGGGCTGCACTCGGCTAGAAATAGCCACACGAAATTATTATTATTATTATTATTATTATTATTATTATTATTATTATTATTATTATTATTATTATTATTATTATTATTATTATTGATTTCTTGTCGAAATTAGTTCAATCTATATTCCTGGTTTTGAAAATATGGGACCATTGTTCAGAAGAAATGCATTTGGTGGTGGTGATTACTGGCTTAAGAAGTAGGTCTGCATCTGTGCAACCATCCTCTGAAGAGGAAATACAACCGGAAAACCTTCCACTCATAACAATAATCGAAAGTCTGCCTCCGTAGCGTAACGGATAGCACTATTGGCCCCCGTCCTCGGGAGCCTCTGTTCGATTCCCGGTATTGACAGGAATTTAAGATTAACAAGAGGGCTGGTATGTGGTCAGAATGAATGCAGTTCGTCTCCTTTAGGGGTGTGCCTGAAAAGAGTTGCGCTACCCCGGGACGAGGACATGAGTTTACTTTTTACTAATCTGAAGATAAAAATGGGTTCCGTGGTTCAAATCCCGGTCACTTCATGTGAGATTTGTGCTCGACAAAGCGGTGGCGGGGCAGGATTTTCTCCGAGTACTCCGGTTTTCTCGGCCATCTTTCATTCCAGCAACACTGTCCACTATAATTTCATTTCATTTCATCTGTCAGTTATTAATCATTGCCCCAGAGAAGTGCGACAGGCTTCGGCAGCCGACACATTTCCTATCCTCGCCATTAGATAGGGGCTTCATTCATTCCATTCCTGACCCAGTCGAATGACTGGAAAAAGGCTGTGAATTTTCATTTTCCCTAGTAAATGCATACATAAATTCTTCTTATGACGTCGTCTCCAAACGGAGGTAGACGATCCACACGGCCAGCTCCGATCTTGACGTTGCAGACATGCCATGTGAATTTAATTGGAATATCTCTCAGGATCTTTAATGCAGTGGTTTCCTGTTGCCTTCTGCATCCTGTTGCCGTTGACCAAACTGGTTCCTCCGCCATTGTGAACAATTTCTTGTCCCCAGGACAATAGAGTGCCCTTACCCATACCCGCTCATCCACTCTCAAAGAGACCGTTGGCGCTTGGTGTAGGGGATCTCCTTATACCGGGAGATAATCGGTCCCTTCATTCGTTAGCCGCCTGCATATAAAATATCATTTTTATATGCACTCGTTGCCCCCTCTCTACCACGGGGAGGTGAATGTCAGGATTTTACCGTCATTGAAACAAGGACCAAATGGCATTTCCTTGTTTCTCTGGTTCTTTAGAGAGTATAAATAAATTATTACGGTTATCACAACCGATAAGCGTCGTCAATAGGTAAAAATATTTATTATTATCCTTATTTTATAAGATACAGTCGTCTTCTTCTTCTTCTGCTGCTGCTGCTGCTGCTGCTTCCACCGCTTTTCCCACTTCTGTGGGGTCGCGGGTGCAAACTGTGTCACCATATGTGAATTTGGCCCTGTTTTACGGCCGGATCCCCTTGCTGACGCCAACCCTATGTGGAGGGATATATTGGGACAAACACAAACAACTAGTATGGCATTACTCTTCATTGCATATCCCGATACAGATATATATTTCATATGTCAAGATATTTGTCCCTTATTCTGATCCCGGCCACTTCATGTGAGATTTGTGTTGGAAAAAGGGTACTCCGGGTTTCCCTGTCATCTTTCATTCCAGTCATTAATCAATGAATTAGAATTAGAGGATCATCCCGCAAATGAAATGGCGTATGGCTTTTAGTGCCGGGAGTGTCCGAGGACATGTTCGGCTCGCCAGGTGCAGGTCTTTTGATTTGACACCCGTAGGCGACCTGCGCGTCGTGATGAGGATGAAATGATGATTGAAGACGACACATACACCCAGCCCCCGTGCCAGCGAAATTAACCAATTATGGTTAAAATTCCCGACCCTGCCGGGGATCGAACCCGGGACCCCTGTGACCAAAGGCCAGCACGCTAACCATTTAGCCATGGAATCATCCCGCAATTATGACAGTATAAACTCTTAAACTCGTACATACTAAAATAAATCCCAAATTAAAAGTAAATAAAGTCGTCATAAAAGGGTAAATCATTCAAGTTATCAAGGCTAATCTAAAAATTGGTGAAAAATAATATATCAAATAGTTTCAGAGGAGTGCGACAGGCTTCGGCAGCAGGCACAATTCCTATCCTCGCTGCTAGATGGGGGCTTCATTAAATCCATTCCTGACCCGGTCGAATGATTGGAAACAGGTTGTCTTTTTATTATGAGACAGGTAAACTTACATGTAATTTTATATTTCGACTTTTTGCAGTTTGTTATGGGCTTGCCCATTGAACAGATGAAGAACGAAGAAATCCTAACATGAACACAACATTTATTTCTTCTTCTCTTTCTTCATCTGTTTACCCTCCAAGGTCGGTTTTTTCCTCGGACTCAGCGAGGGATCCCACCTCTACCGCCTCAGAGCAGTGTCCTAGATCTTCAGACTCTGGGTCGGGGATACAACTGGGGAGAATGACCAGTACCTCGCCCAGGCGGCCTCACCTGCTATGATGAACAGGGGCCTTGTGTAGGGATGGGAAGATTGGAAGGGACAGGCAAGGAAGAAGGAAGAAAGGAAGGAAGGAAGGAAGGAAGGAAGGAAGGAAGGAAGTGGCCATGGCCTTAAGTTAGGTACCATCCCGGCATTCGTCTGGAGGAGAAGTGGGAAACCACGGGAAACCACTTCCAGGATGGCTGAGGTGGGCATCGAACCCACCTCTACTCAATTGACCTCCCGAGTGAGTAGACGCCGTTCCAGCCCTCATACCACTTTTCAAATTTCGTGGCAGAGCCGGTAATCGAACCCGGGCCTCCAAGGGTGGCAGCTAATTGCACTAACCACTACACCACAGAAGCGGAAATGTATTATTATTATTATTATTATTATTATTATTATTATTATTATTATTATTATTATTTCAGAAACATCTATTTCGGGGTTATCCAAATAAAACATATTGGGCCTAACCTATGTAATAAAGAGTGAGCACAATAGTAATGTACTCTTCACTCATACTTTTTCATTTTTTTCTATGTTTTTATTTCACAGTTTTAAAGTTTTCATTTTTGTAAATTGATCAAAATCATTATTATATGCAGTAGGGCTGTCGATAACGCTGACCAAACTAATAAAACTGAAATTATGGGAATAAATGTTAGGCCTAATAGTATTTTAGCGGGCCGATGACCTTTTATGTTAGGACCCTTAAAACAACAAGCAAGCAGTATTTTAGCACAAATCAGAGCATTGAACATTATAAGAAAGAGAATAAAGTACAGGTAACCCAAAAGTGCGTTATAATTTGATGAGGCAATTCTTCACGAAATTATTGGAGATAGAGAGGTAATAAGTGACACACGTGATTGGCATGACATGGGGTTTTATTGACCCCAAAATAAAGTAAATAATGCTTCACTAGCAGTGCCTTTTCTGGTAACATCAACATGCCGCGATCGCAGGTACATCTGACGCTTTTTTTTTCCTACATTGCCTCCGACATGCTATTAATTTCTAAGGAGAAAATTGATAGCAGGGCGGAGTGGGAAAGGTACTACAGGAGTACCTGCCTGTTTGCATGTCAGACGCGTTACCAGGCAAGGTTTGTGTTGGTAAGGTGTTGTTGAGGCGTGGTATTAAGGGTCAGGGAAAATCACATAGGCGGGAATAGAAAGAGCCTACATGTAAAACCTGACATATTTTGATACCACATGCAAGGATGTGGGCTGGAGTGGTTCAGAGGTTGTGTTAGTTAGAAATATGTGCCATGCAATCATAACAATTTTCCTTGCATTTGTCAGTTATTATGGAGATCAGTCCTTCTTGTCACTGCCGGGTGCGGCTCGGGTCCACTAGCTTCTGGGATTTGGACCACAGGATAGTCCCTTGGTCCAGCAGCCGGCGGTCCCTGGTGGCAAGTCTCCTTTAAGGAGAAGGGAAGTAGAGCCAAGCCTTACTTAAGGTAAGGGGCTTCTTCTTTTCGCCTGGTGACGTCCCGTTGCTGCGGTGTTGATGGCACACATTTGATTTAGGGAATAATATAACATCAAAAATCAGATAGTATGCAGGTGACATAATTGTTTACAGGGAAATAAATAACATTGACGATTGTCCAGAATTACAAATTGAGAGTATTCAGCAATGGGTTGAAGAATATAATATGAAGGTTAATGGAGGCAAATCAACTGTTACAACATTTACAACCAGGAGTTTTAAAACTGAATTTGAATATACTTTGGATGAGGTAGTTATCCCAAAAGATGGCAAGTGCAAATACTTTGGTGTGAGATTTGAAAGTAATTTGCACTGGAAGGGCCATGTGGATGACATTGTTGGGAAAGCATACAGATCGTTACATGTCATAATGAGGCTACTTAAAGGATGCAACAAAGAATTAAAAGAGAAAAGTTACTTAAGTATGGTTTGTCCATTATTGGAATATGCAAGCAGTGTTTGGGATCCTCACCAAGATTACCTAATAAAAGAAATAGATAGTGTGCAGAGGAAAGCAGCAAGATTTGTAATAGGGGATTTCAGGAGAAAGAGTAGTGTATCAGAAGTGTTAAAGGAATTTGGGTGGGAAACTTTAAGTGAGAGAAGGGAGAAAACTAGACTCATAGGATTATATAGAGCCTATACAGGAGAAGAAGCATGGGGAGATGTCCGTTAGAGGCTCCAATTAGAAAATAATTATATCGGCAGGACTGACCACAAGTATAAAATTAGAACGAATGTTAGCAGAAGCGATTGGGGTAAATTTTCATTCATTGGGAAGGGCGTGAAGGAGTGGAACAGTTTACCGGGGGTAGTGTTTGATCCTTTTCCAAAATCTGTACAGATATTCAAGAAGAGAATAAACAGCAACAGAGAAAATAAATGAAATGTTAGAGGGCATTCGACCAGTGCAGGTTATTGTAAATAAAAAATGTGTGTGAATAAATTAATTCCATCCCCTGGTCTAAAGAGTTTGGACAGCCAAAGTAGGGGACTACCTCTAGGGGTGAAGTACAGTGGAGACTTCGAGGGCCCTGGGACCGCTACGGTAGCTGTGAAGGTCCTTCAGGAACTCTGAAAAGTGGTGGCAAAAGGGGCTCTGGTTAAGACGCAGCAGGTCGTTATGCTACTTAGGTTCCAAAATGGGTAAAAAATAAATAAGTAAAAATAAATGCAATGTAAATTTTAATCTTATACCAGTTGTATAGTATTATTTGAAGTAATTCCACATACTGTATATGAGTTGACTATATTTGTAAGTAGAGGAGGTATTATAAGTAGAATTTTGTAAACAATATCAATTTATTAAGGATGAGCTGTGTGTTTAATAGAAAAAGAATGTTAGCGTAAATTGTATAATATTGTATTCTAGGAAAATTTTCTTCTCTTGTTAATCTAAAATTTAATCCTTGACGATAATGCATTTTAGTGTACCATTTGTCGCCGAGGTAGACACCTCATTTGCAAATAAAGAGATTTTGATTTTTTTATTTTTGTCACTGCAATCTGTAATTTTTGAGATGGTTCAGTCAGCTTCCGCTTCGAACGCTAGCGTTGCCACCGCCTGGGGGCCATCTGGTGGCGAATGAACATACCATTTTCCACTTCTATTATAACGTTCCAAATTTAAAGTGTCATTGTTGAAGAAGTCTTTCTCGTGAACAGTTGAGATTTCTTCTGAGGACGCAGAGCACATTCCCCTGCGAAACGTTAAGAATTTCACCTTATTTTCTTGACACGGCAAAAGCCCAAAAGTCTATACAGTATCATGTTTTTATTCTAAGCTAGTTCTACATATGTACATTTACACATCTCAATATCAATAGAGTGCGGACTGCTCTTCCGCTCTCGTATCCTGGATGTGCTAGATAACTGAAAGACAGTAACTATATATAGGCTATAATTTAAAAATAATGGAATAGTAATGAAATAGTAGAATAATAGTATGGTTAGTATGTAGCGTCTAGTGGCGGGCTTCCTGTCCACTACCTTGTCACTGGCAGGGGGCGGAGGTGGATTGAGTCGTCTCTTATTATACGTCTGTGTTGTCTTCGTTATTTGAATTTCTTCTCTCGATCCTTCCTCGCTTGCATCCCTGTGGTGGTTAGAGCTGTAACATACATAAATAGACATGTATACATATATATACAAGCGTTTGCAGTGTGGGATGTGTGCGAAATATTGTGTGGTGCGAAGTAGTGAGTGGATGCCTGCTTAGGAGGAGGGAGGGGGGGGGGGGGAATTGGAACCTCCGGTCTCTTAACCCTGTGGCTGAACATAATTTGTTTCGGAGTGGTGTATTTTGTGTACAGATCGACGTCGTAGCGTCCTATTCCACTGACTAATGGCTTGATCTTATTACCCCATCTGACGCTCTCTCTCACATCAGTTCCTTTCATACCGTACACGGGTCTCATGTAGCATCACTGACGTGTTCCTGTCCAGCGCCATTTGTTGGCCTGTTTGTGCACTTCTTGGTGTCAATAAAGCCTCATATCATATCAAGCATGTGTGGCTATTTGTACCTTGGTGTTGCTGTCCAGCGCAATCCATTGGTCATTTTGTGTCTTTATTTTGATGTCAATAAAACTCCATGTCACGCCAATCAGGTGAGTCAGTTATCACCTCTCTATCACAAATACTCCGTGAAGTACTGCCTCGTCAAATGTTACTCTGAATGTGAAAATATTTTACAAATACAGTATATCATAATGTATAAAATGAACTTTTACTGAAACCGGATTGTCTAAATGCAAAATACGCAATAAGGTATTTTAGTTCACGACAGTAAATCATCGAATCACAAATATTTCAAAAGACAGTTTGAGCTGGATGTTTTTTTTTTTTTGCTTTACGTCGCACCGACACAGATAGGTCTTACGGTTCTCCTTTTTTGTTTGAAATGCCATTTATCTTAAGGGCAGAGGGAGGTTGAAAATAAGGGGGCTAAGGTCATAAAACAATGATGTTGGGAACTTAATATTTTACTGAGAATTATAAAGTTTGTGATGCAAATATACATCGTTAGGCATTTAAGCTTACTTGGATTCGATGTACATTTATATCCATAGGATTCAAAGCTTTAGGTAATCAGCACTCTAAGTAAATTATGTATGGTGTTGTCATGTATATAGTGTCAATTATAACTATGATTTTTTCAACATTCTCATACCGTATGTTGTAAACATTTTAGAAAATAACATGTAAAAGATTTCTCAATCTCGTATTTATTTTATTTATTTGTACTTCGTACAATGATAGACTGCTTAAATATGACAAAATATACCATAAAACTTAAATATTTAATGTGTGTTTATAAATGAAGAGTTTTCCTGAGTTAATCGTTCTCGTATGCAGTATTACAGAGGTGATTTCAAACAATTTGGACGAAGCCTTTAATGGCCAGGACGGCTAAATCACAGCATAGATTCTTGAGAATACCCACTCTTCTGAAGAATTCAACTAAGAATTTTGATATGGTTCCTCCTGCTCCGATGGAAAGTCCTACAACCCTTATACAGGAGGATGGTTGTCTAGTTGTACTTCCTCTTAAAACAATAATCACCACCATCACCCTTATACAGGAGGATGTTGTATGTTTCTTTGACGTAGCTGATGGTTGGTTCATAGATGGCTCGCTTCTCCGTTTCTACCACTGCTGGCTGACTGGAGTCCACCTCACCATTTTTGGTTTCTTATAAAACAATACATTTATTATAAAACACTTTTCAAATATATTCATTGAAATATATACAGTCTGCATAAAAATATATATATATCACCGTGGAATACACGTGTAAACGTAAAATTATAGTCTACGGTACGTCTTTGGTTGCAACATTCATAACCTAAAATTTAGAAAAAATAGTCGCATTCAATGGCACCTTTTCAACTTACTTTCGTCTCACATACCATGTCTACATGCAGAACAGCAACTTTCCATCGAATACCAAATCAAACTTCCAAGTGTAGATGGGACATCTGGTTTACACAACTTATAAAAACATACCATTGGTTATTTTTGTGACACGTCCAGAATTTCGGCTCTTTTTTCCTGGGTTTACACCGTCGTTGTCATGGTGATGGGGGCTACAGTGCACATTCGGCACGGCACGGCAGGAGTATGTTCGGCTCGGGTCGGTTGGACGAGCTTCGTTCGCGCTCCCTCGGTTTTTAGTTGCGACCAAGCCGAGTAGGAGGGGGACGACGCGAAGCGGCATTCTACAGTCCGCTTGCTACCATAGCAGACAGATTCAGACTGCGTTCTCACGTGGTTGTATTTATTATACACCGGTCGCAGTGAATATAGTGTCTTGTGAATTTATTTTTCTTGTGCTGGCATTGGACTTGAAGAAATACTCATGGACATCATGTGTTCTAACTTCTGAGATGGGAACCTTTTTTAAATAATCGTATTTATTCAGGAGTGATATTTGGAAGAGAAACATAAAGGGAAAGATTTTTATGGAGTGGGGTGCGTGTTTTTTGTCACAGACAAAACGTATTCTAGAGTGACTTACTTGGTGTTTTTCATTGTGTGGAGAAAAATATTCTCGTAACTGCTTCTTCCCCAGATTGAAAAGAAGCGTGGTCATCGAACATCGTTCTTTTCTGCTCAAACTGAGAGAAGTTGAAATTCTATGCTTAGGAGGGAGAATTGCTGTCATTCCGGAAGGCCATCCTTTATGGAAAGAGAATAAGGGATTCTAGCTTTCGGTAAGTCGCATTATAATTTATTATTAACGTATTGAGCAACATGACGAAATAATATTTTCTTTGTTTAACAGGCTTGCGTTAGATTCAGGGGGCAATCTGAAGAATTTAATGTCTTGATTACTTATAATTAGTTTCTGTGCTCTTTCAAGTGTGATTAAAATGAAGTGGAATATTAATGTATAACGAATGTGAATTTTGTTAGGCGAATGTCCTGACGGGTTCGCTGCTTGGTGAACAGTCGTAGAACGCGTGGGTTGAAACGCCGGAGTGTGGGATCAATAGATGAGAATTTGCTTCTGCGAGAATGTTTCCACAGTCCGCTTGTTTAATTAAATTCATATTGATCGTTATCCTTTTGTCAGTCGCATGGCAGTGCATGTTTCGGAATTTGTTCTAATTGACTGTCATTGATGACCAATGCAGTGCGACTTAATCCGTTTGAACCCCACGCTTGCTATGAATTGTTTGTAAAAAGAATCTGACATGGTGACCGTGTTTTAAGTCTCAGTTGAGTAACAGTATCACAGTTTTTTTTTTATTTTTACTTCTATAACGATCGATATGTTTGTGTTCAGGTACGTAAAAGCTCTGGTAGTTCGTCAGTACGTACCAGAAGACTAGGGAAACGGATGCATTTTTATCCACTTTTCATTTTTTGCGGAATGTTTTAATACTTGCATTCGCAGATATTCGAACTTGCTGACTACTGTTTTCTTAAATTTTTAATCTCAGTGTATCACCGCTTCTGAAGCTCTACTGTTACCGATGTTTTAGATGCAGTTACAGCGGTTTTGAAATCGATTTACATAGAGCTGAATTGATCATATCCATTTAGGTAACGATTAGCCGTTAAATACTCTAGCCCGATACAATTCCTCGGTCCAAGTTGGTTATAACGTCCTATTTGTCGATATTTTGTTTTTGTTTGTAAACTTACGTGTGTGTGTGTGTCTCTTTTTCTCTCTCACTCTCTCCATAGAGTAAGTTTGGAAGGTGTTACATTTTTCTCTCAACAAACGTCTTAATACCTGGTTGATTTAGGCAGCTTTTAAGAAATCGTTTCGAACTTGCAGCCTCCTCTCTGGCTCTCTGTATCTTTGTTTAAAGAACACCTTTTGTTCCCAAATACCTCCTACGTCTCGGGAGGTGCATGGTTTAGTCGCGTCGGTCGAGCGCACTGTTGCCGGATTGTCTTCATCTTTTACTAGTCCTTTTATTTCATGTTTTGGTATTGGGCATATCAAACTGTTAATGAAAGAAAACAGTACTGATTATACCCGCAAAGTGGCATAGATGTTAAAACGTGGGAAATATTGCTGTAAAATTCTTGACGACCGATCAAATTTACCGCTAAAAGTAATTGACGGGCATTTACCTTGTTTTATTCCGGCATTACTTTCTTCTTCACTGTTCCATAGTATATAATTAAAATGCCTTTTCTTGGATAGAGTAACCAGTTTAGCGATTTTATGTGAACATACGAATGATTTATTCGATCGTTTCTTTATGGACTTATAAACCATCAGCTTTCTTTCTGTTCTTGAACAGAATTAATCTGTGTAATTAAGAGGTTTGATGTAATGTTTTTTTTTGTCTTATTCACAGAAGTTATTATGTATAGGTATTCTCACTGTTAGGAAAGCCTAGCGGTGCTATTGATGATGCGAGATAAGTGTTCAAAGCAGGTCTCTCTAGCCTATGTAATTTAACTTGTTCTCTATGAATTGGGAGTTTGATTGACCTCATGAGCACATGTTTCTTCTCTGGGGAATGACACGACATCCGATTAGCCAAATGAAGTACTGTATAAACCAATCGTTCCTCTTGCTACTCTGTGCTCTCGTATGATAAACAGCAACGTGAGATGTCATCACAAGTAGATTGATTCATCGTTGTTGGTAAATAGTCTACCATGCAGTAATTTCCATCGTAAGCTCCTTGTAGAGGCTAAAGCTGAAAACAGATGCGATTCCATTTAGTGTCACGAGAAATGTATAGCTAATGTTCAGTAATGTGTGAAATAGATTGGCTGTTTACTAAGTAGACTTTGTTGACGAAAAGTTGGTCCCATTTGGCTCTCTTTGATGTTTAGCAGATTGCTACAATAGATTTGTTTTTCATCGTACAGACAATTCATTTCATGATTTGCAGTATTGCAGCCCTTTCAGTCGATTAACTGAAGGACTGCACTTTGAATGGGGTTTCCTTGAGAGCGCGACTCGGCGCCCGGTCTTTCCGCCGTCAGAGAGGCGGCTAACCCCTCGAATTCACAGTCCTACCCGACGTCGCGTCGCGGAAGCCCAAGTATATGCCGGTCTCAATTTTTCTACGGATGATTCAGTGTTGGTCAGTAGTGTGAATCTCTACATAAATTGCACCCTGTTTTTCATTTTCGGTATTTAACTTTAATTGTAAATGGTTGTGTGTTCGACAAGCTTTGTTTAAGTATTCATATTTTCCTCTGTGACACGTGGATATTGAGTTAGCTTTGCCATTTTTATTTATTTTATTTAGATCATACTCATCGATTTGTTTAGAATCAAGATATATATCTTTCGATGAATGATTGAACGGATGGAGCTTATTGTATGCATTATGGGCGCTGTTGGTTACTTAGCAAATCGTTGTCATTCATGTTAATTCGAGTCACTGTTACCCTTATAATTTGTTAGTGTCCGTGTTAAGGTACACAGTATCTAGAAAATATAGGATAAAGAGGGAAGTTTGTTCTAAATTACAAGTTTTCTTCAGGTATTGGATTATCTTGCTACTTGAGTGACGAGTTTGTTGTTGACGGATGACTGCGGATTCAGTAGATGCAACCGGAGGAAAGGAAGACAGCTTACGTAGCTTGAGTTACAGACGAGAAAGACACGTTTTTATGTTTTTTTTTTGTCTTACCTGATTGAAGATTCGTCGTCACCTGCCAGACTTGAATTGCTGCTATGTGCCGGAAACATACTACCCTTCGCCGGTTCACTGAAGCGGCTTGACAACATCTGTCGTCCCGGCCCATGTGATCACCCGCTGGCGGTCTTCGCATGTGAAATTTTGTTCTCGATATCACTCCGCACGTTTTTCACTCTTCCCCGTCAAGTGTATCTGAGGGATGGCAGACATTTTCAAGGGTCTTGGAGCAGCTCGCCATTTTGTTATTGTTACGATACACTATTGTTGTGCATTTTAGCATAATACAGAAAGAGTATAGCCTAATGTAAAAAGACACATAGGACTTAAATGTGTAAATGTTGAAACCACCATTGCGGGAATACAGTTTTAGAATTCCTTGATTTTTAGAGAAATAATGAATCGGAGAATTCTGACACGAAAATGTTCAGGTCGCGAAAACGTTACATTTTGAGATATGGATAGTCTTTTTATTTTTCCCCGCTTATTTATGTTTCTTTCGAATCTGTTCGATCAGAATTGTTTTCTCCTTTGGTTTTGGAGCTGATAAGTCTACTCCGCATAAGTTGTCTTCGTTGTGAGCTTAAAACACCATTAGTGGTAAATAATAATACTAATAATAATATTGGTCTTGCATCGCACTACTACTACGGATTTATTGTTTCATAGTGGAATGGTTGAGACATCCAGCGCTCGGTAGAGGTATTGATAGAATCTTTCTGCTTCAGTAGGTCTAGGAATATTTCTATTATGAGTCATATTGTGTACGGAGTCCATTAGTGAGCTTTATTTTGTCTTGTAGAGCTTATTCACCGTGTGGTGTACTGTATGTCTGGGTTGTTCGGTTAGATGGCTCTTGGCTTTTGAATGGACTATGAAAACTCCAGAGGAATACAACAACCCTCTGAGTAAATATCAGCTAGGAACGGCCGTAGCTCTTCGTCGAGTTATTCATCTCTGCTTCTAATCCTCTTTTATAGTTACCGTATGTCAGAGGTACAAAGCGTTGTTTGATGCATGGCTGGACGCTTTACAGCTATTAAGACGTGTTTATTCATTGCCCAATTCGAACTTGTAACGCCTGTTTCGTGAGTGACTAATTTTTATATAGGAAGAGTTAGTTTGTACTCCATTTATAGAGAAGTGCACCAAGCTTCTCTTTCATATGAAGAGTGAGCCGCTTTTTAACTTTAACATTTGCACTTCATCACTGGTAAAACCTAATTTAATGGAAGGTTACAGTGTATGCGACCCACATGAGGATTACTTGATTCGAGAACCGAAAAAATCAAAAGGAAGCAGCCCGATTTGTTCTGGGACGAGCTGCCATTTGCCTGGTGTGAAAATGGGAAACCACGGAAAACCATCTTCAGGGCTGCCGACAGTGGGGTTCGAACCCACTATCTACCGGATGCGAGCTCACAGCTGCGCGCTGCTAACCGGACGGCCAACTCGCCTGGTAGGACAAATATTAGGTTATATAGGAAGAGAAATTAGGGATTGAAATAATTTACCAAGGGAAATATTGGATACAATTCCAACTTGTTTGAAATCTTTTAAGAAACGACTGGAAAAAAGTTGATAAGGAATTGCCACCTGGGCGACATCCCTAAATGCATGTCAGTGGCGACTGATGGATTAATTGATTGACTTTGCCTATAAGACTAGCTGCCGTACCCCATAGTTGATAGTTACTGTGTAATTGCAGCATGACAGCGGACGAGGCAAAAAACGCACACACACATATTGACTGTTGGTTATTGTTGATCCCACTTTGTTTATTTCCGGCTGACAGAGATTAAGGGAATGTCTTACGATTCCATTTATCTTATTCTTAGTGTAATGGTTCCTTTTCGTTTCGACGGATCTTATATTTCTGATCGATATGGGCTAATGACAACACAACAATCTTCACCACCGTCAGTTACCTGAACGATATTTCCACATCAGCAATGCTCGCCGTGAATGGATTTCGTTGTAAATATTTAATTCGTGATTATTTCCATTTTCGTACCGCCTTCTTGGCTCAGGCGGCTGCGCGCCAACCTCTCACCGCTGGGTTCCGTGGTTCAAATCCCGGTCACTCCATGTGAGATTTTTGCTGGACAAAGCCGAGGCGGGATAGCTTTTTCTCCGGGTACTCCGGATTTTCCTGTAATCTTTCAATCTAGCGACACACTAAAATATCACTTTATTTGTCAGTCATCAGTCATTGCCCCAGGGGAGTGCGACAGGCTCGCGCTAGGTGGGGGCTTCCTTCATTCCATTCCTGACCCGGTTGAAGGACTGGAAACAGGCTGAGAATTTTCTTTTCTATCTCAATTTTTGCAGCTATTGCGCCAAAAATATTTATCACATAAAAATACTGCAAAATGCATTTTATACAGCGTTGTTACATACGCTTTTTAGATACAACTAATATTTCTAGAGATATTTAGAGGTTTGTGGAGAAGATATTTAGAAGTTTGTGGAATATAGTAATCACGAATATGTCATTTATTCTTCTCTGTAAAAACAAAAAAGCTTATGATACATAAAATATAGGACATTATATTTTACACAACTTACTGAGTTCAGTTTTTTTATAGAAAGGAACCAAACCCAATGTCGCAACAGCCCCGAAGAGCCATGGGCTACCGACGACCGCTGCTCAGCCCGAAGGTTTGAAGATTACGAAATGTCATGTGGTCAGCACGACGAATCCTCTCAGCTGTTATTCTTGGCTTTCTAGACCGGGCCGCTATCTCACCGTCAAATAGCTCCTCAGTTGTAAATCATGTAGGCTGAGTGGACCTCGAACCTGCCCTCAGATACAGGTAAAATTCCTGACCTGGCCGGGAATCTAACCTGGAACCTCCGGGTGACAGGCAGGCACTGTACCTCGTACACTGCGGAGCCAGCTTAGTTTTTCGATAGAGCTAATACAGTATTAAGGGAGAAATTTGAAGTACCTTTTCTTTTTTCCTCAATATTGCTACGACACTGTATACTAATCGAATAACTCGGCTATCCCTGACGTTAAAAAAATATGTCCAATTTCGGGAAATTCTGTTGAACCCTTTTTTTTGTGTGTGTGATCTGACTGAAGCAGAAATTGGAACTCCCCTATATTACATTACCTGAGAAAAAATGACCAAGTATGAGACAAAGTTATAATTTTATTATGTATAGTAGATAAAGTAGTCCTTTTATATGACCAGTCGCCACTTTATGTTTGGACTGGGTTATATTAGATACCAGTCTTGTCATTTTCCCTTCGCGGCATTCATGGTCGTTTATTTCGCTGCCATGTTACAACTGATCAGATTTCCCCGAAAATTAAAACATTGTTTTGTATGGTATTCAAGGCCGTACCGACGGGATGGTGTGTGATTGTCCCCTGCCAAGGACGCAGGCACTGAGGGGGCACAAAAAATTAAGGAACAAGAAAGAAACAAGGTTAAGAGTTAAATTGGTAGGTATGATCTGCTGTGTAAATATGAAGAAAAATACAAGAATAAGCCTTCTCTAGCTGATTAAAAATAACGGGAGTTGTTAAGGTTGAGTTTGGGTGAAAACAGACTAGCGATCGTGTCGACAGAATGTGACAAATCATGAAAACTTGACATCATTGACATAGGGGGAGAGAGAGAATCCACAAGGGATAGCTGCCCTAGAACAAGGGGTACCGTACGGTAACAGCATCAAATAGACAGTAATTTTCACATTATTTATCTTAGGATAAAATGAGCTTATATATATTTGAATTTTGAAATTCCCCTGTTGTACAGCTATGTACGACCAGGGAAAACTTCATTTTTCTTTACACATATCGTACAGATGATGATTTACCATTGACATTGAATCACATAAAACATCTAAACAAATATCTTTTAGAAACGAAACAGGAATACCAGAACGAAGGAAGAAATAAACTGGTAATTTTGTGACAACCGGGCGAGTTGGCCGTGCGCGTAGAGGCGCGCGGCTGTGAGCTTGCATCCGGAAGATAGTTTCGAATCCCACTATCTGCAGCCCTGAAGATGGTTTTTTGTGGTTTCCTATTTTCACACCAGGCAAATGCTGGGGCTGTACCTTCATTAAGGCCACGGCCGCTTCCTTCCAACTCCTAGGCCTTTCCTATCCCATCGTCGCCATAAGACCTATCTGTGTCGGTGCGACGTAAAGCCCCTAGCAAAAGAAAAAAATGTGACAGATCCTCGCGAAGAGTAACCCAATCACCTCCCAGCAACTGGCGGCTGGTGGGTATGTGATACTTTTCTTCAAAGTACTTAATCCTTTCCCGCCCACATTTTCAGTCCGCTTATCGCCAGATTTCAACCTATTATTTAGGAAAAATTGAAGCAGAGCACACTGTTTCAGAAAAAGTTAAATATAATAAAACCTGTTGATCACAATGTATTCAAATTTTCAATAATATTAGAAAACCGTCACATCCATTTCCATATTCATTGAGTCATAAGGTTGTTGGTTCATATCTCCACCCCCCTAATTGTGGTACTCGTCACAAACGTAGGCTCTATTTGTCACATTCTCATGTTGTATGAATTCCTCTAAACCAATAACCGCGTGATTCTGGAAGTGGAATGTTATATCAGCTTCTATTTCCCCTGAGCCAAGTGTCTTCACATTCTGTATCTATGTTTCCGGAATGTGCCTGTTTGATTGCTGCATTGATATAGAATGTAAGTGGCTATCTCACTGAATAGTTTGTCTAATCCTAACATATGTCAAAAATAATATATTTCTCGTAATACTTTTTCGAAATTATGGACAGGTTCAACATCATCCATATAATCATTCGGAGTAACGAAACGAAATATTTGTGTTAACTGAAATGCCGCGGCATCGCAATCAGGTCCAAATTCTCGATATCCGTTTTCACTTAGGCCTATATCACTGTTATCACTAAAATTAGCTTCGCTGATACGTTATTCCCTCACTAAAAATTCACCTCCACCCCTACTCAATGATTCTGTGTCACTTTCGTCGCCTATATTCAGCTCAGTTTCAATATCAGCAGTATTCAATCCCGCCATGTTTACGAACGAAACAGCTGACCCGCGCTCGCGGAAGTTCTAGACCGTTTCCTAGGCGACGCCAAGACAGATTATCGTTCTTCTTTCATTTCCTAAACCTTGTAGATCGTACTGCGAGTTCGACATGCCCCATAAACACTTCAAAGCCGAAGAAAAAGAAAACCCAAAGAAAACAAACAAAAAAAATCTACCGCATAGCTCGCGTAAGTGTGCAGATAATGCAGCCGCGCGCTAAGGGCGGGAAAGGGTTAAAACAGGGTTCGTAGTGTCTCTTCGTTTCAGAATCAACTTCTTTGGCCTGTGACTGTTAAAACACATTTCCCGGTGGGGGGCGGGGGGTATTTTCCACAAACACACATCACTAGACATCATATTTATATGCTGTATAAATAGCGAATATAAGCATGCAACTATGCTGAAAAATGGGGTGAAATATGCAATTAAGTATACACTTATTTTCATGCTATTAAACACTTGCATGAAATGAAAACGTAACGGTCCTTTTCTACACTCACGCGATTCACATTATGATCATGAATAAACTGATCGAAAACAAAACAATCTCACACAACTTACAGCTGCGGCTGTACGAACAACCCGTGCAGAGTTTGTGAGAGGTGTCAATCTATCAGTAAGGTAAGGGTGTTTCCTGCCCGAAGGCAGGTCCGAACCTCCGCAGATGTGTGCCTGAGCCGGAGTTTACGTGCGGTTTCCTTTCCGCTCCTCCATTCCCGTACCCCCCACCAACAGCGCGTGGCAACCCATCCATATCTTGACCACGCCCAATGTTGGTTCACTTCGGAGATCTCTCGGGATCCGGTGTTTCAACACGGCTACGGCCGTTGGCAATCTATCAGTGTTCACTGTTAAAGTAATACGCACTCGTCTCCTGGATAAGACACAGTGTGTTAATTAATACACATGATAAATCAGTAAGGTTTTAAGGGAACCGTGTAATTTAAAAAAAAAGACACAAACGTGAAGAAACGCTCCACATCGTACTTTTCCTGTCCATAATTTGCTTCGCAGCACACAACGTTCTTCTCCAAGTTTTCTGATACAGTATAAATCTGTGGCGTTTTCCTGTTAAAACTAGCTTCAATGCAGAGAATGAATGATCTCTCTACATCTACGAATGTGACACGACAGTATTTGAATTCGGGAGCGAGTGTAGGTGTTAAAACATTCTGGCAGATCCCCATTATCAGTACCAGCCAAATATTTGTTTATAGCTATCATGATATCGTAGCCCGGATTTCGTTTAAGAACATCACGGTATTTTGTTCGCAGACGGAATCCGAAGTATCTGGGATATCTTACAGTTCACGCATCACATTCTCCATAATGTCCAGCGTATCACCAAGACTCAACCCACGTGTTTCTAGCTTCTTGATTGATTCTATAGTCGGCGTGCACTCAAGTCCTAAGTGGTCCCTTTGATGTTATGCCGGTAGTCAAATGAGGAACTGAGCAAAATATCCTTCCGTGTGTGTACACCTCCCCTCTTTTCCTTTCTGCATCTCGATTCCCGTCCTGAACCTGGCGGGTAATGTAAGCGGCTTTTATATAACATAATAATACTAATAATAATAAATATATAACATCAAAGGGACCGCTTAGGACTTGAGTTGACTCCGAGTATAGTTGGTATGATTTGCCAATTTCACCTTCAAACGCACTTCCTTGCTGGTTCTGGAGTTTTACTTATCGGCTAACAAAATATGCACTTGTATACAAATCTGATGTCTGTCTTTCTTCTTCTTGTCGTTTGGGCCTACTGAGGACCACGGGGCTCGTTTCGACTCCTTGTATGGAAATTCTGTTTTTTCTTCGCCCAGAAAGCTTTCATCTTCTGGCTGTGTGCTTGTTTCCTTTCCTCGGTCCACTTCGGTCGGGTGGTGCCTGTACTCTGTCTGCTGGTGAGAGACTCTGGAAAGACACCTTGAAAGGTCAATTGCCGGAATAATACACGACCCTGTATGGTTTGTTCTGAAATCCCCAGCTGTTCTAAGTCGGACTTCACTGCGGTGATCCATTTATTTTTGGACGCTTTCCCTCTGCCTGCAGTGGTAAAGATCTTGCTGGTAAGTCTGTAAGTACTCATACGAGTCAAATGCCCATAGAAAGTCAATCGCCTCTTTCTCATGGATGTAACTATGTCTTCTTGATGGTCATAGATCTCATTGTTGTGCCTTATCCTGTAGGCACCATCCCCTTCTCTTATTGGTCCTAAAATCCTCCTTAATATTTTTCGTTCCTTGAGCTCTAGCTTCCTCAGTGGACCTTTTCTGTTCATCAGAAGACACTCAGAGGCGTACAGTACGGACGGTCTTACTACTGAATTGTAATGTTGGAGTTTAAGGTTCTTAGAGAGGCACGTTGATGTATAGATGCTCTTACAGATATGGTAGATCCTTTCCAACTTGGTGCATCTGGTGTCTATTGCTAATGTCTCATTCTCGGTTGCTGAAATCCACTCCCCTAGGTACTTCACTGCAGGAACCTTACGAATGGTGGTGTTTTCCAATGGCATAGGCCTACATAGTATGTGGGACTCCCTTCTGATGTCTGTTTTCTACTCATTACAAACTGCCACATTTTATCGTACATACAAATTTTGCTTTAATCTGTGTAGAAAAAAACAGGAAGATAGTTTCTGGGAAGTGGGAGGAAAATCATAGAGGGGATGAAAAATTTACAAAAATCTAGGAATTGGTGGGGGAGGAGGGTGATTATCTTCGATAGCTCTGCCAGGGGCGTAGGATCGCCTCGGGACGGCCTTGATTTTTGTTGTTGTTGAATTATGCCTGTTTCTTGAAATGTGTTATATTGGTACTTGCCTATTATACTTTCCAGCTGGTTCTGGGCCCATTTCATTGTTCAGCTTTCGGCATACTGCACTGGAGTGTAGCGTTAGTTACGGTTTGCGCGCATAATGCTGTGTTACAGCATTGCCTTCCGGAAAGTGAAGCTGATTATGTAAGGTTTCTCTCGTGACTCACTACTTACCACTTACTTTTCTATGTTCATTTTTCATTCCTGCGCTCCCTTTTTAATTCAGATTTATTCTGAAGATTTTTTTAAAATTTGTTCCTGATTAGATGAGGTGACGTAACCGAATAATCGCGATTTTTTTTAAGTGTGTACACTTTATAAGGCACTTATGAATTTGAACATACATATTGTAAGAAGATATGTCACTCAAGTAGAATTCTGAATTGAACCGTTAAAATATCTTTGAGTAGAATGCGGAATTGAATTGTTAAAAAACTTTCCTTAGCTTTACAACGCATTAAAAACCGCAACGACCAGTTAAAATGTTTCAAATGACACATAGACTATGGTTGCGGCGGTGTTGTTGGTTTTAGAAGAGAACTTAAGGATCAGCACTTCTTCATAATAACCGTGCATCAGTGGTAGTGTCCGCCTCTGCATCCAACGACGGAAATAAATCCATTCTACACTTCATGTCGGCATGTACAAGTTTTCTGGTGACACATTTGGTGTTTACCCGAAAAAATTGATTAAATCTCACCTATAGATCTCCTCTTTCTGACTTCACGATAGGTTGTGGAAAATAAATGCACTCTTACCTCCTAAAATACAGAAGAGTGTTCACGGTTGTACCGAATTTACCGTGGCCTACTTCGTCACTGGTGCGAGGATTTCTCGGATCTAAGACGGAACCTCGGTTTGCAGGAAACGCTCACTAGCCGATGACCAAAATACAGCTGATCTCGTCATTCTTTCTACATGTAAGAGGAGTCTAATCAAATACAGTACATCTAATTTTGTATAGTTCATTTACGGAGAAAACTTGCGTTCCCTTTCGATATATTAGCGTCCATTTGAGCTGTTTTAAAATTCATGTGTGTTTCCGCCCCCATATTTTCAAACCGTCCGCTCAATATATTACTTGCTTGTTTTAATTTTTGTTTACGTTTAGTTTGTTACGAGAGGATGGTTACGAAGTTGTAACCATCACTACCGATCTACCACTAATAGGGTAAAATGGGAAGTCATCGATATTGAAACACAGCAGCGTATGTGGTGTCAACTTAAAATGTTTGCATACAGTATCGTGGGATGAAGAGGTCTGTTAATTCATAGAATTCAGCTAAAGCCATGGAAGGTGTGTGAAGTTACGACTTAGTCGTCCCGAATCTGATACCGTTTGAGTCTGACGGGAACGAGATATAAGCAAGAGAGGTTAGGTCGAAAATACGAAGAGAAGTAAGCAGAAGCAATGCCAACAATAGCTGGAAACCCTGTGTGGTTGTTGGAGGTAAAATGCATCCACGGTATCGGCTTCCTGTCGTAAGAGGCGACTGATAGGATCCCCCTCAGGCTCGAAATTTCCGAGCTTGGGTTGGCAGCAACAGCTTAGTCTGGCATGGCTTTCACTCACTTCCCTGTCCGACCTCCCTTGGTCAACTCTTCTGACTTTGACAGTGCTAGTTTTGCGACGTCTTCGGAGTCATTTTTTTTCACACCTGTTTTGGCTCAGATGATAATTATACCCTGAGTCAACTCGAAATTTTATGTTATACATGCTATATGAAAGCCGCTTACATTACCTGCCAGGTTCAGGAGAACAAAGATGGAGAAGGGGAAAGAGAAGAAGTGCTCGCAGGCGGAAGGATATTTTCCTCAGTTTTTCTGTTGCCTACCTGCATAACATCAAAGGGACCGCTTAGGATTTGAGTTGACGCCGACTATAGAAGCGTTGGCCATTTGAGTTTAGCTTAGATGGATTCGAACCCTGCTCATTCCGGTAGTATTTGAAGGTGCTTAAATACGTCAGCCTTGTGTCGGTAGACTTACCGACATGAAGAAGAATTCCTGCGGGACAATATTCATGCACCTCAACGTTGTCGTAGTTAATAGGATCCAATTATTATTATTATTATTATTATTATTATTATTATTATTATTATTATTATTATTGCCGAGCGCGTTGGCCGTGCGGTTAGGTGCGAGCAGCTGTGAGCTTGCATTCAGGAGATAGAGTATTCGAACCCCCACTATGGATAGCCCTGAATATGATTTTTCGTGGTTTCCTATTTTTACACTAGGCAACTGTACCTTGATTAAGGCTTCGGCCGCTTCTTTCCCTCTCTATTCACGTGAAAGAAATATTCCCGGCCAGGTCACGGATTTTTACCTTTATCTGAGGGCTGGCTCGCGGTTCAGTCATACTACGTGATTACACTTGAGGAGCTATCTGGCGGCCCCGGTCTAGAAAGCCAAGAATAACGGCAGAGTGTATTCGTCGTGCTGACCACGACACCGCATAATCTGCAGGCCTTCGGGCTGTGCAGCGGTCGCTTGATAGGCCATGGCCCTTGGGGGCTGTAGCGCCATGGGGTTCGGTTTTTGTTTGCATAGTTTTTGTCAATTCATGCTTATTATTTTCAATAGTTATGAGTGTGGAAACCTTTGTTCATCCGCGTGCAAACTATTGTGCGACAAAAGTATTTTAAAATAATAGATTTTATGTAGATATCACGAAACTTAAAATAATGTACTGTCTTCGATTTGAAACGATATCTTTGACGAGGGTCACTTTCAGTATTGTCAGCTTTACTGTCTGTTTTGAAGTTCAGACCGGCGCGGCACACGGCGCACCTTTCCGGTTCTGTCATCGAGCTGACTATCTGCTTCAAGACTACAAAGACTTTAGCCGCCTATTGTTTCTCTCTCCTAGCTCTCGATTGTTCTGTAGATTGCCCGTCTTCAGACTAAAGACTTTAAAATAGATTACCGAAATTGGTACTGCCGCCTATAGCACTTCGATTGGACAAAATTAAACACTTCCCTTCAGAACACATATGACAGTGTGCTGTGTATGCCTCATATGGTAGCCCCAGGGGCTCTTAACTTCTTGACTTGGGAGCGTGGATTGGTGACCATGGGGCCCTTAGCTGAGTTCTGGAAATGCTTCCACTTACTTGTGCCACTTTCATCTATCCTATCCGGCCTCCCTTGGTCAAGTCTTGTTCTTCTCCGACCCCGGCGGGAGGCCTAGTGAGTTATTTTCACGCCCTTCGTAACCCTCGTCTTTCTTTGGCCGATACCGTACCTTCATTTTTCGAAGTGTCGGACCTTCCCATTTTTTCCCTCTGATTAATATTGAGAGACTTTCAAACACTGCACACTCAGAAATGAATCACTGTCTGAATTGATCCACAAAAGCATAAGTAGCCGTCTGTAACGTTAAGTTTAAAGAGTTCCGAAGAAGATTTACATTTTCCGTGACCAGTTAAAAATTGAGTGAAAACAAAGTTCGGCACTAATGCTTTACACAACAGTCGATTTTGAACTTCCGGGAAGAAAATATTTCTTGCGTAACAGATTCTTTCAAACTACATGTCCATAAAATATTCCAGTGATGTAAAATATATTGCTTGATTTGTCTTGGAACATAGCATATTGGAGATTTATGGTATGCAATATCCAAAGAAGACGTAGTAGCTGATTTACTTAATGAATCTGCTTTTTCATTACCAGTAAATCCAGTGTGACCTCGAACACAAGATGTACAGATGTGAGAACACTCCTGTGCTATTGCTCTGATATTGACAGCTCTTATTTTTAAAACGATAACAGCAAATCTAATACCGTCGGGGTTTGAAAAGAAAGGGTTGACAAAGGGAGGTAGGAGAGGATAGATGAAAGTGAGGAGTCTGGTGCAAGTAAGTGTAAACTGTGCCAGGACCCAGTTAAGGGCTCTATGATCGCCAGCCCGCGCTCCCAAGTTAAAGAGCTCCTAGCGTCACATGTAGTCGCCTCTTATGACAGATAGGGGATACCGTGGGTGTTATTCTACCGCCCCCACCCACAGACTGTAAATTTTCGGATGACACCCAGCTTTTAAGACACATTATTTTCAGTATGACCAAGCAATGTATCAAGTCCAACTTATCACGCACTGAATTAACAAGTGCTAACTATGATGGGTTGGACACCACTGTTACACACTATACGACGTGTCAGTTATTTGTTGGTTGTGTGACCTGACCGGCTCCATGGTTAAATGGTTAGCGTGCTGGCCTTTGGTCACAGGGGTCCCGGGTTCGATTCCCGGCAGGGTCTGTAATTTTAACCATCATTGGTTAATTCCGCTGGCACTGGGGCTGGGTGTATGTGTCGCCTTCATCGTAATTTCATCCTCATCAATATGCGCTGGTCGTCGACGGGCTTCAAATCAAAAGACCTGCACCTGGCGAGCCGAACATGTCCTGGGACACTCCCGGCACTAAAAGCCATACGAAGTTTTTTTTTGTTATGTCACCCGACAATGGCACAGATATTGTAGACACACCATGCCGTTCAATACGGGCACTCCGTATCAAGGTCTTCCTTGACTGCTAACGACAGCTGTGCAGTGCTGCAGTGTTCGCGAGCAACTTTTGCACTGCTTTTAGCTGTACCAGTTTTCACTCTGGCACACTACATTTCAGCTTTTGCATGGCGATTATGGGGCATTAGGTGGGTTTGGCATTGCCTCTAGTTCGTGTTGTGCAGAGGATAAAGCCACGGTACCGCCTATTTATCGTAACACCGGGCGAGTTGGCCGTGCGGTTAGGGGCGCGCAGTTGTGAGCTTGCATTCGGGAGATAGTGGTTTCGACCCCCACTGTCGACAGCCCTGAAGATGGTTTTCAGTGTTTTCCCATTTTTACATTCCTAGGCCTATCCCATCGTCGCCATAAGACCTATGTCGGTGCGACATAAACTCAGTCTAACATTGCTTCCATTTACTTATTCATTCTTTCTTTCTTTCTTTCTTTCTTTCTCTCTTTCTTTATTAATTCGTATATCCTCCAGAGTTGGTTTTTCCCTCGGACCCAGCGAGGGTTCCCACCTCTACCGCCTCAAGGGTAGTGTCCTGGAACGTGAGATATCGGTCGGAGATACAGCTGGGGAGGTGGACTAGTACCTCTCCAGGCACATGCTATGCTGAACAGGGGACCTTTTTTCGGTGGGGGGGGGGGAGATGGGAGTGGATACACAAGGAAGAGGGAAGGAAGTGGCCGTGACCTTAAGTTACGTACCATCTCGGCATTCGCCTGGAGAAGTGGGAAACCACGGAAAACCACTTCGAAAATGGCTGAGGTGGGAATCGAACCCCCTCTACTCTACTCACTCTCGAGGCTGAGTGGACCCCGTTCCAGCCGTCGTACCACTTTTCAAATTTCGTTTCAGACCCTGGAATCAAACCTGGGCCTCCGGGGCTGGCAGCTAATCACACTAAGGTCTACATCACAGAGGCGGACTACTTATTCTTGTTATCATTATTATCGTCGCGTTAACCTTGGAGCAAAGGACGTTGGAGCGAAGGACGTTACAAGAAGTTAAGGTCCTTCCAAACACTTTCACGCAGTTTTTCCGCTTCATAGGTTTATTAGATTTATTGTGGTCAGTAAAGTAATGCTTAAATGCATTTTTGATGTCTTCCATTGCGTTTATAAATATATAATAGCTAAACGAAATGCCATGCATCGATTATATGCCAGCAGAAATGGAACGTCAGGATTGATTTACTCGTTGTGGTGTTTCAAGATATGCCCAGATATTTACAGTAGTATGAATCGTGACTCAAGTTGTTTGCAGAAGGTAGTAGTGGTTTTATTATAAAATATAATGTTGAATCGTTCATGCGCCTTTATTGAATCCTGTATAGTTCGTGCACAATCTGCCACGGCATTCTGTTATCTTCTGTTGCTAAGAACTGAAGGACTGACCACGGCACAGCCGTCAAGTAATTCTGATAGGGTCTCATTTCTGTATCGGAATGTTACTGTTCCATTATCTTCTATTTAAAGTAGCTTAGTCAACACTGGCACCCACTGGAGCACATCAAAATCAAGGTCAAACAGACCGGAACTGCGGGAACCTGCCTCAAGGTACCGTATTCATTCAGACTAGACAGGCATAGTTCACAGTCTCCGCTATCTTGAAACTCTCGGATTTTGCGAGACATTACACACTAAATCGGATTGCAGACGGTTAATAAGTTTATAAGGTTTGTCGAACGTAGTTCGGCGACGATCCACTTTCTGTTATTTTGACCAATTTCTTTAAAGGATGGGATGGATACCCAGAGTTGGGAAGTAATTGAGGATTGGTTTTTTTGTGCAAAAATCAACAACTACAAAAGTTCTGAAAATGAGTTATGAAGTTACGTAGTTTAATAAGAACGAATCAATTGCACTCATCGTAATTTATCTAAACTGAACGTCCACCACTATAAGAGCTTCGAATGTTTCGATTTTTGTTTTGCAAAACTCCACATGTATGGATTTTTAAAATCAAAACTCAACATCTACGTACTGTTCCAGATTTTATGTATATTTGCGAGGTATTTTTTATTTTTGGCAACCATGTAAGTTTTTGGTAATATTGAAAGAAACTGAGAACTGTGGAAACTATGTCAGTTCCGTCTCAGTATCACAAAATACTGAATCAGTAGCCTCTGTGGCTTAGGCGGCAGCGCACCGGCCCCTCACCGCTGGGTTCCGTGGTTCAAATCCCGAAGGGATCTCCATATGAGATTTGTGCTGGACAAAGTGGAGGCGGGACAGGTTTTTCTCCGGGTACTCCTGTTTTCCCTTTCATTTTTCATTCCGATTAGCGATGAGAATTTTAAGAACCAATGAACTTATTTTAAATAGAAAATAATTTTAAACGCCATAAGTTATTAACTAAAATAATTAACTAAAATAAAAATGATGGGAAAATATTCCGAAAATACCTAGGTAGCATGCTTAGTCTCACTTAGTGATGATAGCCACTTTTTTGCTATTTTTGCTATTTTGCTTTACGTCGCACCGACACAGATAGGTCTTATGGCGACGATGGGATAGGAAAGGCCTAGGAATGGGAAGGAAGCGGCCGTGGCCTTAATTAAGGTACAGCCCCAGCATTTGCCTGGTGTGAAAACGGGAAACCACGCAAAACCATCTTCAGGGCTTCCGACAGTGGGGTTCGAACCCACTATCTCCCGGGTGTAAGCTGATATCACAAGCACTTGCTCGGTACGTTGACAGTAAGACATGAAGATAGCGATAGTGATTGCTGGTGCAAACAAGTGCGAACAATCACATTGTGGAGATAACGGCTAAGTTAGGAATGTATTCGATGGATGAAGCTGTGCTGTGGTGGGGTCACGTGAGAATAATAGTCTAGGTAGGTTACCTAGGAGAATAATGGGCTCGACCGTGGAGCGAATTAGAGAGACCAACACGACGATAGTTTGTAATATGTTTTAATGGTTTAAAGAAGTAAATGAAGCCACGAAGCTAGTTGCAAATAAAGGGTTGAAGAGACATGCGGTTGATTCCAGAGGTTTGCAGACTGAACGCTGGAGGCATGAGATCGTAGAATTTTTGCAGTTGGGCTAACCGTTTTGTCATTTTGTTCACTTAATGAGGCCGTTGTATTCGGTAAGACCAAATGTTTTCCAGATTGTTTACGACTAACAGTACTTGTTTAGAAAGTTTGTTGCTCCCGCTGTTCAACACATGCTTACGCTAGATCCGTCACTCCAGCGGTGTAGGATCGTCGAAGCCTAGGGAGTTCTTCACCACCGTCCTAACAGTCTTTTTCCTCGTGTTAAAAGCGTTACAGATTCTTTGTGGCAAAAACGAAAGTTTATAAGAATATTTAACAAAGACCGAGGACTCGAAATGAACTTTAAACGCATTAGGTCTGGCTCGATACATACTGTAGAGTACGTTTTGAAGAGATGTTTAGAACAACGAAAATGGCCAGCCGGACACCAGGAGGATCCGAACTCTCAACCTTCCGATTTCGCGTCGGATGCTCTATTCAGTTGAGCTTTGGTGGTCTGTCATATTTGTTCTGTTGGAAAGGATGTACTGTATATACAGGTACGACATAACTTTAAGTACTGAATACGACCTAATACGCCGGAAGTCTAACTAGATTACAATGCAGTCGTGAGAATTATATATGCAAAGAAATTAGACATACAGTACAACTTCGTTATAAACTATGCCTTTCAGCGTTCAGTCTGCAACTGTCTGTAAATTGACTAAGCGCCTTCATAATCCTCTATTTCCAACTAGCTTTTAGTTCCATACATTAAACCATTATAAAGAGAGTTTAATAATCGTCGCCTTGATCTTCCTCTATTTCCATCCACGGTATCCCCTTCGTGTCGCAAGAGGCGAATAAAAGCGCTTCAGATGCTCTTAACTTGGGAGCGTGGGTATGCGACATTGCTTCACTCACTTGCACAAGGCTCCTCACTTCATTTATCCTATCCGACCTTCCTTGGTCAACTCTTCTTTCCCGACTCCGACAGTATTAGCGCATTCGAGGCCTAGGGAGTCATACCCTTCGTGGCCCTTGTCTTTCTTTGGCCGATACCTCCGTTTTTAAAAGTTTTGTACTCCTACCATTTTCCCCTCCGATTAGTGATGATAGAGGATGATGGCCCAGTTGTACTTCCTCTGTGAGCTTGCATTCGGGAGATTGCAGACACTATTTCCTACAGATAAGCCTTCGTAAAATAAAGTACGTAAACAAATATTCTTTTTAATCACTTTATACCCTCCAGGGTTGGTTTTTCCCACGGACTCAGCGGGGGATCCTACCTCTACCGCCTCAAGGGCAGTGTCCTGGAGCATGAGACATCGGGTCGGGGGGTACAACTGGGGAGAATGACCAATACCTCGCCCCGGCGACATCACCTGCTATGCTGAACAGGGGCCATGTGGGGGAATGGGAAGGTTGGAAGGGATATACAAGGAAGAGGGAAGGAAGCGGCCGTGGAATCATCTTTTTATTTAGTTTTATACCCTACTAAGGAGCGCGTTTGAACATAGAGCATTTTTTGTTTGTTTTTCTTCTCTTCCCAATATCTTGTCATCCTCTCGCTGTGTTCCTTTTTACGTTGTTCAGTCCATCGTGTACTGAATCCCGTAGGCTTTACAGAAAATTTGTGTTTGTGTATTAAAGTTCTGAATTTTATTCTATCTTCATTGGTTTCTTCATTAATGCTAATTTGATTTAGGTCTTCACTGATTTGTTTTACCCAAGTATTGTGATATTTCATTGATAAGGCTAAGTTTAAAATGTTCTTTGTGAGCCTGTTATTATCTAAAAGTGACCTTAAATTGTAATCGCTGTTTCCTGATTGTATCTCTGATTTTTTCTGTAACTTAATAGATTTCATGTGAATTGTTTTAATAATTGACTATATTTAATAATAAAAGATTATTTGGTTGCTAATAAATACAAGCAGATTATGTTAAAAATGCTCTACATGCTTCATGACAGGTGCCGAGATCTTTTTGTCAATTAAAAGAAAGGAATTGGGTAACAAAATAATAGTAAATATAATATTTAATACACCGGGCGAGTTGGCCGTGCGCGTGCGCGTAGAGGCGCGCGGCTGTGAGCTTGCATCCGGGAGATAGTAGGTTCGAATCCCACTATCGGCAGCCCTGAAAATGGTTTTCCGTGGTTTCCCATTTTCACACCAGGCAAATGCTGGGGCTGTACTTCAAGTAAGGCCACGGCCGCTTCCTTCCCACTCCTAGCCCTTCCCTGTCCCATCGTCGCCATAAGACCTATCTGTGTCGGTGCGACGTAAAGCAACTAGCGTAAAGTTTAAATGAATCAGAGTTAAATTAAGCTCTAATACATACCATAGTTAATAGATTTTCCTTTGCACTTCTTCGTTTTCTCCTTCAAAAAAATCCATGTTGCAACACCATTTTTACTAATTTTATATTGTCTGTAACTATAACGATGCAATAAAGCACATGGCTTACCTTTCTCCGTCTCAATAAATTCCATAATAGCACAAAAACGATTAATGAACAGAAACAAACTAAAAGCTCAAAACTGTGGTAGAGCTAACGTTCTGTATGACAACTGGAGCAGAACTGGTTTGGCAAGACGGGTGGTCGAGGGGTGGAAAGAAAAATCCCGAAAGGAGCTGGCACTCTTCCCAAATATTTTGTGTCACAATCAAAATGCGACTGTTGGTAGTATTTGGATAAGCTATTGGATTATAGCTTGCCCTGGATACTGCAGTGTAGGGGTATACGTAGCAATATAATGAAATGAATTATGTTTCTAAACCACCATAGCGATGCAGTTAGCGGTGATTGGATATTAGAAGTGGGGGGGGGGGAAGCAAAAACTGCGCAGACAACAAAAAGTACCCGGGTTTGTCGGATGTAGCGGGCGGGGTTACAATATGTCAAAACTAAAAAAACTACAAATTGGTACGTTTTTTAATACTCTCTGAGTGAATTTCGACGGAGAGGCGAAGGTTGACAGTTTAGTAACTTAAACGCGGTAAATACAGTAATAGTTTAATAATGATCTTATTGTTTTTACGTCCTACTAACTACTTTTGACGGTTTTCGGAGATGCCAAGGTGCTGGAATTTTGTCTTGCAGGAGTTCTTTTACGTGCCGGCTGACGTATTTGACCATCTTCAACTACCACCGGACTTAGCCAGGATCGAACCTGCCGAGTTGGGTTCAGAAGGCCAGCGCCTCAACCGCTTGAGCCACACACTCCGGCCAACAATATATATATTGAGATTTTGATTCAACAAAGACAATAACACTTTCACCAAAGGAACAATAATTACACACGAATTACAATTAAATAGAAGTACGGCGTATTTGACTACACACTAAGACACTGACATTAAAGAGACTGCCAGACTGACGAATGCGCACGGCAAGCGAGTAAATCGTATCTCAGTGTCCATGGGGGAAAAAAAAGGAAAAAAAAAAGAAAAGAAAAAAAAAACTGCTATACCCTTCCTCACAGCACATGCAAAGTCTCCACTACTTTCTGTGGCGCAATACACATCATTTAGCCGCGACGAAAGACATCTGTGCGTATTTCCGCTGATAATTGTGTTAATAAATTAAACAAAAGAAAGAATTAGCTGATAAGAAAAATGGGTTAAAAAATAATTCGCACAATTCCTATTTTTTCGGGCTAAAATGGAATAAAAATATAATGTTAGTCTCCACAAAGTAGGGGGGGTAACTGCTCCCCCTCGCCCCCCTTAATCGCCGCTACTGTGTGTGTGTGTGTGAAGGTAGACTGGGAGGGAAGTTATTGTGTGATTTAAAACGTAGTTTGATTAATTCTGGGTGATTTAGCGCACATTCATTCATTTATTCGAGCGATCTGAGAGCGTCGAGGTCATTGTCTGCTACACCACACCACCCGCACTTCACTTTGTGTGAGACTCCTCCCCCCCTCTCTCTCTCTGCCCCTCCTATCATATAATTCATCCCCTTTGTCTGCTTATGAGCGTACTTCACAACGCACATGCCTTCCAGTTGGATTTCATCCCTTCCCCTTCATGTGTTGTGCCTTCGTAAAATACAATACCGTCTTTAAATCCCTGTCATTATAAACCCCATTGGCACAATCTCGTGAACATTCCTTTGTGTGGTCAATGAATGGACGCTAGTGAACGCATTCCAATACTCTATGTATGGGTTTGAGTACCTGCAAGTGATATTCATCGATGACAAAATGGAGTGTACCCTCCATTTCGAGAATGAACATGGCTGTTAACTTCTAAACTTTTCTCACCAGTGCCTTCCTTCCTTGTTGCATTTCTTGAGCAAATACAGGTAGTATCAGAACTATACCGACAAACAAATCAAGGAGGTTCTTCGTGTTATGTCAAGAACGATGGTGCAATCGGATTGGCGGAGAAATGAGGCTACTTCGGGGCGCGCAATTCACATTAACGAACTTGCCGTATTTGATATGCCAGAGAGTCAGCCGCCGCATGTTGTGCGTCAGAGAAGGGAGGGGAAGTGGGCGGCGGGAGCCAGAGGTAATGCTCGGTGCGAATAGTTCTGATACACCCTGTACATTTCAGCAGTTGAAAGAGGACCTGAAGTGACGTAGCGTCACGAGCAGGGCGACTAACTGTTAAAGGAAGGAGTAAGGGACAGCACAGTCGTAAAAGGGGGATTTTCCACACAACTGGGGGACAACTACATTTTTAGCTGTAATTTTAAAACTTCAAAAATTGTAACGTTTTAACAATAATTATTTTTCCAGTTTCCATCTTTTTTGGCCAAGAGGACTGTTACTGAAGTAATAACATAGAAAAATACATTTCACTCACCTTTATTGTACAACTTCTCCAGTCTGTAGGTTGAAGATCCTTCATCCATGAAAAAGTCTGAACCTCTTGCAAAATTTACAAAACGCCTTGTGGATGTTACTTCGATCAGAAGATGAGTTGGCGTGTTGGTTTCCCACTGTGTATTATATGCACATAGGCGTTTATTTTTACCTTTTGCCTTCTCGGATTTAAATGATGAATTTCTTTTTTGTGACGAAGTAGAAGTAGTCATCAGTATCCAACACCGAATTCACTTAAAAAATTAAAGAACTCCAATTATTACACAACACGTCTACGTTGATGCGCTTCGTGATGCAAGATGGCCACACACCATTCCACGGACTAATGGTAACTCGGAAGTGGGAAGGTACATCCGGTACGCTTCTCCAAAGACGCCTTAACATTCTTCTTTGCCCTTTCAAAGATCATGCTGCTGGCAACGGTTACGCTGTGTTTAGTTGAAGCTAGATGGCAGGACACATGACGTCCCGCGCGGGATATTTACAGAATACCTTAAAATTCGAAACGGTTGTTCATCCTAGTCCTGGAGGACTTTGACACTAAATGGATATGAAATGGTGACATACCATGACTTAGCGTCAGGAAGGGGGCTTTGAGATTGAGTCATGAAAGTACTAGCTTCAATAACCCCCCGCCCTATGGTGCTACAGCCCCGAAGGGCCATGACCTACCAAGCGACTGCTGTTAAGCCGGAACGCCTGCAGATTAGGAGGTGCCGTGTGGTCGGCATGACGAAGCCATTAATTCGGCTTCCTAGACCGGGGTCGCCATCTCACCGCTAAATAGCTCCTCAGTTGTAATAAAATCACATCCAGGTAAAAATCCCTGACCTCGCCGGGAATCGAACCCGGGGCCTCTGGGTAAGGGTCAGGCAAGCTTGCTTATTCCTACTACTAATGCTATAATGAAAATCTAAAAGCCTTTTTCCAGACATTTCACCGGGTCAGGAATGGAATGAATGAAGCACCCTTCTAGCGCCGTGGATAGGAATTGTGCCGACTACCGAAGCCTGTCGCACTCCTCTGGGGCAATGATTGACTGACAGATGAAATGATATTGAAGAGCGTTGCTGGATTGAAAGATGGCGGGGAAAACCGTAGTACCTGGAGAAAAACGTGTCCCACCTCCGCTTTGTTCAGCACACATCTCACATGGAGTGACCGGGATTTGAACCACGGAATCCAGCGGTCAGAGGGCGGCGCGCTGCCACCTGAACCACGGCTATAATGGATTGTTTTTTGGTGCCTAGTGCTTAGGCATCCTTGAAGTTAGATGGTGCGGCAACGCTCAGTCCAAGTTGAGGCTGAAATGCTCCTAGTCTCAAAACAAGTGAATTACATGGCTTTCCACGAAATGTCCACCTGGTCGTTGAGAGAAGGCAGGTTTATTTATCTTGCTGACTCATCACCGAATGAGTTGGCCGTGCGGTTAGGGGCGCGCAGCTCTGAATTGCATTCGGGAGACAGTGGGTTCAAATTTCACTGTAGCAGCCCTGAAGATGGTTTTCCGTGGGTTCCCATTTTCACATCAGGCACATGCTGGGCCTTAATAAAGGCCACGGCCACTTCCTTCGAATTCCTAGCTCTTTCCTATCCCATCGTCGTCATGAGATATATCTGTGTCAGTGTGACGTAAGAAAAAAAGAAAGAAAGATGACGACTCAATATCTGATACTGGAGAGGTTCGAGTTTCGTAGCTGCTTCCGTGAAGACAGCAGAAAGTTCGCAACAGGGGATGGGAAATAGGCAACAGCGTAGGTCAACATTCCTGTGGCTTACTTAACTTTCATATCGGAGTAGTGATTGCATTTCAGTGGTGCAAGTGTCAACAGTGTGTGTTTCGATGTATGTATGTATGGATGGGTCTAGTGTCTTAGTATAACATTCTCTTAATTTCATGATATTATTTATTAGCATTTTTGGTATTGTTATTATTATATTGATCTTTCTTAATTTGTTTACACTTCAGGGTTGGTTATTACCTCGAACTCAGCGAGGAATCCGACCCTTACCGCCTCAAGGACAGTGTCCTGGAGCGTGAGACTTTAGGTCGGGGTAACAACTGGCGTGGAGGACCAGTACCTCGCCCAGGCGGCTTCACATGCTATACTAAACAGGGACCTTGTGGGGGATGGGAAGATGGGAAGGTATAGACAAGGAAGAGGGAAGGAAGCGGCCGTGGCCTTAAGTTGGGTACCATCCCGGCATTTGCCTGGAGGAGAAGTGGGAAACCACGGAAAACCACTTCGCGTCTGGCTGAGGTGAGAATCGAATCCCCTACTGCTCATTTGACCTCCCGAGACTGAGTGGACCCAATTCTAGCCCTCGTACCACTTTTCAAATTTTGTGATAGAGCCGGGAATCGAGCCCGAGCCTCTGGGGATGACAGCTAATCAAACTAACCACTATACCACAGAGACGGACATTATTATTGTTTATTTTTAAATCTAATTTGTGTTTAACAATAATGATAATAAAGACAGGAACTGTTATTGTTGTTGAAAAATAATACTGTGACAGCCAGGCTTACACACAAGATGAGACATACAGCAGAAATTTGAAGTCTACCATGGATCCATGGATCCTGGAGGAAGCTCAGATAGATATGTCGTAAATCTTCTTCTTCAGCTTTTCCCACATATGTGGGTGGCGGGTGCGAACTGTGTTGCACATGTGGTTTGACTGTTTTACGGCCGGATGCCCTTCCTGACGCCAACCCTAATGAGGGGATGTAATCACTATTGCGTGTTTCTGTGGTGGGTGGTAGTGTAGTGTGCTGTCTGAACATAAAGATGAAAGCGTTGGGACAAACACAAGCACCCAGTCCCCGAGCCAGAAGAATTAATCGGACGCGATCAGACCTCTCCTTCTTTCCTTCCTTTTCCCTTTGATTAATGTTAATAGAGGATGGTTGCTAAGTTGTACTCCCTTGTAAAACAAATATTACAGTCGCCTTCGCTTTATCAGGAGAGTCGTACCCCTTCTTCTTTTCTTGTATAATTTTGAGAGGGTGAATTATCACGTTGTATTTCTCGTTAAAACAGCAATAAACAACCCCACTTGTGCTGGCTGTGTGGTTAAAGGTTTAAATGGTTGTTAATTAAAGACTTCCGCCAGGTGTGCGATGAAGTAGTAAGCACTCAATGTTAACTCCAGGTCTTACATTGAGAAGTGGTTCGTTCCCTTTCCTGTGTTTAAGTGAAGCAGGGAGAACTGAGTCAAAGTGAGGAATGTCGGGGCCCGGCTTTCATTGACAAAGCTAAGTCTAAAATTTTCTTTGTGAGCCTGTTGTTATCCATTCTATATAAGTTACCATAAAATCGTAATAGCCGTTTCTTGATGGTATCTATGATTTTTCGTGTAACTTGATAAATTTCATGTGATTTCCTTTTCATCCAAATTCCATTTTCGCATTTTGGTCCTAAGTTTTTTTTAAAAGGATTTTCCTTTCTTGTTTTTCGATCATCTTCATTCTAGAGTTGCTACCAGTTATAATAGTTTCAGATACATAAAGTGCTTCTGTTTTAACTACTGTGTTATGTCATTATTCTTCTTCTTCTTGTTTTCGAATGGGTCTACTATGGACCACGTTAAGCATCATTCATTTACGGTTCTTCCTCTTTCGATCGGCCCAGTACTTCTTCATCCTTTCGGAGTGGGCTTCTTTACGTTCTCGTGACCAGTTGTTGCCGGTCCGTTTTTTGCTACTTTGATCTTGGAATCCCTTAATTTTGTTGATGATTTTTTTGTATTCCTGTCTGTTGTATACTACCTGCTGTGATATATTATTTTCCTCCATATCCTCCTTGACCCCTTTAAGCCAGCTAGTTTGTGTCTTCCTGTTCTCCATGTATTCCAGAATTCGCTTAGCTGTTCTCTCTGGTGGCATTCTTTTAATGTGTCCGTAGAAGCAGAGTCTTCTCTTCTTGAAGGATGTTGTGATTTTTTCGGTCCTTTTGTATAGTTCCTCATTTGGTCGCAGTCTAAATTCTTGACCCACTTTCCTGGGCCCTAGTATCTTCCTTAAGATCTTCCTTTCTGTCTTTTCAATGTTTTCTAGTAAGCCCTTCCTGTTCAGTGGAATACATTCGATCGCATATAGACTTTCTGGTTTGATGACAGTGTTGTAATGTCTGATTTTTGCAGTGAATGAAACTGATTTTTTATTGTAGACATTTCGACATAAGTGGTATGCTGCTTCCATCTTTCTTGCCCTTTCCTGTAATGCTATTCCTGGTAGTCCAGTGGGGGTTATCCATTCCCATATATATTTAAACTTCTGTACTCTTTTAATTGTTCCATATTTGGTGACAATATTTTGTGTCGGATCCTTTTTGTCCTGAATCATTAGTTCCGTCTTTTCGAAAGATATCTGAAGTCCCGTCTTTACAGCAGTCTCTTGAAGTGTTTCAATTTGTACCTTGGCTGTTTCAGTGTCTTCTGCCAGTATTGCCATACCATCTGCGAATGCTAGACAGTCAATTTTGACTCCAGATCTTCCCAGTGATATTTCATTTTTCACCCCTAATTCCGTCAGTCTCTTCCTCCACTCTCTGACCACTTTTTCAAGTATAACATTAAACAGGAGTGGTGACGTCCCGTCCCCTTGTCGGACACCTGTTTCGATCTTGAATGGTTTTGACAATATACCCATAAACTTAACTGTGATGTAGTGTCAGTGATGGTTTCTTTGATTAAATTTCTAGTTTTTTTTTTCTATCCCAAACTCTTCTAACGTGCTTATCAAGGTTGCTCTGTCGACTGAATCATAGGCTTTCTTAAAATCCACAAATACAATCACTAGATTTTTGGCTGTGAGTGCACGTAGTTGTATTATGGAGATTAGGTTGGAAATTTGCTCGCTGCATGATCTCCCTTTCCGGAATCCTGCCTGGTATTCACCAAGTTCTTTTTCTATTATCCCTTCAGTCCTGTTTTGTAGTGCCTTGGATAGAATTTTAGAGGCAACTGGTGGCAGTGATATTCCTCTGTAATTGTTAACGTTTGTTCTGTCTCCTTTTTTGTGCAGCGGGTGTATTAATGATGTCTTCCATTCCTTTGGGATGCTCTCTGTCTGCCAAATCTCCTCAAACAGTGCTTCTAGCTGAGTCACTAAGTGTTCTCCGGCATATTTCAATAACTCTGCAACTATTGAATCTTCACCTGACGTCTTATTGTTCTTCAGTCCTGTTATTATTCCCCTGATTTCTTCTTTATTAGGTGGTTCTGAGTCCGGTGTCTGGTTCTTGGGTTTCTCAAACATTAGAGTTTCCTCAGGTTTTTTACAGTTCAGTAGTTTCTGGAAATAATTTGCAAGGTGTTGGCAATTCTGTTCATTTCCAGTGATTAGATTTCCTTCATCATCTTTGAAGCATAGGGTTGGCGGTTTGTATCTTGTTAAGTTCCTCCTGAATGTCTGGTAAAAATTACGTGTATTGTTTTTCACGAAATCTTCTAGTTTCTTTAGTTGCTGTGTGTCATAATGTTTCCGTTCACCTCTTATGGTTATAGCTGTTGTTTTCCTTTGTGCTTTGAATGCCTCCCAGTCTTCTGGTTTCTTAGTTGAGTTCCATTTCTTCCATGTCTGAGCCCATCCGGCGACTTGGTCACATGCCGGGCGGAAAAGAATGACCGCCCAACGCGATCACGTAACTATAAAATGGTCAATTTCCACGATTAATTCTCACGAATGACATGTAACTATAAAATGAGCCGCGCGATGGCACCGCCGTCACCTTCCGGTTTTCCTATCACCGCACAATCTTTGGTGGTGCTTTTCTAGGATCCAGCCCCGTAGTTTCTGGCAACACGATTACTCTTCCATTAAACCCCTATGTGGAAAGATTTTTAGATGTAGTTTGAACAAGCTGTCTGCATTATTGAAGTGTTTTATGAATTATTGTAATGCGTGTATGTTGTAGAGTTTATAATGAAGGTTTATGTGTAATTTTAAATAACGTCCGTTATTATTGGATGGCTGTATTAGTGGCGAGTTGTTAGACGTTTTGCAAATGAAATACATTTTTATTTAGAAGCGGGGATAAATGTTAATTCTACTCATTAATGTGTCAATTTTGTTGAGTAACTGGGAATTCAGAATGAGTTTTTTTAAAATTTTAATTTGCATTAGAGCTGTAGTTGAACAGATATGTAGCGGAATAAATATGCAGATGATACTGTGATATTTGGGAATATTATAAACGTCACTTTCCCATATTGACAGGGAAGTAATTAGCCATGTTACATACTGGATCAAAGTGGAACGGACCAGTGTGAATTTAGAGCACCAATCTGATCTTATTAGGGGAAGGAGTATGGTGGTGGTGATTGATGTCATATGTGAATTTTCTCAGGAGGTCGTAATTTGTAAGTGGGAAGTGGCCCATGCCGGAGCAATTTCGCCAAAGCTAGCTTGCGCTTATCTTTAAGCAGAAGGGAGATGTTAGAGAATGCGGGAGGTGTAGAGGCATTAAACTCACCTCACACACACTAAAAATTTGGGAACGTGTCATTGCCAGTCGCATCAAGAAAATTATGAACATCCATAGGAATCAGTGCGGCTTCATAAGTGAAGTCTCAGCTGGTGATGCGATTCAAACTCTCCGACTACTGATGTAGAAACATTGTGCGTTGTGCACTTCACAAAGATCTCCACATGGTTTTCATTGATTTAGAAAAAAACGTTTGACCGCGTTCCTCGGGGAATAGTTTGGACTGCACTGCGACACCAGAATGTTCCAGAGGAGTATGCGAGGCTGATCAAGGACATGTACGCCCGTCCTTCTACAAAAGTAAAGTCTAGTTCTGATATCTCTGGGAGTTTACCTTTGGAGGTTGGCGTTCATCAAGGTTCAGCTTTGAGTCCAATCTTATTCAGCATACTTATTAACTATCTCACAGAACAACTGATGACACAACTAACGTGGACCCTTCTACACGCAGACGACGTCGTCCTAGTTGGTGAAACACTTGAAGAGGTCGTGGCAGCCTTAGAACTAAGGAGAAAAGCTTTGGAGACAAATGGACTCAGAATAAACCGTGAGAAGACGGTTGAGGCGTTGGCCTTCTGACCCCAACTTGGCAGATTGGATCCTGGCTCAGTCCGGCGGTATTTGAAGGTGCTCAAATACGTCAGCCTCGTGTGGGTGATTTACTGGCACGTAAAATAAGTCGTGCGGGACGAACTTCCGGCACCTCGGCGTCTCCGAAAACCTTAAAAAGTAGTTAGTGGGACGTAAAACAATGATTATTATTATTATTATTATTATTATTTTCTTTTTCTACCGCTTTTCCGACACCTGTGGGGGTCGCGGGTGCGAACTGTGTAGCAAAAGTGGATTTGGACCTGTTGTACGGCCTGATGCCCTTCTCGACGCCAACCCTACATGGAGGGATGTACAATCACTATTGCGTGTTTCTGTGGTGGTGGTGGTGTGTTGTCTGAATATGGTGAGGGAAGTGTTGGGACAAACACAGACACCCAGCTCCTGGGCTAGATGAATTAATCAGAGACGATTAAAATCCCCGACCCGACCGGGAATCGAACCCGGGGCCCTCTGAACCGATGGCCTCAACGCTTACCATTCAGCCAATGAGTCAGACATTGTGATTATTATTATTATTATTATTATTATTATTATTATTATTATTATTACTATTAAAGTATGAAGGCTTTCACGGCCGGTGTCAATATAATAAAAATCTTCCGGGCTATTATGCCGTGGTCCACTCCTCTCGCTTCTCCCAGACGTTTCGACTACTGCTGCGGTAGTCATCTTCTGTGGCGTCGTGTCGATACGTTCTCCTGTTTCCGCTGGCGACTGCAGCATTAGTCGAAACGTCTGGGAGAAGCGAGAGGAGTGGACCACGGCATAATAGCCCGGAAGATTTTTATTATTATATTATTATCATTATTATTATTATTATTCGGCTCTAAGGCTAAATGGTTAGCGTGCTGGCATTTGGTCGCAGGGGTCCCGGGTTCGATTCCTGGAACGGAGGGGAGTTTTAACCATAATTGGTTAATTCCGCTGGCTCGGGGTTGGGTGTATGTGTTGTCTTCATCATTTCATCCTCATCACGACGCACAGGTCGCCTATGAGAGTCAAATCGAAAGACCTGCATCTGGCGAGCCGAACTTGTCCTCGGCCACTCCCGGCACTAAAAGCCATAAGCCATTTTTATTACGAGTATTATTATTATTATTATTATTATTATTATTATTATTATTATTATTATTATTATTATTATTATTATTGAATATCCAAAGCAGTTTGGAACCCTATTTTACATAGTAGGCCTATACTAGGGTTGTAGTTAAAATACATATTCACTTTTACAATGAAAATGAGTTCATATATCTAATCGACGGAAAATGAAGTGGATGAAGTTAATAAAATATTTGTAACAGCACGGCTTCTTAAACAAATGATACAGGGGTTTTGATAATGCAGTGTTGCAATAATTCAAATGAGAGTTCAAATCATGCCTTCTTCTTTTAAATGCAGCACATTCAAATAGGTGGTCTACTGTTTGTGAGGATCCGCAAACACACACATAGCCATCAGGACGATTGATTCTGAATCTATGAAAATAATAACCAAATTTGCCATGACCAGTTAAAAATTGAGTAATTTCAAAGCTTGGCACCAACACGTTACTTTGCAGGCGGTTGAAAACCTCAGGGAAGAATATTTCTCTGGTGACTTGGCCTCTAGTGGAAGAAGTCCAAATGTTGTTCCATTGATGGATTACGTGCTTCTTTATGATTTCTTTTCAGCGTAGCTAGGAGACGTTTTGTCATAAGAAATTTGCAAATTAGATGTAGCCAGCAGTGGCTACATCTAATTTGGAAATTTAGATAGTAGCTTTCTCGTATCCAGATATTCCACAATGACCGTGAATCCAGTCAAAACAGATGTGCGGACTTTGTTGAGCTGTGGTTCTAATAGCTACAGCTATTGGATTCAGATTAGATTTATTATTTATTTGTCGGATTTGTTAAATTTTAGCCGGTTACTCATCTATGAAGGTCTCTCTTTTCTCTGTTTTGTGGGCTGAGGGCAGGAACTTGGTCTCACGTATTCGTATTCCTTACCTTTTGAGCTGCGGGGTTTGGCTACTTTATACTCGTGAATATTGCTCTTCTCTCAGTCAAGCCTTCCTGTACATAAACCGCCCAGTTCCTTTTGAAGTGTGAATGTTGACGGTTAGGAAGCAAGGTAACTCCAGCCAGACCGTGAAATGTATTCTGAACTCCACTAAAATTGGATTGCGATTGCGACTCCCTTTTGTAGTTTGTGTAGTCGGTCCTCAGAGAGAGAGAGATAGTTACTTTCTTCGTAAGTGTACAGAGTAGAATTTACCCGGCTGAAATTGTAACTGATTTGAACTGGCAATTTGCCAGTGGCTGATCCTAAGCAAAGCTACGTGGTTTGTACTAAAGATTTACTACGTAGTTGTATTGGATTACCGGTTGATCTTCCCCCTGTGGATGAGGGCGCGATAGAATAGATCCTCGGTATACCCTGCCTGTCGTAAAAGGTGACTAGATGGGAGACCAGCGGCTCTGAACTAGAGATGGGATAATCTTTTTTTGCTAGGGGCTTTACGTCGCACCGACACAGATAGGTCTTATGGCGACGATGGGATGGGAAAGGCCTAGGAGTTGGAAGGAAGCGGCCGTGGCCTTAATTAAGGTACAGCCCCAGCATTTGCCTGGTGTGAAAATGGGAAACCACGGAAAACCATTTTCAGAGCTGCCGATAGTGGGATTCGAACCTACTATCTCCCGGATGCAAGCTCACAGCCGCGCGCCTCTACGCGCACGGCCAACTCGCCCGGTATGGGATAATCTAATACAAAATAATCCCTTATTCGATTATATTTCCCATGAGATTATTTTTCGATTATTCATTCGAACGAATGAGGCATTCGAATAGTGAATATTTTTTCACCCAATTAATTTTTCTGTTATTCATTCGGAACTGCATTCGAATGAATGAGGCACTTGAAGTGAATGCTTTCGAAATAATTGAATGAAAAGCTGATGGTATTAAGACAGTTGATTCACTCATTTCCGGGCGAGTTGGCCGTGCGGTTAGGGGCGCACAGCTTTGAGTTTGCATTCGGGAGATAGTGGGTTCGAACCCCACTGTCGGCAGCCCTGAAGATGGTTTTCCGTGGTTCCCCATTTTCACACCAGGCAAATGCTGGGACTGTACCTTAATTAAGGCCACGGTCGCTTCCCATTCCTAACCCTTTCCTATCCCATCGTCGTCATAAGACTTACCGGTGTCGGTGAGCAGAAAAGATTCACTATTTGGAGATACGTTTGGAAAAAAAGGCGTTTTTCTATTTTTCACAAGAGTTCATCTTCGCTTATTTCGATTGATTATCCATCCGACACACTTAAACCGAAAAAATTATTCTTGACGCATCCGAATATTCTATGCGATACAACTGAATATTTGAAACTCATTCGAATATTTTATTCGATTATTAAAATTATTCGATAATGCCATCACTACGACCGAATGGTATTGGAGACTCATTCGTTTATTTTATACGATTGTTTAAATAATCGGATGTAGGTTATTCGATTATTAAAAGTATTCGTTTATCCCATCACTACTCTGAAATTTGGAGGTGGGTTGCTGACCCTCGTTCCCTTAACTGAGTCTGATTTTGTTCCACTTGTGTCAGGCTCCTTGGTTTCATATTTCCGACTTCCCTTGAGCGTCTTCTGTTCTTTTTTACCCCGACAGTGTTATGTTTGCGAGACCTAGAGAATTTTCTATTTTCAAGCCATCCGTGGCCCTCGTCTCTCACCCCTGTGGTTGGGGGTGGTAGAATAACACACACGTTACGCTCTGCTTGTAGTAAGAGGCGACTTAAAGGGGCCCCAGGGGCTCTTTACTTGGAAACGTGAGTTGGCGTTTACGGGGAACTTACCTTGAGTCCTGGCATTGCTTTCGCGTACTTGTGCCAAACTCCTCACTTTCATCTGTCCTATCTATCCTTTAATTAACTTTTGTTCTTTTCCGACCCCGACGATATCGGAGTATTCCGAGGCATAGGTAGTCTTTCACTTTCTCCCTCTTTGTGGTTCTTGTCTTTCTTTGGCGTATACCTTCATTTTTCGAAGTGTCGGATCCCTTCCATTTTTTCCCTTCTGATTACTGTTAAGAGAGGATGGTTGCCTGGTTGTACTTCCTCTTAAAACAATAATCACTATCACCTGGCATCACTTCGTTTCTTTATAATAATAATGTTACAGTTTTTACGTACCACTAACTATTTTTGAAGGTTTTCGGAGAAGTCAAGGTGCCGGAATTTTATCTCGCAAGTTCTTTTACGTGCCAGGAAATCTACCGACAGGAGGCTGACGTATTTCAACACCTTCAAATACCACCGGATTGAGCCGGGATCGAATCCGCCAAGTTGGGATCAGAAGGCCAGCGCCTCAACCATCTGAGCCACTCAGCCCGGCCGTTCTTTTGCCGATATCGTCGTTTTTCAAAGTGTCGGACCACTTCCATTCTTTCGCTCTGATTAGTGTTAACAGAGGATGGTTACCTAGTTGTACTTGATCTTAAAACAATAATCACCACCACTTACGACGGTGCGTACGTCCACATTGTAGCGAGACCTCCTTGTAAGTACAACACATGCCTTACGATTAGGGCCCGGATTTAAAAAAATGCATATGCGCATATGCAAATGCATATTTTGCACGTTAATACATATTTCGAACGTTAGTGCGTATATAGATATCTTTTCCTCTTATGTGTGATCGATTATCTAAGATTTATGAACGAAATGAAAAATCTAATGAACTCTATATATGTTTGTACATCCCTTGGCAACACGAGAAGCCTTCCCTGATCAAGGAAATCGCTTTCACTGTCGCAGGCGGATAATGGCCCTTTTCACAACAGCTATTCCCTTCTTCCTGACATTCAGTCCATAAGCAACTAAGTGGAATCAGGCAGTCTTTGCCAGAAGAATGTTCTAAGCAGTCAGTGCCAGTGTACAGGTATTGCCCAGTTACGTCCGTCGACGTAGAACGATCATTTTCAACGTATAAATTCTGTCCGACAACAGAAAGTCATTGACCCCTGAAAATATTGAAAAACTGTTAATAACCTACTGTTGTGCATTATATTGCAAGGAATGAAACGCTTTTATCAATTTAACATTGAGTTAAAATTAAATAATGCGTTTGGTAATTGTATTTTGTTTTATTTTAGTGCGTATGTTCATGCATATTTTTGGAGTTTTTAGTGCATATGAATCCGGGCCCTACTTATGATGGAAACAATGGACCGCTGCACGACTCACTGAACGTCTTGAGATGGAAATAACTTTGGTACCAATATTGTCTGTTGTCATTGCATCCGTTATAATAAAAGTTACTCCAGATTTCTGTCTTCTTCGATTTTAATTCATGTAACAGCCCTTGATATTCTTTTGTAGATTGTTGAGTTATAGTATGTCGTAGGTCCTAAACGAAGAAAAGTTCTCTAGTCGGTTCATATGCAACTCTTGAGGGTGTGTGTGCATACCTACCAACTTTCCCGATTTAGGCGGGAGACCCCCGATTTTCGACAGTTTTTCCCGCCTCCCGATCATTCGATTATTTCTCCCGATTTTAGCTTATTTTTGATGAACTTCAAACATTTGTTTTCAAATCCGGCCATTTCAACTTTATACGCCAGTGGCCGGAAGTCTTTCTCTCATTGGCCGCTTTCAAATGAAATATCAACATTTATTAATAGGCTACGAGAAATGTGCGCGAATGTGCGATGTTTATTGAAACTTGTATATCGCGATGCGTATATCGATTGTCATTCTCTTGTTCTCGCATGCTATTGTTCGTGTTCGTTCACATCAGTCTAGTCGATTCTAGGGACTAGTCGCTAGATTTTAAGTCTTCCTTTAGTAATTTAGGCTCAGAATTTCAAAGATAGCATTTTTTTTAGATAGGAGCCATTTGGAGACAGTCCTAGCAAATTTTTAATTTATTAGCTACTTGATAAAAATTGCATTGCGCTTCGCATTATCGCGCGGGCGCGTGATGTAGTATATTAATCTATGCATTTCTTAAGTATAATGGCATCTAAGTGCATGACTTATTCACACGTGCGGAGCATGAGTTCATACAATTTTCGGAAAGGTTATCAGAGACCGATCATCTCGTTCACATACCTGTGAGGGAATAGAGATGTGCAGTTTTTAGCCTTGTAGCTTCATATAGCAACAGTCGGGTTTTGAGACAATACGTGTTATAATATATACCATAGTACTCCTGTATTGCACAAGACATGTAGAATAAGCAGTTTTGACCAATTGTATCTCCTGCTTTCTCCTATTTTTCCTGATTTTCATATCAGAATCTCCTGATTTTTTGTTTTGTAAAGTTGGCAGGTATGGTGTGTGTTTAGATACGCATAGTCTTTTAAGGAAAATTACTTTCACCCTTTATATCTCTTTTAGGCCTTTTGTTTTTCAGGAAGGTCCATGTGATTTCAATGCTGTAGGTCACGATTGGTGTAATTTTTAGGCGAAAAATTCCAAGGCTGTTTTGATCGACAGTTATGTTCTATGTCGTTGGCTTTTGCAGTTTGTAGTGCGCCTACCACCACCGGTATAAGCACCGAGGTGGCTGTAATTAATTTTAAATAAAACTAAACTCATAAACGGATACTAGAAAGGGTTTTTTGTAGATCAAATAACTGCAGCATAGCCTCTAATAGCTGAGGGGAAATTCTTAATTCTGCTGCCTGTTGATAGGTGAGCAGACGATGATTTATTTATTTTTCTTCTTCCACTCCGTCTCGATGTCCTACTGTATATCATCTTTGAGATTTTGATCAAAGAACGACGGGACTGCCCCGAGCTAGCTCCAAAAAGAATCAAGTTCTTTGTCTGCACTTTTCGACGCCATTTATGTGAACAAGATTTTTTCCAAGACTTGTCTTCATCAAAGACAAATACCATAACAGACTGAATGTGGACTCAGATCTAAAGCTAATACTGAGAAATACTCAGCCTAATCTAAGAAAACCGCTTTCAAGCACAAGTATCTCATTAGTATCACTCTTCGTATGAAGTTATGGTGTATATTACTAATTACTCTAATAGCTCCCTCTGTGGGTTAGTGGTAGTGTCTGCTTCCGGATCCCAAGATAGCGGGTTCAAACCTGGCAGAGGTAGTCGGATTTTTGGAGGGCAGAAAAAAGTCTTTTCGACACTCCATGTCGTACGATGTAACACATTGATGTTTACTCGACAAAATTCATTAAATCTCGACCGTAGACGCCCAATAAAGATTCGCTTAACTCTGCCATCTGGTAGGCGTATCGTAAAACAGAACGTCAAAATTGACGAGCAAGCGGCCAGATGGCTTCAAATAAAAAAAGCTTGTGTACGGTAGCCGAGGGATAGGAAAGGTCTAGGAATGAGAAGGAAGCGACCATTGCCTTAATTAAGGTACAGCCCCAGCATTTGCCTGGTGTGAAAATAGGAAACCACGGGAAACCATCTTCAGGGCTGCCGACAGTGGGGTTCGAACCCACTATCAGCCGAATGCAAGCTCACAGCAGCGCGCCCCTAACCGCATGGTCAACTGGCTCGGTTTTTATTATTATTATATATATCATAATAATAATAATGATGATAATAATAATAATAATAATAATAATAATAATAATAATAATAATAATAATAATAATAATAATAATAATAATAATAAGCTTACCTTGTCATAAAATTCTTCTTAATCATTTTACCTTCGAGGGTTGGTTGTTCCCGCAAGGGCACTGTGCTGGAGCGTGAGACTTTGGGTTGGGTGATACAGCAGGGGTGGAGGACCACTGCCTTGCCTAGGCGGCCTCACCAGGGTCCTTGTGGGGGATGGGATTGAAAGGGATAAACAAGGAAAAGGGAAGGAAGTGGCCGTGGCCTGAAGTTAATTACCATCCGGCTGGGAAACCACGGAATAACACTTCGAGGATTGATGAGGTAGGAATCGAACCTCTCTAATCAGTTGACCTTCCGAGGCTGAGTGGACTCCGTTCCAGCCCTCGTAACACTCTTCGAATTTCGTGGCAGAGCCGGGAATCGAACCCGGGCCTCTGAGGGGAATGGGGGGGGGGGGTGGCAGCTAATCACATTAACCACTGCACCACAGAGGCTGACAGAAAGATATATTACTTTTTGGAATAAGATCCCCTTAATTTTTTCCCCTTGTTGTCTTCTGTATGTAGGTATTGGTGCTACTTGGAAAAAACTTGAAGCAGAAGAGGTGGATTTCTAGATTGGGAAACGATTCACCCTGTAGGATAGGTTGTCGGTCGTTCGAGACGACTAAAAAGGGGACAAACCTGTGAACTAGAGACCACGGATTACCTACCTATGTCTAGCATTGCTTCCATAAACTTGTAGTATTCACTGTCCGGCCTTCTTTTGCCTAACTCTTCTTGTCTTCATGACTCCGATAATAGGATGTTTTCGAGGTCTAGGTAATCTATCATGCTTCATTCCATTCGTGACCCTTTTTCCCCATTCACTCATTGTTGCGAGGGTGAAAACTTTTCTTTTTATTTAGTGTTAAGACGGGAATGAATGCCTAGATGTATTGTACTTCCATCTTTTTCTACAACTTGCTTTACGGCGGACGGACAGATAGGGACAGGAAATGGCTAGGGGTGAAAAGGAAGCGGCCGTAGCCTTAATTAAGGTACAGTCCCAGCATTTGCTTGGTGTGAAAATGGGAAACCACGGAAAACATCTTCAGGGCTGTCGACAGTGCAGTTCGAACACACTATCTTCCGAATACTGGATACTTGGCCGCACTTTAGCGACTGCAGCTATTGAGCACTACTTCTATCTTAACCATAATCACCGCCACAGGCAGGGCTCGGAATGTAGTTATTTAATTTTCTGTAGTCAATGCTGGTTTATTCTGGTAGATGTTAATCACCATAGAAGAATATTTTGTAATACAGATGTGTACATGCTTTAGCTGGAAATGAACATGAATGGCAAGACGATGAACTGATAGTGTCGACACAGCCCGCATGGTGCCTCTGATAGCGTTGCATGCATTGTCTCGTGTGGGTCGCAGTGATGACATATACTCTTGTCTAAACTGGTATTCTGAGTTTCATTTTACGTAGGTTGCGAGGTTTTAAATAGATCTGAGTTCTCCATCGCTTTCTTTCATTTTTATATTACAGTGTTCACTTGTTGAGTGACATACAGTATTTCCCACGAAGCGTTTTATCTTTCTGCGTTCTCCACTTACCAGGGAAGATCCGTTTATAGGATACATTAGCGCTCCCACGCGATTGTAATGGCAGCTGTGGGATTACTCGTTATTCATGGGACGCTTTAGACTTCACCACCGTCCACCTACCACGTAATCCGTCCTGTAAACTTGTAATTACGATTTCTTTCTCGTCCGAGAAAGCGTCGGTATATCTATTCCAGTTGTCGTGAACTTGTTCGTCGGCCTGCAAGGTGGCATGGTAGTTTAGTAACGTCCACGTCCTCTGCTGGGCAATCTATAACTGAGTTTTAATTAATTCTCTGCTCTGCGGTCCTCGGAGCCCCGGTTTCGATTCCCAACTGCGTCGAGGTATTTTAATCTTAATCGGTTTGTGTTCGTGCTGACAGCAATATCTCTGCAACTCACACACCACACACACAATAATACGCAGCTTCCCGTACGTGGCAGATATTACCCACCGTCGTTGGAGGGTCTGTCTCACGAGGGCTGTATCAGGCTAGCAATATCCATACGAATAATAATAATATTAATAATAATAATAATAATAATAATAATAATAATAATACGACGACTGAAGTTGTACGGACATCTGTTCATGATGGATGCAACCCGACTAACGAAGCAGATTTTTAATGTATTGGACAACAAACCTAAAGTGATCAACGACTTTTAAGGGCTTCCTCAATGAGCAAAAGCAGAACACCGGCTGGATTGAAGTGAGAAGACAGACGGCCGGAGAAAGAATGCAAAAAAGGCTTCCAGAAATGCTGTATATTTACTTGACGTGGTCTGTAATGGCCAGTCTATAGATATGTCCAAAAATAGCGACCTCCTTTTTCTTATTGTTTCTATTATATTTTCTATGTTTTGGTATATTTCCTTATAACATTTCCCATTTCTCTGTTTTCATTGGTCTTAAGTTTTTTCTAGTACTTCAAGTTTATCTCAACTTGCGTTTTATTTATTTATTTATTTATTTATTTATTTATTTATTTATTTATTTATTTATTTCCATACCAAAGACTAATTCCAATTACAATCGATGAACCCCCATAATATAACACACAGTTTACAACTGAAAGAAAATAAGCATAAAGACAAATGGACAGGGAAAAAGGAAGAGTTGAAAATAAATTTAAGCGTAAATTATACCAGGTGCAAAGGCAGTGTCATACTAGCATTACACTAACGGATAAGATTGAACAATAATTAAACATTTAACTAAGCACTCAACAGCTTCACGTTCTTCTATACACGTAAGTGATTAAGCAGATAGCACGCCAATAGATGTAATATTTATTTTCATACTAATCAGTTAAAATTAAAACAAACATTGTACTAATGTTATAATTGTACTAATAGCGTAAATTAGATTTATTTGATAAAATTTATATTTCTAAGAAATTAAGGATTATCAATTATATTGCTGACCGTTTTGAAAAGGAAATTTTGCCGCAAAACGTCTCTAAGATTATATAATATTTCATACTGAAATTCCTTCAGTAATAATTTCTATGTTTACTTTCTTGATACAATGAGAGGTTATATTTTTTTAAATACAAATACTATAGACACTTATTTTGGATTCTCCCGAACTTGTTTAGGTGTGACTGGCAATACACATCCAAGGGTGGAAGCAAGTATATTCTAATTTACTATGAAAGAGACACTTAAACAATAATTTTTATCCTTAAAAAAAAACTCATTCCTCATTTTCAGTCTGTGACAAATAAAACTTAATGCCATCAAATTGTTTGAAATGCGGGTCGTAAAACTCTGAATTAATTATTTACAGTTTATCTGTCATCTTAGCTTTGTTCAGTATTTGGTTTGTTTACGTATGTAGGTATAGTCATGATATGGAAGAAATAATAATTCGTTATGAGTGTCTTGAGGAAAAATGGTAGTCTCATACATCCCCTGTAGTGTGCACCATTAATAGAGATTAAGAATAGCTTTCTATATGATGCTGATGAGTTACTGAGACGAGCTGTGAAAGCTTCCTCACGACTGTCCCTATGAATAAATCATAGGAAAAATCAATTATTCGTGTACACAAGTAAAGACCTGCTTGGACGCGATTAAAACTCGCACTTCATGGTAGGGAAATGCAGCACTTTCATAGGGTGATTGGTATGTACACAAAATGCCATGAATAATAGAGGCGGTGGTGCAGAATGCTTAACGAGTTTTTGACAATGCCTATTATGATACTGTTGAGTGTATTTCGGGGGTACCGAACTCTTCAAAATATTCCACGTGTATTGTAATACCTCCCCTGTTATCAAATAATATTCCTTTAACTGGTCAATTTTAATTCGAATGTTGTAATGTTCGCTTAGATATGGGAGGCGTGGTTCATAAATATCTTTCTTTTGAGTCAACCTCAATCTCCTACTCATTGTCTCTTTCATATCGTATAGTTGGATCAAACACTAAAGCAGCGTACTTATTTGATGAATGGCAATGATGTTGGCTGTTCTGTATTAGACTCCGTTGAAGATACACAGTGAATTTAATCGTAAACTTGCCGGTTCATTTCTGTTAATGCTGAAGATGGAGTAGATCAAACCCTGTGATGGCGGTTATTCCTTTGCCGTGCTCCCTTGGGACGGATACCAAACGCATGTCCTAAAGTTTCTTTCAACACTTAAAGATGACGGCAGCAAGTTGTACTAGTGCACCTGCCTGGGACTGCACGAACCGCCGAGGAGTTGGACGACATTTTGAGGTCGTTTGCCCAAGCCGAAGACGACAATCCTAGGAGATTGTTCGCCGAAAACTTGGGTTCGGGCAGGTCGGCGTGTACCGAGACGCCCCTTCGTCTCAGCGAGTGAGGAGCCATGCATGAGTTGTTGTTATCAGCTCCGTTTATATGTAAAATTGCAAATGCAGATTTTCTCTCCCTCAGTAAGTTTCTGACAAAGTGGACGCATCATAGACGCGAAATCAGACGGCTACAGATGTTTGAAGTTCTGTAAGGATTCCTCCCATTTAGCTTTCACAAGATCACGGTATCCGCTGCCTGCCTGCGACTAATTGGGGTCTAAGGGGTTCTTACCTTCGGAGCGTGGGTTGGCGAACACCGGGCCTTTAGCTGAATCTTGACATTGCTTCCACTTACTTGTGCCAGGCTCCTCACTTTCATCCTTCCCAGCCGATCTCCCTTGGTCAGATCATTTTCTTTTCTAACCCCGACGGCATTAGAGCTTTCGAGGTTTAGGAAGTCTTTTTGAAGCCCTTCATAGCCCGTGTCTTTCTTTGGCCGATAACTTCATTTTGTTTCCCTTCAGTTTGTTTTTCCCTCCAATTAATGTTAATAAAGGATGGTTGCTCAGTTTTACTTCCTCTTGAAACAATAATAACTTTCGTTATCACTTCTGTTCAGTTCTGATGTAGCCTGCCAGGACTACTCATTATTCACACAAATCTAATTCTATATTTCCCCGCTGTGGGTGGGGGTCGCAGAATACACCCATGATATCCCCTGCCTGTCGTAAAAGGGAGCCCGGAGGCTGCTGTGAACTTGGCAGCATAGGTTGGCGACCACAGTTCTCCTAGCATAATCTGACATTGCTTTGATTTGTGTCAGGTTCCCAGCTTTTTTATATTTCCTATCTGACCGAGCTCGATAGCTGCAGTCGCTTAAGTGCGGCCAGTATCCAGTATTCGGGAGATAGTAGGTTCGAACTCCACTGTCGGCAGCCCTGAAAATAGTTTTCCGTGGTTTACCATTTTCACACCAGGAAAATGCTGGGGCTGTACCTTAATTAAGGCCACGGCCGCTTCCTTCCCCACCCCTAGCCCTTCCCTGTTCCATCGTCGCCATAAGACCTATCTGTGTCGGTGCGACGTAAAGCAACTAGCAAAAAAAATCTTATCTGACCTCCCTTGGTCTACTCTTGTTCTTTTCTGACCCCGGCGCTATTAGATTTGCGTGGTCTAGGTAGTCTCTTTCTCGCTCTTTTGTCGATACCTTCATTTTTCGAAGTGTCGGACCCCTTCCTATTCCCTTTCTGATTAATGTTAAGAGAGGATAGTTGCCCAGTAATCACCACCGCCACTAAGTCTGACTCAGCTCGGACGGAGCCTAGCTTTCGATAAAAATGCGGCATGAATATTTGTGGATACTAAAACCTATTCAAACGTGAAGTCTAACCAGTACAGTCTGTGTCACGTCATCGCATCCTATGTAATGAGGGGTTCACTAACCTAGAGTGGACGTTCGGATCAACTAGTCTCGTGCTGTTCGTAATGAGTTGCACTTCCTGTTGCAGTGGTCTGTGAAGTCAGACTTTATTCACAGGCTCTGAGCTGCGGAGACAGTGAATTACGTCCCCAGGTTAAAATGTCTTTTAAATTACGTCCTATGTTTTCTTCGTGGCTACGAAAGTTTCGTCTAGTGGATCTCTACAATCAAGGGATGTCCATGAGCATTAATGAATTTCATTAATTATGTTTAACGACAGGCTGCATTACTTCAACCTGACAACCTAATATTTCATGGGTAAACCTTGCCAAGAAAAAATACGGAGCTATAAGCGAATATTATTCTCCCTATTTACAGATTTGGGACTGATATAGTTTTGTGTGTTAGTTTGTCAGTTAAAATGTTTGTATGCATTAGTATTATATTAAAAAATATCTGCAGCCCGTAAATATAAACTTTTAAAGTGTCAATGTGGAAGTACTGAAATGCAGTAGTCTTTACATTGTGGTGTCTTGAACATTTTTTGTTGTTCAAAAGCAAGCATTTTGCTTTTACAGAAACATGCTCTTATTCATGATACTTCCTCTAGGTTTTCCTAAATGGTGAATTCAGAATAGTTGATAATTACTTTCGTTAAAAAGAATTTGGTATACCCCCTTTTAGGAAGTATATTGTAAAACGCTACTTAGGAAACCGTAAACAACCCATGAAGGTCCAACATGGGACGCAACTTCAGGCTGAGCTTCGTAAAATTGTTTCATGTATGGGTCAGTTGCTTACGACACCCTGTGCGTGGGGATTGTAGAATACATCCACGGCGTAGGAGCCTAGGGAGTCTCATTTTCACGCGTTTCGTGTGGTCCTTGTCTTTCTTTGGCCGGTACCTTCATTTTCCGAAGTGTGGGACCCCTTCCATTCCACCCCTCTCTCTGATTAGTGTTGATAGAAGATGCTTGCCCAGTTGCACTTCCTCCTTAAAACAATCGCCACCACTAGTGAGTGGCTCAGATAGTAGAGCGCTGGATTTCTAATGGGTTCGATGTCTGCTCATTACAGTAATACTGTCACCCTCGTATCGGTAGATTTACTGAGTCGTAAAAGAACGCCTCCGTGACAAAAATTCCGATACGTCGGACGTGTCTAAAAATCCGTAAGGATAGCAGAGGGGATGTAAAACCAGTCACATCATCGTTGCATTGATAATGGAAGGAAGTATGAAATGGCAGGGTGGTTACCAGGTTAGAGGTTGAAGTGCTTTTGATATCAGGTACTAATACTGTACTACGTTGTGTAGCCGTGCCAGAGTCCTGCCATCTTCCCAGGAGGGAGAGTAGCAGTCCACCTGCTTGCGTCAACCTGACTCCTCAGTTCGGAAGGCGTCGTGTTGGACGGTGTATGTTGCTTGTGAACCCACAGGCAATGTTTTCAAGTAGTGCAGAACCACGCGGCGTGCTTGTCACCAGCTGTTTACCTATCCACGCGGCTGAAGATCTCCTTTGCCTTTGATTTCATTATTGTGCGAGGCTCCTCACTTTCATCTATCCTATCCGACCTCCCTCGGTCAACTCTTGATTTTTCCGACCCCGACGCTATTAGGTTTGCGAGGGCTAGGGAGTCTTTCATTTTCACACCCTTCGTGGCCCTTGTCTTTCTTTGACCGATATCTTCATTTTTCGAAGTGTCGGATCCCTTCCATTTTTTCCTCTGATTAGTGTTACATAGAGGATGGTTGCCTAGTTGTACTTCCTCTTAAAACAATAATCACCACCACATTTGATTTCATTACCACGCTCTTTGTTGCCCATCCCTGTTTTTCATAGATATCATGTTTCGAAACTTAGGATAACTTTTTTGTTATCTTCTGATTAGTTAAGAGGATGATTGTCTAGTTGTACTTCTCCTTAATCACTAGATTGCGTGATACAGAAGACTGTATCAAACCCTTTGTGGGTGGGGGAGGTAGAATTCATCTACGGTATTCTCTTTCTCTCGCAAGAGGTGACTAAAAGGGGGCTCTCGGCTTGGTGACCACGCGTTCCCTAGCTGAGCCTGGCATTTATTGCATTTGTACAGTATCATAGCTTTAATCCTTGCTATCAGACCTCTCTTGGTCAACTCGTTTTCTTCGGGCTCCTTGCTTTCTTTTACCGATACCGTCAATCTTCCGAGGATCGGACTTCTTTCCAAAAAACTCTTAATCACAACCCTCTCGGCGAAAATGGCGGTTATGTGCCTGACAATTGTATGTATGTCCAATCTTTGTTCCTTTTCCCTACGTGGTCGGGTATTAAGTGAGATTGACTTTCGTAGCGAATTTTTACGACCTGACGCTCTTCCTGACGCCAACCTCATCAGAGGAGTTAATAAGATGAAATGAATCATCAAAGTATGAAGGCTTTCACGGCCGATGTCAATATAATATAATATAATAAATATATTCCGGGCTATTTTGCCGTGGTCCATTCCTCTCATTCCTTCCAAACGTTTCGACCACTGCTGCGGTAGTCATCTTCAGTGGCATCGTCTATGTACTCTCTCCTGTATCCCGCTGGCGACTGCCTCTGGGGGCAGTGATTAATAATTGACAGAAATAATTGTATTTTGTTGTTGCCTGCCATTGATCGCTTCGGAATTGAGCTATTCTTTCGGAATATTGAATTATTTGTGTCTTTGCACCCTTTCAGTGGCTCATACTTTGTGGATGTCAGACGTTGACCACGGGGCTCCTAGCTGAGTTGTGGCATTGATTCTGGTTTTGCAGGGCTCTTCAGCTCACTCGGTC